>NW_022196900.1:107628136-107643911 GCF_008632895.1 Mastomys coucha
AAAAAAAAAAAAAAAAAAAAAAAAAAAAAAAAAAACTTTCCAAAATCTTCATCCTTACCAGGAAGTTATATTCTCCCCTCTGGGATCAAAGTTGATTTGAAGACCATAGAAACATTTGGAATAAAAAGTATTTATCCTCTGCAGATGCTTCACACTGATCTGAAAACTGTACTTTGGGATGTAGCTCAGTGAGAGCTAATATGCACAAAGCAATGGGCTCCATCCCCAGCAACACACATATACAGGCACACACACATGCATGCATGAAGAGTCCAGCCTATAGTAGGATCAGTGATTCCCCTCTATTGATAGCTGCATATCCAGAGCTGGGAGATGTACCCAGTGAAGTTCTGCTTAGTGGGAACCTTGTTGGTCAGCTCACAACTGCCTGTAGCTCCAGTTCCAGGGGATCTGGTATCCCCTCTGGCTTTCACAAGTACTAGGTGTATATATGATACACATAATATATATGCAGACAAAGTATCCATTAACAAAATAAATGAAGGAAACCTCAGGAAGCCCCACGTTCTCAGATGATACCAGCTGCCTTGGCTAGCACACAGCCTCCACTGTCTGGTGCTCTAGCACTTGGCCAGCGGCCCTCGTTCTCCTTTGTGGGCCTCAAGCTGCAGGCACACATTTCCTTGGACTCTGCGCATGTCCTCCATGTACCTGTATTTTTTTTTCCTGCCAGGAAGACCATTTGCCTCTGTCTCTGTTCCCTCCTTGTTCTAGGCATGGCATAGCCAAATCCCTTTTTATGGAACCCTTCAGGTCACTGGAATTCCCATTGTCCACCTTTTCCAGCCCCCACCTGCCTTGCAGTCTTAGACCTTAGGTTTGTGAGCAAGCATCCCTTGTTTACACTGACCCTCTGACTATGACTTTACAGTGCTTACCAAAAAGCCCAGTGCCATTAATGCTCTGGAGATAAATGAGCCACATTGATTGTAGTAATGCCCGCTTCCTAGGAGTATGTAGAATTAGAGATTCATTCTGCTGATCTCAAGGCTCCACCGTCGGGGCATACTCAGAATCCTGCCTTCCACCTCTCTGGGCTTGGCACTAGATGTGGGCTAGCCCGCGTCTGCCTTTGACTCTCCCCCATGCACCTAGGCTTGGCATTAGATGTGGGCTAGACCATGTCTGCCTTTGATTCTCCCCCATGCACCTAGGCTTGGCACGCATGGGCAGTGATGAACTTTGAGGCAGTGCTGCACTACAAACATCAGAACCAAGCCCGGGATGAAAAGAAGAAACTGCGTCATGCCAGTGGGGCCAACATCACCAATGCTACCACTGCTGCCACCACTGCTGCCTCTGCTGCTGCTGCCACCAGCACAGAGGGCAGCAACAGTGAGAGTGAAGCTGAGAGCACCGAGAACAGCCCCACCCCGTCCCCTCTGCAGAAGAAGGTCACTGAGGTAACTCCCCTCGCTCTGAACAGAAGACAGTGGTGAAGCTCAGGGAAGCTGGGGCTTCCTGTGAGGCGGGATAGATAGGGCTGGACACACTGACTGGCCGTCTGTATTGTATGCCAGAAGCTGTGCTCCCTGGGTGCATGTGTCTGCTATCAGAGCTGAAGAAAGGCTCCTTCTCCCAGCGATGAACACATCCTCTCAGTGTGTGGCTCCTGTGTGTGGGTGGCTGCCACAGCTGCAGGGCCACTCTGAGGCCAGGGCCTTGCGGATATGTCCTCTGCCCTGTTCTTTCCCTGTCTCCTCCCCTTGGCCTGTCAGTTCAGACTGTAACAGGGCAGCAGAAAGTACAGAGAACAGCATGTTCAGAGGCTCACCTCCACCCTACTGCCCTGCTCAGGAAGCCACACTGTGGCAAACTATGATTAGGAAAACAGTTGCCTTTGTAGTACATTCTATATGCCATTGGCTCCTCAGGCATCAGTGCCTCCCACACCTAACTGCCCTCTTAGGCAGAGTGCCATCAGTGTGCAACTGTGCTCATTTTACAGATGAGAGAGTAGAGTGTCAATAACATACTTGTGTTTCAACAGGATTTATCCAAAACCCTCTTGTTGTACACTGTCCCTGCTGTTCAGGGCTTCTTCCGCTCTATCTCCTTGTCAAGAGGCAACAACCTCCAGGATACACTCAGGTACAAGGGAAGTGGGGAGGATGTAACCCGAAAGGAAGCCACCCTTCTGTGTCTTCCTATTCCGTCTCTGGTCAGTACAGTTGAGGTCAGCATATGGACCTTTCTCCTCCTGGGCCATGAGACATGATAGCTTACCAGGCCTCACACATGAGGATGGAGGAGGAGGAGGAGGAGAGGGAAGGGTCAAGAGGCCTGTCTCAACCGCCTCCCTGCTGCCCGCCCATCCTGCAGGCACTTGCTCAGCACAGACAGAGCTGCAGGCTCACCTCTGCAGCTGGGTTTGTGTCTAGGTGATCCTGGCCTACCTGGGCTAAGGCGCTTGAGCTTCCGAGCTCTGCCACCTGTTACAGCCATTTACAGCCTTACAGGTGAAAAGTGGACAAGAACCAGGGAACTCAGTTTCCTGTAACTTTGTCCTGTCTTTGCAGAGTCCTCACCTTGTGGTTTGATTATGGTCACTGGCCAGATGTCAACGAAGCCTTGGTGGAAGGTGTGAAGGCCATACAGATTGACACATGGTTACAGGTGAGAGCTTGGTGACAGTGAGGATGGGTCACAGTCCTCTGGAAATCACCAGTGGTCACAGAAGCACGGCTTGGTCCCAAGGTCTCCCTTGCTTATGCCAGGAAACTGCTAGATCAAAGTACACTCCTGAAATCCCAGCACATGGGAGGCAGAGGCAAAAGGATCATGACTACCCATGGCTGCATGAGAACTTGTCTAGAACACAAAGAAGAAATGTAAAAATCATTCATCTTCCCTCTGTCTCACATGCTGCATGCTGTCTTCCTACATACCAGGTTATACCTCAGCTCATTGCAAGAATTGACACACCCAGACCCTTGGTGGGCCGGCTCATTCACCAGCTTCTCACAGATATTGGTCGGTACCACCCACAGGTACATGCGGACCCTGAACGTTTTCTCGTGAAACCACTGACTGTTGCTTTGGTGGCTCGCCTTTACAAGTGTTCCTCTGTTTGCTTAGGCCCTCATCTACCCCCTGACAGTGGCTTCTAAGTCTACCACCACAGCCCGTCACAATGCAGCCAACAAGATCCTGAAGAACATGTGTGAGCACAGCAACACGCTGGTCCAGCAGGCCATGATGGTAAGTCAGTCTTGAGGCAGCAGCCAGAGGTGTTGGTGACGGACTCTCTCCCACATGGCACATGCTGTGGCCTCTGTCTCCAAGTCAGACCTTCCCAAGCATAGCTTCCTGTGGTGTTTCCTCCCTTCTCCCTTTAATCTAGGTGAGTGAAGAGTTGATTCGGGTAGCCATCCTCTGGCATGAGATGTGGCATGAAGGCCTGGAAGAGGCATCTCGCTTGTACTTTGGGGAGAGAAATGTGAAAGGCATGTTTGAGGTGCTGGAGCCCCTGCACGCTATGATGGAACGGGGTCCCCAGACTCTGAAGGAAACGTCCTTTAATCAGGTATGGGATCAGAGAGTGACAGGACATTACCCTACCTCCCCAGACTACTTTCCCTCTACCTTTCTACTATCCTTAAAAGTCACAGCATAGAAAACTTTAGTAATCTGTGCAGGAGGATTACAAATGCAAGGCCAGTGTAGACCTAGAACTCCTGCCCAGAAAAGTAAAGCAAAACAAAACAAAATAAAAATGTAATTGTTATAGCAACTCTTTTTTTTTTTTAAGATTTATTTGTTTATGTATGTGAGTACACTGTTGCTGTATTCAGACCCACCAGAAGAGGGCATCAGATCCCATTATAGATGGTTGTGAGCCACCATGTGGTTGCTGGGAATTGAACTCAGGACCTCTGGAGGAAGCCATCTCTCCAGCCCCAACACCCCTATTTTTAAATAAACTTATTGGCATCTAAAAAAAAAAGAAATGTATGTATGTATGTATGTATGTATGTATGTATGTATGTATATGAGTGTTTTTGTCTGCATCTATGCAAACCAGAATAGGACATCAGATCCCATGGAAGTACAGTTATATATTTTGTGAGCCTCATTTGGTGCTGGGAATTGAACTCAAGACCTGGAAGAACAGCCATTGTGCTTAACCACTGAACTACCTCTCTAGCCACTTAAATTATTTTCATTTTCATAACATGCTAGAGGGATCAAACCCAGGTCCTCACACAAACCAGACAGGTACTGCCCTACCAGGCCGTTCTCTCAGCTCTTGAAATTTTAATGAAATTTTAACTGCAAACTCCCAAGATTCCTTCTGGGGTACCTTCCCTGGGAACTCCAGGGTTGGGGGGTACCTTCCCTCTCCCCTCGTGCCCTGGGAACTCTGTGCAGCCCCTACTGTTAAAACAGCCATTCCGTCCTGGTACCTTTATACCACCCCGGGCACCCTCGGAGCTGGCGTAGACTGCGGGGTCAGCCTCCGCGGGTCACAGCCGCCTTGGAAACTGGAAACTTTGTTCTGCTTTTCCCTCTCAGGCATATGGTCGAGATTTAATGGAGGCACAGGAATGGTGTCGAAAGTACATGAAGTCAGGGAACGTCAAGGACCTCACACAAGCCTGGGACCTCTACTATCACGTGTTCAGACGGATATCTAAGCAACTACCCCAGGTAGGCTCTTGAGGAATCCCGGGTTCATCCTGTGCATCAGGACTCCTTCTGTGGGAAACTTAAGAAAAACAGTTGCTTGTAGCCATTTACTGAAAGGAAAATAAGTTAAACTGCATTTCAGTTTCCCTTGAGAGGCAGAAGTCTAAATCCTTTCCTAACTCTTCACAGCTCACATCCCTGGAGCTGCAGTATGTGTCTCCCAAACTTCTCATGTGCCGAGACCTTGAGTTGGCTGTGCCAGGAACATATGACCCCAACCAGCCAATCATTCGAATTCAGTCCATAGCACCATCTTTGCAAGTGATCACATCCAAGCAGAGGCCTCGGAAGCTGACCCTGATGGGTAAGAACTGAGCACACCTCCTCTCTTCTGAAATGATAGCCTGCTGTCTCACCCGCTGCAGCCTCCCATGTCTGCTGGAAGAGAAAGGGAGGACAGCGGATCTCCTGCTGTGTGTCTTACAAGCCTCCCTGTGTGCCCTGCACTGTACTTACTGAAGTGAAGTAGCAGAGATCTATCTATCATCCACGTGGTGGGCAGCTGTGGAAAACTGCTGGGGCGTGCGTGCGTGCGTGCGTGCGTGCGTGCGTGCGTGCGTGCGTGCGTGCGTGCGTCTGTGTCTGTGTGTCTGTGTGTGTTTCTAGTTATAAGTATATGCGATTGTAGGTGCCAGAGATAGGAGAGGGGCACAAAGTGTCTGATACTCCATGCTAACTCCTTTTTAAAACAGGATCCTTCACTGAATATGGGCCTCTGGGTCCCTAATCTTTCTCTGCTAGGCTGAAAGCAACAAGTTCCAGCAATCTTCCTGTCCCTGCCCCATTTGGAGCTAGGGCTACAGGACTTGTTCCAAACATTATGTTTACATTATGTAATTATGTGGGTGCTGGGATGGGGCCTCAGGTCCTTCAGAGCACTCAGCAAACACGCCCTCCCTTTAATAGGTACAGATATTTTGCCTGTAAATGTCTATGAGCCACGCGCATGCCTTTTGGCCAGAAGAGGGTGTTGGATCCCTTGGAAGTGTAGTTATTAATGTTTATGAGCTGTCATTTGGGTGCTGAGAACTGAACCTGAGTCTTCTGAAAGAATAACCAGTTCTTTTAGCCACCGAGCTATCTCACCAGCCCCAGAGCTTGTGTGGAGGGTCTAGCAGAGAACACAGCTACACCTCCCTGACTGAATATCTTTGAGAGGGACACACATGGAACAGTGACAGTGGAGGAGACACCTGATCAGTCAAACCAACCCATGGCTCAGACTGCTCTCACAGCCTTTCTCAAATATGTCAGTTTACTTCCTTATTTCTTTATGGTTTGTTTTGTTTTGTTTTCTAAGACAAGGTCTCACTGTGTAGCCCTGGCTGTCATGAAACTCACTCTGTAGACCAGGTTGGCCTCAAACTCACAGAGATCTGCCTGTGGTATGCCACCACTGCCCAGCTTCCTTCCTTACTCTTTGTGTCTGTTTCTAGGCTAGAGAGATGGCTCAGTAGCTAAGAACTCATTGCTCTTGCAGAGGTGCTCTGTTCCTGCACCTACATCGGGCTGCCTATAACTCCAGCTCCAGGGGCATCAGAAACCTTTGGCTTCTACAAGCCTGGACATACCCACAATCAAAAATAGCAAAACTTTTTTAAAACGCTTGTTTCTTAAGCTTAGTGATTATTCATCACTGTCAAATAGTCATGGTCCTACAAATGATGGTCTTGATAGTATAAAAAACATGGAGGGGCTGTGGATATTGTTCATTGATAGGTGCTTTCCTTTCATGCACAATGCCCTGAGTTGGACCTATAGGACCATATAAGCCAGGCATGGTGGCACACACTTGTAATCCCATCACTCAGGAGGCAGAAGCAAGAAGATGGCTACAAATTCAAGGCCAGAAGGGGCTACATGAGACTCTGTCTCTTTAAAGTAGAAAAGCTTAAGAATGAACTGTTAGGTGGACAGTGGTGGTGCACAGAGGCAAGTGGCTCTCTGTGAATTCAAGGCCAGCCTGGTCTAAAAGCTAGTTCCAAGATAACCAAGACTCTGTGTACAGAGAACCCTGTCTAGAACCACACACAACACGCACGCACGCACGCACGCACGCACGCACGCACGCACGCACGCACACAGAAGAATGAAGTGTTAGCAGAAAAGCTTCTCCCTCCTCCCTAGACCTACTTGCTCAGCCAGCTGTGGGGCAAATCCCCTGACCTGCCCTTCATTGTAGCAGAATCTTAGCAGAACTATTGTATCTGGCATGAATCTGGAGTGATGGCACATAAGCTCTGAAGTAGGCTTTTGTCAGTAACTGTTATCTGAGATTTTATGGGGTTATCCTTTTGAAGGATTCTTGGGGTGTCTGCATAACAACTCGGTTCCAGACAGGCCTGGCAATCTTAAAAAGTTATGGTGAGATTTGCCTAGGTGATGGCTCTCTCAAGACAACTTCTAGGCAGATAAGAAGGATTTTGGTTTGTTTTTTGTAAGTACACTGTCACTGTCTTCAGACACACCAGAAGAGGGCATCAGATCCCATTACAGATGGTTGTGAGCCACCATGTGGTTGCTGGGAATTGAACTCAGGACCTCTGGAAGAGCAGTCAGTGCTCTTAACCACTGAGCCATGGAGCCATGGAGCTCCAGCCCCAGATAAGAAGTTTTCGTATGCAGAGATTGACTTGCTAAAGGTGCCTTTGCTGTAACAATAGAAAGAACTTCTAGGAAACTTGTAAGGTCAAGTCCTTGAGAGGCTGGTCCCCTGCGGCTGAGAAGCCTAAGTCCATCCTGCAATGGCTCTCTTTGCTTTGATCAACCCTCTCAGAACCCAAAAAACCAACACCTCCTTGTGTTCTCTAACACCCTGTTGGTGTTCCCATTGGGCATACGCACTGAGGCTCCAGCAGAGTGGCCTGTAAGGAAGGAGAGTGGAATAAGGAACCTATAGGGTCTCAACACATAGGGATTCTCAGTCCTCATGAAACAGTTTTGTTTTAATCAGAGCAGAACTTTCCTTTCCCTCAGTTCTAGGGTGTGTATGTGCTTGTCTGTGGGGATAGTATGATTAGGAAAGAGATGGATTCCATAGGTCTTGGGAATTGCTGGTGGTCTTGGGTAGGAATGTGCATGTCTCTGATCTATTTCTGTTGCTCCCCGTTTCTCACAGGCAGCAATGGGCACGAGTTTGTTTTCCTCCTAAAAGGCCATGAGGATCTGCGGCAGGATGAACGAGTGATGCAGCTCTTTGGCCTGGTGAACACACTCCTAGCCAATGACCCAACTTCTCTTCGCAAGAACCTCAGGTACTCAGAACCACTATGTATCCTAGCTGAGCTCTTAGGACACTTGACATTTTGTCCTACGCTGTCCTTGTAACTGTTGTTACTAACTTTTGAAAGTTAGGCACCTCAGCCAGGTATGGTACCTCATGCCTGCAGTCCTGTAGCTTAGGACATAGAGGCAGAAGGATCAAGAAGTCAGAGCTAGCCCAGGCTACTTAGAGAGCTTACAGCCTACTTGAACTATACATGAGATCCTGTCTTAAAACAAAAATACCTCAGTATGGTAGCACACACCTATAATCCCAGCACTCAAGAAGCAGAGGCAGGGGCAGGAGGACAGCTACAAGGTCAGAAGCCCAGGCCAACAAGGAGTTGCAGGCCAGCCAGGGCTTCATAGAGAGACCCAGTCTCAAAAACCCAAAACTAACATTAAAGTTTCTGGTGAGGAGCACCAATGTGCACAACACAAGAAGGTTCTCCAGACAGCTCAGGGTGTTGCCGCTGTGAAATGCCTTTAGTGAACTCTCAAAGAACTCAGAAGGGACCAGGCATGGTGGCACATGCCTTTTATCCCAGCACACAGGAGGCAGAAGCAGGCAGATCTCTGAGTTTGAGGCCAGACTGGTCTACAAAGGATGTTTCAGGACAGACAGGGCTACATAGAGAGACCTTGTCTCAAAAAAGCAAACAAACAAGCAAAAACAAACCTCAGTCAGAAATGCTTCAAGATTCAGACTAGATTCTACAAATGTGGTGTCCTCCCTCTAGACTAAGGCCAGTGGAACCCTTCTGGTTGGGCCTCTTTCTCTTAAGTCCAGGACTGTTCCCCTAGGGTTACTTTAGCATTATAAGAAGTCACTCGTTGGTTCCTCAGCGGAGGTGAGTTTGTGAGGCAAGCTGAGGACCACTGTGTTCCCATGGCATCTTTCTGGGGCGCTTTCTTCACAGAGGGAGGGCCCTCTCAGCCCACACCTTGCAGCTGGGAGTTCAGCAAAGGCCTTGTGTATCCTAAGCTGATTAAAGCTGTACTGCTGGTCACTGTGCAATGACCCCCTCCTTCCCTGTGGCCACCAGCATCCAGAGATACGCTGTCATCCCTCTGTCCACCAACTCGGGCCTCATTGGCTGGGTGCCCCACTGTGACACACTGCATGCCCTCATCCGGGACTACAGAGAGAAGAAGAAGATCCTCTTGAACATCGAGCATCGCATCATGCTGCGGGTATGTGCTGCCGCCATGCCAACACCCTTGAGCCTTGTGGGCACCACACACCTGCCTGGTGGGGCACCACTGAGAAAGCTATCCGAGGAAATCACTATGGAAGAAGGCTTAATGAAGTAACTCATAAAACAAATAACCTCTAAGAAACAAAGAAGATCCAGCAAGAAAGCTCAGTAGGTAAAAGCTCTTGCTGTGTAGGCCTGATGCCCCAGAACCCACAGTGAAAGGAGAAAACCAACTCCCAGAAATTGTCCTTTGACCTCTCATACAAAATCATTATATTTACATATATACATATGTACATATGTATGTATATGGATATATAAATTATATGTAGCTATATAACATAGAATTATATGTGATTTATACATATATAAAATTATATGTGTTTATATGTATACATGTATACATATATACTTTTTTTTAAGTTGCTGGGTAAGGTGACATACGTCTTTAATCCCAGCACTCAGGAAGCAGAGGCAGGCAGTTCTCTGAGTTGGAGGCTAGCCTTGTCTACAGAGTGAGTCCCCAGGACAGCCAGGTTACATAAGAAGACCTAGCTTTAAAAAAGAAACTGCCTTGTTTTTCCCTCTGCCATGTTATTTCCTTTCTGTCTTAGCTTTGGTGATGAAATCAGAACCCAGCTCTGCCCGGCCCTAGCATGGTCTACATTTGGGCCGCCTATCACAGGCTCCTCTCTCACTAAGTCTACATTTGGGCCGCCTATCACAGGCTCCTCTCTCACTAAGTCTACATTTGGGCCGCCTATCACAGGCTCCTCCCTCACTAACTGGTTTGTCCGATTCAGATGGCTCCTGACTATGACCACCTGACTCTGATGCAGAAGGTGGAGGTGTTTGAGCATGCTGTCAACAACACAGCTGGGGATGACCTGGCCAAGCTGCTGTGGCTGAAAAGCCCCAGCTCGGAGGTATGTCCACAGACACCACTACAAACACCCACACATGGCAGGATGTTCACAAAAGTGTGCTCACTTTTGTTATAGTTAACTGAGATTTTCACTGTGTTTCATGAAAAGTATTTTGAAACCTGATTAAATTGAGAATAGTAGTTCATACCTATAATCTCAGCATTTGGGAGGCTGAGGCAGGAGGATCACTATGAATTCAAGTCCTTCCTTTACTATATAAAGTTTTAGGACAGCCTGAACTATAAAATCGTGAACTATATGAAATCGTGTAACTCCAATTCCAGGGGATCCAACATCCTTCTGGCCATCTCAGGCACTAGGCATGTATGTGGTGCACAAACATACATAATGCATACATGCATTCATACACATAAAAGTAAATAATTTTTTTTTTAATGAAGTAAAGCTGGGCCAGAGAGATGCCTTGGCAGGTTAATTCACTCGCTGCCGAGGGTGACAAGCTGCGTTCAATCCCCGGAACCCATGTGGTGGAAGGAGAGAACCAGCTCACACAAGTTGCTGTCTGACCTCGGCTCGAACACTGTGGCATGTGCGCCTGCCTCCCAGGCATACACACACAAATAAATATGGTTTTCAAAGAGTGTTTAATGATCAACTACTGCCTCACTGTTCCCTCCCACCCCCCCACTTAAAGAGGCTGCACCCGCTCACACACTGACCTCAGTCTCACCATGGAATTTGCTTCAGAGTCATCTAATTGCTTTTTTTATGTGTCTTGAAAACCAACCATTAATACAAGTCTCCTCACATGGTCTATTTCTGTATTTTTTTTTCTACCACATAAATTTGAGGACCAAGCCAGGCATGGTGGCGCACGCCTTTAATCCCAGCACTTGGGAGGTAGAGGCAGGTGGATTTCTGAGTTGAGGCCAGCCTGGTCTACAGAGTGAGTCTAGGACAGCCAGGGCTACACAGAGAAAACCTATCTCGGAAGAAAAAAAAAAATTTGAGGACCATTGTATTGATGCCTCAAAAACAGTGCCTTTGACATTAAATGTACCGAATGACTTGAAGACGGGTTATCTCCTCAATCTCAAGTGGAAATCCTGAAGTGGGTAGTTTCACTTACATCTTCACATTCATTATTCATCCAAGTGCACCGTTCTTTTTTTTGTTGTTGTTGTTTTGTTTTGTTTTGATTTGATTTTTTGAGACAGGGTTTCTCTATATAGTCCTGGCTGTCCTGGAACTCACTCTGTAGACCAGACTGGCCTCAAACTCAGAAATCCGCCTGCCTCTGATTCCCAAGTGCTGGGATTAAAGGCGTGTGCCACCATCGCCCAGCTCCAAGTGCACCTTTCTGATAAAGTTGATTTTAAGGCATAGTTTATAATGATGGATGGGATCTTTGTTCTCTTAGCCATCCGTACTGGTCATTGGTAGGCTATAAGAACAGCTGTCCTGGGCTATAACTATGCTGAGACTGCTGACTTATGAATGCTGTCACATGTGTTCTTCTGCTATAGGTGTGGTTTGACCGGAGAACCAACTATACCCGCTCCTTGGCTGTCATGTCCATGGTGGGTTACATTTTAGGCCTTGGAGACAGGTGAGTGAATTTAATGTGTTTCTTTGAGTTTCTTTCTCCAGTTATTTTGAATGGTCTCATTTTGTTTTCTAGTGTAATATGTAACCTTTGAATAAATAACTGTATTTTATATTTTGAAAGGGAAACAAGTATAGTTTTATTGAAAAGTAGGATTATTGTACCCTGTAGCATGGCGGAGGGCTCCTCAGAGTAACTTACTAATTAACAAAGTGATCAATAGTGGGTGGAGAGGTGGCTCAGTGGGTAAGAACACCGACTGCTCTTCCAAAGGTCCTGAGTTCAAATCCCAGCAACCACATGGTGGCTCACAACCATCTGTAATGAGATCTGACACCCTCTTCTGGTGTGTCTGAAGACAGCTACAGTGTACTTAATTATAATAATAAATAAATCTTTTTTAAAAAAATGACCAATGATCATTGTGCTAAGATGACAGATCATTCTCCATTTGTAGTTGAAACCAACCAAAGCAGAACTCTCTATTGTACAAAATACACATCTAAGTGTAGTAGATAATTATCTCCAAAGAGATAATTCAGGGCAACTCAGTGGAAGAGCACTGTGTGGCTAATACACAGGCCTAAGTTTGATCTTCAGTACCATGGCCCCATCCCAAAAAGAAACAAAGAAAAAGAAAAATCAGGAATATTCAGACACCGACTAATAAGACTGTAAATAAAAGTGATTCATTGATGTCTACTGCTTTTCTTTTGTAATTGTGTCTCATGCAGTTGAGCATAAAAATCATTTTTGCCTCCTACCTTCAAAATAAAAGCTCAAGCCAGGCTCTCTAACATGTCCCTGTAGTTCCAGCACTTGTGAGCTGAGGTCCGAATGCCTCCTGACTCTAAGACCTTTTTTTGATGGCTGGTCCCGAGCCAAGGATTTTGGATCAGCCTCACAAGCAAAATGAGATTTTTTTTTGTTGTTGTTTTGTTTTTTTGTTTTTGTTTTTCGAGACAGGGTTTCTCTGTGTAGTCCTGTCTGTCCTGGAACTCACTCTGTAGACCAGGCTGGCCTTGAACTCAGAAATCCGCCTGCCTCTGCCTCCCAAGTGCTGGGATTAAAGGAGTGGACCACCACCACCTGGCACAAGATCTTATTTTTAAAAGACAGTGGGCCATGCATGATGGAAAAGCCCTTGACTCTAGCACTTAGGAGACAGAGGCAGAGGCAAATGTCTGTGAGTTCTAGGACAGCCAGGATTACTCACTGAGACCCTGTCTCAAAAAACAGCCAGTGAGATAGCTCAGTGGTAAAAGTGTTTATACCATTGGGCCTGACAACCTTAGTTTGATCTCCAGGACTCATATAGTAGAAGGAGTTCTCTGTAATTGTCAGGGACACACACACACACACACACACACACACATTAAAACAAAATGCAGTGCTCCAGAAACCAGAAATCCTAGCAGAATGCCTTTGATGAAAGACTGACAGACTAAGAAGTGTGATCAGAGGCACAAGCAGCTTGGTAGGAATGATGGACCTGTGCTACTCTTGAAAGAAACTACTTTCCTAGGAACCCAGGATCCTAACAGAGTAAACGCAAGGGCAGATAATACATATTTTGGCTTTGTGGGTCATATGGCCTCTGCCACAAGCACTTTCCTCTGCCTTTGTAGCCCAAAAGCCTCATGCAGCAATGCAGAAAACACTGAGTAAGGCTAGCTCCCACAAACCCTGTGTAACACAGGCATATGGGGCCAGGGCTCAGCCGTGATTAACTGATCATCAGGACTGCCTTCTTGATCCCTCCTGCTCTCACTTGTCTCTCAGGCACCCATCCAACCTGATGCTGGACCGGCTGAGTGGAAAGATCCTGCACATTGACTTTGGGGACTGCTTTGAGGTGAGTGTGCTAGCCCTCCTGACTGTGGGCAGCTCGAGTCCCAAGGGCCTTCCCGTCTCCTCTCCACAGACTGTCATCCACAAGGGCTCTTCTGTCCCCTGCTGCATGCTGGCCAAGGCCAGCACGGAGCACTTGTCCCTTTTCTCATTTCTGTTTTGTTTTCTTATATCATCTTTCGAATCCCTGTGATAAATGTTCTCTCACTGAATTTGATGAGAACTCTTTTCTTGCTGTGATGTAAATCAGAACACACAATGTCAGGAGAGGCCACCACCTTCTCCTGGCCTCAGCTAGAGTATATAACCTAACCATGGATTTGCTTGTTCCTTTCATGACCCTATAGGTCGCTATGACCAGAGAGAAATTTCCAGAAAAGATTCCATTTAGACTAACAAGAATGTTGACCAATGCTATGGAGGTGAGTGGATCCTGGATACACACTGATTTGAAATGGAGCCAATACAGTCATAACCTTCTCTGAGGACAGCCATGCTTGTTAGGGTGCCCATGTGGTTTCTGTAGCAGGTCCCCAGTTCTGTGTTAGAGTGACCTCTGAAGGTCAGCATTGCATGTGTGTCTGCACCCATGTCAGGGTGGCTGGCCACTGTTAGTAACTGTCCTGACCTTTGTGCAGGTTACAGGTCTGGATGGCAACTACAGAACCACGTGCCACACAGTGATGGAAGTGCTTCGGGAACACAAGGACAGTGTCATGGCTGTGCTAGAAGCCTTTGTCTATGACCCTTTGCTGAACTGGAGGCTGATGGACAGTAAGCTTCAATACGTGGGATGGGTTCTCTATAAGTTCCAAACCAGCCTATGCTATTTAAATATGTGTGTGTGCATGTGTGTGTGTGTGTGTGTGTGTGTGTGTGTCCCTGACAATTATAGAGCAGTTCTGGGGGCTGGAGAGACATTTCAAGCATTTGTATGACTAGAGCACACTCTAGCCTTGCTGTTTGATGAAGAAGTTTAGTTTTTTTGATAAACTGGACCTTGGCGGTTTTTGCTTGTCTGACTGTAAAGTAGGAAGCTAGTATTGTAGTGAGAAGCACAGAGAGTTGTGACTGAGGCAGCAGCGTGGCCCTCTTTGCTCCCTGGAGGATTCTAACTGTCAAGAGGCTTGGGATGTTCTGGAAGTAAACCGGCACTGACCTGTCTATGTGAGGCCTGCAGTGGAGAGCATCCAGGCTGCAGATTCAGCATTACAGCTTTTGAAAACACATACGTTGTAGCTGGGTGGTGGCGCATGTCTTTAATTCCAACACTTGGGAGGCAGAGGCAGGAGGATCTCTTGTGAGTTCACCCTGGTCTACAGAGTGAGTTCCAGAGAACAGTCAGGGCTACACAGAGAGAAACCATGTCTCAAAAAAAGGAAAGAAAAAAATTATGTTCTTGTGATAATAAGAAAATACCTTTCCAACCAAGTTGCTTTCAAGTCACAGTCTAAAGTGCTTCCTAACTCATACTTTCTTTTCCTAGCAAATACCAAAGGCAATAAGCGATCCCGAACAAGGACAGACTCCTACTCTGCCGGCCAGTCAGTAGGTGCGTGCACCCGGGATGGTGGCCCTCAGCTCCCCTACATAGCTAGTCTGACGCTAGCCTGACTGCATGAAACCCGCTCTGAAAAAAAGAAAAGAGGCTGTCAGGGTGCTTGCCACTCAAGCTGGTGATCTGAGTGCAGTTCCCAGAACCCACATCAAAGGTAGAAGAAGACACTGACCCATGGGCTTGTCCTCTGACCACTTATGAGCTGTGACATACACTCTTCCCACACACAGACATTCACAATAGTAACAAATAATAAATTTTAACATAATTAGAAACTAATTGGTTTATATTACTTTTTTTTATTTGTATGTGTATAGGTGTTTTGCCTGCATGAATGTCTGTGCATTTCATGCATGCCTGGTGGAAGCCAGAAGCGTGTGCTGGATCACCTAGAACTGGAGTTATAGATGCTTGGGGCCACATGAGTGCTGGGAATCAAATCAGGGCCGCCCCCAGAGCTACAAGTGGTCCTAGCCACTGAGCCAGCTCTCCTAGCCACTGAGCCAGCTCTCCTAGCCACTGAGCCAGCTCTCCAGCCATGGCTGTGCTATGCTTCTCTAATGTCAGTGTTTTAAGATGGAGGCTGCTTGCATAGACTGAATGAACCCTGAGTCTAACCCCCAGGACAGCTCAGTGGTAAGGGCCAACCCTCTGATGCCCTCTTCTGGTGTGTCTGAAGACAGTGACAATGCACTCATGTACA
>NW_022196900.1:107643921-107666968 GCF_008632895.1 Mastomys coucha
AAACAGAGCCAGATGGTGGTGGTGCACACCTTTAATCCCAGCACTCGGGAGTCAGAGGCAGTAGGATCTCTGTGAGTTTGAGGTCAGCCTGGTCTACAGAATGAGTTCCAGGACAGCCAGGGCTACATAGAAAAACCAACCCCACCCCCAAAAATGTAACAGGGCTGGAGAAATGGCTCAGAAGTTAGGAGCACACACTGTTCTTCCAGAGGATCTGAGTTCAGTTCCCGGCACCTACATCACAACTATGTGTAACTCCCGCTCTAGGAAGATCCAACTGCTTTGGCCTCAGTCACCCAACACCTTACATGTCTACGCCCACATACATACGCACACATACACATCATTTAAAATGGAAACAATTTTTTAAAAAATAGTGACAGCCAGATGTTGTGGCCCATGGCTATGATCCCAGCACTTGGAGGCAGAGGCATGAGGACCAGTAGTGAGGCCATGTTTGCCTACATGCGGAATTCAAGGGCAGCCTCAGATACATGAGACTCTCAAAAGAAGAGGGAGGGGAAGCTATTGGTTCCCTACCATGTGAACCATCTGCTAACTGAGATGTTTGTTTGTTTGTTTGTTTGTTTGTTTTCCCCTAGAAATTTTGGACGGTGTAGAACTTGGAGAACCAGCCCATAAGAAAGCAGGGACCACTGTGCCAGAATCCATCCATTCTTTCAGTAAGTCCAGGCTCTGAGGAACTCGCTCATTGCACAGATAGCAGCTACAGTGAGCAGTGAGCCAGAAAGGGAGTCAACAAGGCAAGTAACAAAGCTGCCTTTGGGAAGGAAGGGCCCATGAGTTTTGCCTTGTGTCCTGAGGACAGAGATGCATGCACAGGATTGTTCAGCACTTCGAGGTAAGTTTCATAAAAGCGGGGCAGCCTTGGGCTTAATGTTTCTTGTGTCTTCCAGTTGGAGATGGTTTGGTGAAACCAGAAGCCTTAAACAAGAAAGCTATTCAGATTATTAACAGGGTTCGAGATAAGCTCACTGGTGAGTGTTTG
The DNA here is from genome assembly GCF_008632895.1 of Mastomys coucha. Classification (NCBI taxonomy): domain Eukaryota; kingdom Metazoa; phylum Chordata; class Mammalia; order Rodentia; family Muridae; genus Mastomys; species Mastomys coucha. The sequence continues at coordinate 107,644,931 of NW_022196900.1, forward strand.
GGGGTTTCAGGGACATGAAGCCTCATAGGAGGGTGTTCTCGGTGAGTGGCCAGCAGGCTGTCCTGGGGTTTATTGCTACATGGCTCATGAGTAGCTTCCAGGCAGGAGTGAAGCACTCCTCTGGCTCTTGTTGCTGAAGACCCTTAATACTACTTGACATCTCTTAACCTCATTAGCTCTGGGGATGAGGAAGGCTCTGTTAGAACCCGGGTGAATTCCAGAGCCAGCCAACTCCAGGGGCAAGTGACTGGCCTCATGGTGAGATACTGGAGGATGCCTGAGTACTTCCATTTGCTGGCTACTAGCATGCAGTGGAAGGATGGAAAGGGAGCCGTGTATGACTTTGGAAAGAAGCAACCAATCCCAACGCATCCCCTTTCTTCTGTGGGTAGGTTAGTTAATGAAGAGTGGGAGCAAAGTAGCCAGAGCTCCCATTCCACACTCCCTTCTCTGCAGCCTCCGAACTCTTCTCCATCTGAACGATGATAAGAAACCCTAACAGACAACATCAGCATCACAGTAAATGTGGGATCCTGGCACGGGCATCAGCCAGCCAGTTTGGTAGTCAAGTTGCTTAATCAAGTAAATCAATAATGGAAGCACATGAGTAGAAACAGCCAGCTCCCCTGGCTTTTCAGGGCTCATACTCCAGGGGAAAGACTGTTGCTAAATAGAGAAGAGGCCGTGGTGCCTCATGATGACACGGTTTAATTTAATTTGAAAGACCCGGAAAAGTCTCTCTAAGGAAACAACTGGAGCTCAAGTTTATAAGAAGGAGTGTGTTAGTTACATTTCCATTGCTGCTGAAAAGACGCCATGACTTATAAAAGAGCATTTATTGGGCTGGCAGTTTTAGATGGTTAGTAGCCCATAAGCATCATGGTACCGAGCACAGCAGCAGGCAGGCAGACTGGGTGCCTAAGCAGTAGCTGAGAAAACTAACCGAAAATGACATGGGCTTTTGAAACCTCAAAGCCTACCTCCAGTGACACTGTCCTCCAGCAACACTACACCTCATAATCCTTCCCAAATAGTTCTGTCAGCTAGGGACCACGTATTCAAATATATGAACCTCTGGGGACCATTCTCAACCAGACCACCACAAGGAATTAACTAGAGGACATTAACGTTATGTCAGGCAGAGGGAGCGTGTATCTAGAACTTTTGATGAGAGTGATGGTAAAAGGAAGATCTCAGGCTGCCATTCAACCCAGGGAAACCACCAGAGGTGGGTAGGTGCAATGGAGAGGGAACCAGGCCCGGCCTGATTTTTTGTGTGTTGTGATACCACATACACTGGCTGAGTGGCCTTGTATCAGAAGCAGGCTTGTAAATGCTCTGATATGCAGACAAGACAACCACTGATGAAATGAAGACCTCAGATGCAAGAGATGTTGAGGAAGGCAGGTCAGAGGCTAGACTAGGGCTGTGGCTCAGTGGTGACGTTATTGGCTGCCACTCAGAACGTAGGTAAGAGTTCTAGTACAATGCAAAAGATAAAACCCACAAAGCAAAGATGGCTGTTGACACCTGAGGCATGAGAAAGAAGGTCACTGGTAACCATCTGAGAACTGTAGATCCTGATAGCCAAACTGAAGTTGTTGAAGAGAATGGGATGGCGGCAAAGAAAGATGAGATGTAGCACAACTCTTGAGCAGCCTCTACAGGGAGGAGAGGACTGAAAGAACAAATAGAGACTGTGGTGGGCAGAAGGCCTGGGTGCTGAGACCATGGCACAAAAGGACCCTTCACTGAGCCATGTCCCTGTGTCTCTAAGGAGGAGTGTGTTCAGAAAACTGAAAAGGCCATCATGATGCTTTTAATTAAGCTTGTAGCTTTAATTTCGGTGTTCAGAAGACAGAAGCAAGCTCCAGCCATGGCTTCGTAGACAGAGAAAGAGACCCTGTCTCAAACACACAAACAAACAAACAAACAAACAAAAACCTGTGGGAAGGATGTAATCAAGGAAAAATTGAAGACTACATAATCCGTACTTTGAATGTGTAGGAGAGTTGGACCCTGAGCACAAGGCAGGATGGTCAGAGGAGAGGAATGCACGCCTGGGTTTGGGAGAAGAGATTGATGAAGAGAAGCCAGTCTGCAAACCACCCACCTTAGCCGCAGGGCCCAGAACTTAACTGTGACAAGTGGAGAAACTCTAGTATTTATGGAGATCTGGAAGACTCAAACCATCTTTGTGGTAGTAGAAAGGTGCTTTACCAGCTAGGTGTGGTGGCTCACACCTGCAGTCCCAGTAGTAGAACAAGGCAGGAGAGCTGCAGCTGGCTGGGTCATAACAGTGAGACTAGGAATACTCAAGAATAATCAGATGGGGCAGGTCCGGCTACATATTGCAGGCCAGCTGACACTATATGAAATCTCTCTCAAGAGACCCAGTAACAGCAAAACACTCCTCCCATCTCAAAGAAAAAGAGACAGGATGGGCCTGGCATGATGGCTCTGTGGTGAAAAGCGGGTGTTATCCTTGTTGTGGGCCAGGTTTGATTCTAGCATCCATATAGTGGTTCATGACTCTCAGTAACTCTAGGCCTTCTGACTCCATGTTCTGACCTCCAAGAGCATACACATGATATACACGTGGCCAAAACACTAGGGCACATAATATTTGAAAATCCCTAAAACAAAAAACAAAACCGTGCTTCTATGTTAGCACATATACTAATATTGGAATGATACAGAAAGGATTAGCATGGCCCCTTAGCAAGGATGAAACACAAAGGACTCTGGGGGTGGGGAGACTAAATAAATAAAACAATTAAAAGAATAGTCAGGGGGGCTGGAGAGATGGCTCAGTGGGTAAGAACGCCGACTACTCTTCTGAAGGTCCTGAGTTCAAATCCCAGCAACCACATAGTGGCTCACAACCACCCATAATGAGATCTGATGCCCTCTTCTGGTGTGTCTGAGGACAGCTACAGTGTACTTACATATAACAATAAAATCTTAAAAAAAAAAAAACAAAAAAGAATAGTCAGATACAAATTCATGCTTGTGCATTATCTTTAGTAGAAGTTTAGATATTTGGGAGTCTGGCCTATTGATTAGCAATGGTAAAATGAATTTGGCTTAAAAGAAAAAAAATGAAACATATTGTCAAAGAAGCTCTATTGGCTGGTTAGGCTGCTGAGCCTGTGTGGGGACAAGATCTTAACTGTCTAGTAGAAACATGAAAGTTTGTGGGGTTCAAGCTAAATGACCTTGTCCACTCCTCAAATCTGATTTTGGAACTGTCCTGTTAGCCACATCTTTGAACTGGGTCTATAATAAGAAACCAATGTGCCTGCAGATGACACAGAGGTGAATTTCTCACTGCAGATGTGTTCTGTCCTTCCTGCTCTGGTGACTGACTGTCTGGCTGCATAAACAGCTGAGCCAAACAAGAGCATAGGCTGTGTTGTTGCTAAGTGCAGTTAACAGTATTTCTGCTTCCTAGGTCGGGATTTCTCTCATGATGACACTTTGGATGTTCCAACCCAAGTAGAACTGCTTATCAAGCAAGCAACATCCCACGAGAACCTCTGCCAGTGCTACATTGGCTGGTGAGTGAGCCTTGCAAAGAGGCATGGTGCATGGTGGCACACATCCTACTCCAAAGCACTGGGGATGCAGAGGCAGGCAAATCTCGTTTAAGTTTCAGTACAGCCAAGGTTATAGTGGTGAAGCCATGTCTCAAACTCAGTGAGCCTGCAGTAAGGACCTACCTGGAGCCTCAAACCCAGATGCAGACAGGTGATGTGCTGGAGTGGTCATAGAGGACATTCTTCATGGGCTCATGTCTCTTTAGAAGTTCCTAGGCTCTGAGAATGCTCCTTGTCTAATGGGAACTGAGAGATGTAATCTGTATTTGGAGGTTATGGCTGCTTTAAGAGCTAGTTTAGAATGGGCTGGGTGCATTACTTGTCTGTAGTGCTTTTAGACTTTTGTTGTCACTCCAGAGATGTAGAAGGACACAGGAAGAGTCCGAGCAATGACTAAAGAGAAAAAGATTGGTAATCCTGGAGTCTGGGCAGGGATTTGAGAGAAGGGGCAGAGAAATCTCTGGGATCTCAGGGCCATTAGCTCTTGACTAGGGATGTTGACAGAGTCCCACAGGGCCCAGACCTGCTCGCTGTACTTGGGTAAAGCTTGGAAGAGCTCTGACTGACCATCCCTTTTTCTGTCCACCTTCCTAGGTGTCCTTTCTGGTAACCAAGGCCTGGCCCACCATGCCATCTCCTCTGAGGCTTTTGTACCTTGGTCTGTGCTTCCAGTGGCCTAAAACCATGGACATAAAGTTGGACTTTGTTAAATATTTTGAAATGTAAATGAAAAGAGCTACTGTATATTCAAAGTTGGCTTACGCCAACCTCCTAGCTGCTGTTAAAAAGACACTGTCAGAAACACAAGGCTTGATTCAGTTCCCGGAACAGTGAAACACAGTGACCCTACAGAAGCCAAGCCTTCAATTTTGGGAGAACAAAAGATGGGTAACTGAGAAATACGGGTTTTGACTTAACTTACAAGAGAACTCATCATAAGCATTTGCTGACAGAATAATCTAGTTGGTCCTCTCAACCAGGGGCTCCAACAGCAAGGACACAGATGGCAGCACTCCACCATCCTGTTACCTCACCCGTCCCTGGATGCAGTGGCGACATTTGCAGGATGGGCCAACATGGCTAAGAAAGTCTGTCTTCCGCCTGACCCCATGATGCTAAAACTCACAAGACCTGACCTTCCAGGAAGGACGTTTGCTCAGATGCCTGGCCACCGAGCATGAGCGGGTGTGCCAAGGATCTCCATGCAGGGTCCATACTGGCCCTGCTGTGTTCAGTGAGGAATGGCTATGTTGTGTTTGCAGCAGGGACTCAGAACACAAATGCTGTCGTGGAGATGCTGATCATAAAGGGACACACTAGAACAGGTTGTGAAATATAAGCAAAGTAAATAAATATCCAACTAAATTCACAAAGTATAAAGTGAAGCCACATCTAGACACCATGTTGTATCTGAGTAATTTTTGTGCCAATAAATGACATCAGAATTTTAAAAGCATGTTTATGTGTATGACTGGCTTTCTGTTCACCATTTTGTAAATTCTGTCATTGGGCTTTGGATTAAACTCAGTGGTTGGTCACTGACTACCAGGCACAGGAGCCTACACCATTTACATTCTAGCTCTAGACAGCCCAAGATGGACACAGGCATGGAACTCTCGAGTTTCAGGACTACACAGAAAAACCTTGTCTATATATACATACATGTGTCTGTCTACCTGTATGGCACGTCAGCCAGCTGAAGTCATCTATTCTCTTTGAACTTGAGTTAAAGGTGATTATGAACTTCAAGCCTGGGTGCTGTGTGCCTCTAAAAAAACAGCGAGTGTTCTTAACTGCTTCAAAACCTCCCTTCCCTCCCTTGCCCAAACAATTTAAACAAATTGGAAAAATCCAATCCTAGCGTGTTTTTTACACATCCTTAATCCCAGCACTTGGAAGGATGAGGCAGGCGGATTGGAGGTGAAAGGCTTGCTTTAAATGTGATTTAAATTGTATCCTCTCTCCAGTTCTCACCCTAGGCCACAGGTTTGTTAGGATACGACATGAAATCAAAGAAAAGCCTAAATTCCCCCATTGTAAGGCAAGCGCAGTAACAAGCTACACTACCGATTTGGCGAGGGGGCGGGGTGGGTGTTATTTAACCGCGCGCATGCGCGTTGCGCCCGCCTCGGGTCTGCCGGAACAATCTCGCGAGAAGAGCCGTCCTAGGACGGAAATATGGCGCCTCCCAGTCCCCGGGAGCATCAGTCCGCGCCGGCGACCAGTGCGACCAAGCCTGACGCGGAGATGGTACTGCCTGGCTTCCCGGATGCAGACAGCTTCGTGAAGGTGAGTTCGCGGGCCCTGGGGCACCCCTGGATCCCCCTGTTCTGGCCGGAAGCGGGTCCGGGGCTCCGGGCTTCCGGCGCCTGTCACGGCGGCCTGACGGCGCGCACGGAGAGCGGGAGCGGAGGGCTCCGCGCTTCCGGCGTTCCGGCGTGAACGCGTGTGGCCTCGCGTGTAAAGCCGTGTCCGCGCCCTCGGAAGGGCGTCCTCGACATCCACGTGGCGCACCCTGCACTACCTCTCCCCAGGGCCCGACAGCCGGGCGACTCTCCCTCCCACTGCTCACCCCGCGTTTGCTCGAACGTCTCGTCCCCCAATCCCTTGGGTTGAATGTCACCCGTGACAGGTGCCATCGAGCCTCTCCAAGTGCCAAGGCGCATTCACCAGTACCACCTGAGGGGGAGCGTAGAGTTTTTATCTAAATTCTTTGTTCACAAAATTCATGATGCTGTCATTAAGCCTTGACACCTCCCTTCTGCCGGGATCCCCCAACCATAAGATTATTTTCATTGACGGCCTCGCTGCAGCAATCTATGTACACATTAACTTTAAAATAAATTGTGATCCTCTTGTTGGTTAAAAAATATATTTTCAGCCGGGCAGTGGTGGCACACACCTTTAACCCCAGCACTTGGGAGGCAGAGGCAGGAGGATTTCTGAGTTCGAGCCCAGCCTGGTCTACAGAGTGAGTTTCAGGACAGCCAGGGCTACACAGAGAAACCCTATCTCGAAAAGCCAAAAGAAAAAAGAAAAAAAATATTTTCATTGCTAATTCATAACTGTAATTTTGCTACCGTTATGAATCATAATGTAAATAGGCAAGGTATTTGATATGTGACCGGCAGGTTGGGAATCACTACCTTAAAATAACTACCCATTACTTATCAATGACAGCCACTTCTGATTATAAAAATGACCTACCTCACAACAGTCTATCTAAACCGCTGGATATAAAATGGTCATCTGAGGGGGGGATGTGCAGATATAAAATGGTCATCTGAGGGGGGGATGTGGGAGGCAGAGGCAGTTGGATCTCTGTATGATGAAGCCCAGCCTAACCCAGGTTCTGGACAAGAAGTGCAAAGCACTCTTAACACTGAGCCATCTCTCCAGCTCTCTTAAAGATATATAAAATCTTGTTGTTTTTTTTTTTTTTTTTTTTTTTTTTTTTTTTTTTTTTATTTCTGCTGAGTGTGTCTTTTTCTCTGGATTTCAGTTTGCACTTGGGTCGGTAGTAGCAGTTACCAAGGCATCTGGGGGCCTGCCACAGTTCGGTGACGAGTATGATTTTTACCGAAGTTTTCCTGCCTTCCAGGCATTTTGTGAGACACAAGGAGACAGGCTGCTTCAGTGGTAAGTGTAAGTGCTTCAGTGAAGGAGCGAGCTCACTCCTGCAGGTTGTCCTCTGACCATTCCACATGGGCAGGGGAACTCATACATAGATACACAAAGCATTTGTTTATTAAAAAAGTCTTTTGCTGGGTGTGGTGGCGCACGCCTTTAATCCCAGCGCTAGGGTGGCAGAGGCAGGCAATCTCTGAGTTAAGGCCAGAGTGGTCTATAGAGTGGGTAGACAAGCCAAGGCTACATGCTTCTCATCTGTTAATTGTTGGGAGAAGTTACCTTAAAGTTATTATTATTTTATTGAGAATAGGTCTAATTCACTAAATCGCACAGGTTGGCTTTGAAAGCACTGGGCCCAAGCCTTCCAAGAAGCCAGTATCACAAGCCTATCCCACCAGGCCTGGCTTTGGTCTTGCTGTGAGGATATACATTGTATTAATAATATCCAGGGTACTGGGAACCCTGTGATTCGTTTGAGGTGTTTTCCCAGACTGCAGATTGGTAGAATAAAGGCAGTCCTGCTGACCTTGGTTTTCCTCGATCCCTTAGCATGAGTCGGGTAATGCAGTACCATGGGTGTCGCAGCAACATCAAAGACCGAAGTAAAGTGACGGAATTGGAGGACAAGTTTGATTTACTAGTCGATACCAATGACGTGATATTGGAGAGAGTGGTGAGTGCCTCCCGTCCACATAAGTAACCTCACAGATAGAAAGCTCAGATATCAGAATGCAAGGAGAAACCCCAGCATTATGGAAAATGAAATAAGTATGGCCAGGCCTAGTGGCCATACTTATGTATCAGCACTAGGAAAGCAAAGACAGGTGGATCTCTATGAGTTCTAGACCAGCCTGCTCTACACAGTAAGACCTTCTCTTTGATAGATAGATGGGTGGTGGATGGATGGATAGATAGATAGATAGATAGATAGATAGATAGAAATTTTATGTATGGGCACATGCTCCTGAATGCCTGTTTCACTGGAGACCACTGGAGCTGGAGTTACAGACAGTTGTGACCCACCTAACATAGGTGCTGGGGTAGAACACCAATCGTCTGCAAGAGCCATACATGCTCTCTCTAGCCCTCATCCATGCTTTCTAAAAACAGTTACATTTTTTAGCTCTGGAAGGATGGCTCAGAAGTTAAGAGCACTTTCTGCTCTTCTAGAGGACCCACTTTCAATTCCCAGCACCCACGTGGCAGCTCACAACCATCTGTAACTCCGCCATGGGATCCAACATCCTCACACAGACATACATGCAAGCAAAATACCAATACAAATAGAATAAGATAAATAAATCATTTATAAAAACTTAAAATTTTAATTGGCAAGTTAAAATTCTGAATACTTGCAATATATGAATAAATATTTTGATACATTTATCTATTTTTAAATTTATTTTTATTTTATGTGCATTGGCATTTTTGCCAGCGTGTGTATGTGTGTGTGTGTGTGTGTGTGTGTGTGTGTGTGTGAGGGTATCTCCTGGAACTGGAGTTACAGACAGTTGTGAGCTGCCATGTGGGTGCTGGGAATTGAACTCAGGTCATCTGGAAGAAAAGCCAGTGCTTTTAACACCTTGAGGCATCTCTCCAGCCCTTACCTACTCTTTCATATACATATAAACCACATAATTCTGTGAATGCATTTCTTGAAAATGTCAGGTAATTAAGTCTGTCAAAGTCAGATCCTAACCCAGTTCCTTGTCTCCTCATAGGGTATATTGCTAGATGAAGCCGCAGGTGTGAGCAAGCATCAGCAGCCTGTCCTCCCTGCAGGGCTACAGGTCCCCAAAACAATCGTGTCCAGCTGGAACCGGAAGGTGAGCCCACTCTGCAGGATGTTGATAGAGCAGCTAGCATGGTGGGTTTTACCGGCATGCCGCATTTTACTTTGCATTGCTGTCAGGACATAAGTGCAAGTAGCTGGGCATGCCCTACTTCCCGTGGTCTCACAAGCACACACAGCCCACCTACCCCTTCTCCATGAGGTCCTTGAGCCCACACATGCAGTAATATTCCAGATGTGTGGTCCTGCTTCATCCAGTGGCTTTGTCTCGGTTGACTCACACGTGTTGACTGCAGGCAGGAGAATATGGCAAAAAGGCAAAATCTGAGACTTTCCGGCTGCTGCATGCAAAAAACATCGTCCGACCTCAGCTCAGGTTTCGAGAGAAGATTGACAACTCCAACACACCGTTTCTCCCGAAAATCTTCGTCAAACCCAATGCTCGGAAGCCGCTCCCTCAGGGTAAGTGGTGCTTTTGACGGGCATGAGAATTCCTTCCCACAGTTCTGTCCTCCTCTTCTGAAGCTGGGAAGTGTGTGCCTCGTGTGACACTGTTGATACCTGGTCTGCAGCTCTCTCAAAAGAAAGGCGGGAACGCCCGCAGGATCGTCCGGAGGACCTGGACGTCCCCCCAGCCCTGGCAGATTTCATCCATCAGCAGCGAACCCAGCAGGTGGAGCAGGACATGTAAGTGCGTGGGCGTGGTCTTTCCATAGTTGGCCCTTCCTACCACTTTTTAAAAGATTCAGTGTGTGTGCTTATCTCGTGCACACATACACGAGTGCATGTGGAGGCCAGAAGAGAATGTCAAGTGATTCCGAGCTATCTGACATGGGTGCTGGGAGCTGATTTTAGTCCTCTGCAGAGCACTATATACTCCTAATGCTGAGCCATCTCAGATCTGCATGTCACCCTTACCCAGGGGCCATGCTAATCTCTGCATTGCACGTTGGGTATATGTGCTGCCCAGGTGATCATCAGCCTCTGCATTTATTATATTGAGGTAAAGGCTCATTTTTGTAGCCCAGCCTGGCCTTTAACCTCACTGTCAAGGTGAGATATTTTCACAGGGTAATCTTTCCTCATTTCTTGTTGTTGGGGTAAATCGGGAGGAAGGCGTGGTCTTGTATGTCTCAGGCTGGCCTCAAACTCACCCTGAACTTAGGAGCCTCCGCCTCCCAGACGCTAAGATAAGAGCTCCCGGCCCTCCTGTCCAGGTTTGTCTGGTACTGAGGCTGGGGCCCAGGGCTTCATGTTGCTGGACAGTCACTATAGCAGGCATGCCCAGCCCACTCATTCGTATCTGAGTGGCTGCACTCCTTCTGCATGGTCGTGGCATTAATGTAAAGGTTTGTGTTGTGTCCACTCAGGTTTGCACACCCTTATCAGTATGAACTCGATCACTTTACTCCACCTCACATGGTGCTGCAGAGGCCACAGCCCCAGGTTAGTGCCCACACTGGCTTTCAGAGCAGCTTCCGGGAGCCTGGGAAGGGCAGAGCACTTCTGTTGTCCTGCAGTAGCTTTAGGACGCCACGGTGTGGAGTTGTCCCCGGCACTTGGACTTCATCCTGCACCTTCGTGGGGTCTGTCTTTAACATGATGCTTTCTCTGCTCCTCTCTTGGTCTAGTTGTACAGACCTGTGGAAGAGACCCCCTGCCACTTTGTGTCGTCCCTGGATGAACTTGTGGAGCTCAATGAAAAGCTCCTGGGTTGTCAGGAGTTTGCAGTGGACTTAGAGGTACCTTGAAGTGGACCTGTAGTGAAATCTTCATTTTCCTATGCGTTACCTACTTGGGAAGTCTAAAGTTAGCACTAATTTTAATCTATTTTGGTTTTTATGTGTGGGGGCCTGAGACAAATATTGCACTATAAGCCAGACTGACTTTAAACTGACTGTATAGCCCAAGCTGGCCTCAAACTCAAACCCATCTTCCTGCCTTAATTTTTTCTTTTTCCTAAAAATTAGTTGTGTAACTTGTGTAGCTAACTGGTAGAGGAAGTTGTGGGTATAGATCTGTGAAGAATTCCCAGAATAAGAACTAAAAGGTGAAGGAACACCTAGTAATCCTTTCCCCACCCCCACCCCCTTTTCTGCACGGTCCAGCATCACTCATACAGAAGCTTCCTAGGACTGACCTGCCTGATGCAGATCTCCACCCGAACAGAGGACTTCATTGTTGACACCCTCGAGCTTCGAAGTGACATGTACATTCTCAACGAGAGCCTCACAGACCCAGCCATCGTTAAGGTCAGCCATTCTGGTTCTCGCCTGAGGTGGGGTCACAGTGCTTTCCAGGGTACCATCTTGTTCTTTCATCCTAGACCCAGTGGAGGGAGAGACCCTGTCATCTCCTGCCCTGAGGTTCAGCATGCTTATCTGCTTAACCCTAGGTCTCCATAAGGACATCTACAGTGTAGCTTGTTGGCCAGAGATAGAAATCTTGTTAGTGACTGTTTCAGGGACCCCAGTCGATTGCATTGCTTGAACCTGGGGACACGTGTAGCTAATAGCACTCCTTACCCGTCCCAGGGCCTGAAAGCAGTGCAGCCCTTAACCGTGTACAGTTACAGGCTCAAAGCCTGAGGCCTGAGTGAAGAAGCACTGTAAACTACACACAGCCTGGCCTGGGGTGCCATCCAGCAGTAGCATGCTTGCCTAGCATGTGCAAGTCCTGTTCTGTTCCTACCCCAAAGGCAGGGCTGATTACAGAGACAGATTCTAGCCTGCTGCTGGTGTCAGCTACACGGACTTGATTTTGTTTTTAGGTCTTCCATGGTGCTGACTCTGACGTTGAGTGGCTGCAGAAAGACTTCGGACTCTATGTGGTGAACATGTTTGACACACACCAGGCAGCACGGCTTCTCAACCTGGCTCGGCACTCGCTCGACCATCTGCTGAGGCTCTACTGTGGTGTGGAGTCAAACAAGCAATACCAGCTGGCAGACTGGAGGATACGGTCAGTTCAGTCTGCCAGTGGCAGAGATGTGTGGGCAGCAGGAAATAAGTGCCAGCTTGGAAGCCTGTTCCACCTTGATCACTTTCAAGATAACTTTTCTTTAGTTGCCATGCCACAATTTTGCTTGTTTATTTTTTGAGACAGGGTTTCTCTGTGTAGCCCTGGGTGTCCTGGAACTCACTCTGTTGAAGGCCAGGCTGGCGTCAAACTCACAAAGATCCACATGCCTCTGCCTCCTGCGTGCTGGGATTAATTAAATGGATACTCTACCACGATAGACATCAGAATTTCTGAATATAAAGAGGAGAATGTATTTGAAGGGATGTTACATTCCCAGTATAAGTTAGAAATAAGTAACATTTGAAAGCCACTTCATTCTTTAGTTCTTGCCCTCCTCCTGGTATTGGGCCACGTGCACCAGGGCAGCGCCCTGGTCCTCCTCACAGCACTCTCTGTACTTGCTGTGGTCACGTAGCAGAGGTAAGAAAGCACAGAGAGGTCCAGGACAGACATGTGGACCATAAGGTGACTCTGCCTTAGCACCCCATGTTAAATAATGGTTTGTCATACTGAGATGCAGGAACCCTCTGTGTCCCGTTGGGAAGGAAAGAATCTTTGGGATGAGAAAAGGGCCAAGAAAGTTCTTTCACCCAGGACATAGAGTTTGGATGCTGTCCTTGGGACAGTCATTGAAACTGTGCCTCTCTTGCAATTCTAGCCCTCTGCCAGAGGAAATGCTAAGCTACGCTCGGGACGACACCCATTACCTGCTTTATATCTATGACCGAATGAGGCTGGAACTGTGGGAAAGAGGCAACGAGCAACCTGTCCAGTTGCAGGTGGTGTGGCAGCGGAGCAGGGACATCTGCCTTAAGGTACCATGTCACCAGAACTGCAGAGATTGCTGTTTCTGATTGAGTTCTTTTTGGTTAATAGAAAATAATGGCTCTTGGGGCTGGAGAGATGGCTCAGTAGTTAAGACAATTGTCTGCTCTTCCCTCTGGAAGAGGGGTCAGGATTCAGTTCCCAGCACCCACATCGCAGCTAATGACTGGCTATAGCTCTAGTTCCAAGGGATCCAGCATCCTCACACAGACATATATGCAGCCAAAACACCAGTGCACATTAAAATCCCAGCACTCTGGAGGCAGAGGCAGACAGATCTCTGGAATTTGAGGCCAGCCTGGTCTACAGAGCTCCAGGACATAGAGAAACCCTGTTTTGAAAAACCAGAGCAGGCGTGGTGGGGAGAGGGAATGCGTAGTGGCTCTTATCGTGGCTTTTTACACATGTATGTCATTACACTTTTCTTCTTTTTCTTCATCCTCTTCTCCTTACCCTGTTGCGGGAATATTTAAAAAGTTAATCTACCCCGCAAACTCTCTTTCCCACTGGATCACATTCTTGAGCCAGTACCATCGTCCGGCATCACCATGTCCTGGCAGGCTCTTGTTATTTTCTCCCAGCTAGCAGCAACATCTCATTTGCATGCAATTCTTTACACGCCCCACAATCCAGCACCTAGATTTACACGCCCCACATCTAGCACCTAATACCGGGTAAAGCATGAGTCTTAAGGCTTAATTATCTAATCAGGTTTATATAATTATTATAAGGTCACAATTACAAGATGCCAATACAATAATTTCAATGCCAAATGATAAAGACAAATTTAGACTCAATTAATTTAACCTTTTAAAAACCTTAGCCTGGTTATCACCACTCGGGGTCTGGGTCTGACTTGTCCTCATCGTCTGCCTCCACGTTGAAGCTCTTTCTCCTCCTCCAACTCTAGCTCTGCCTCTCTGTTCCTGTCCATTCACAGGCCTGTCACTGCCTGTGCTGCAACGTTACCCAAACACATAAAATAAACTAATAAATAATTTACAAACTGGTTCATGTTGGTGAATGCCTTTAATCCCAGCACTTGGGAGGCAGAGGCAGGTGGATCTCTTGGGTTTGAGGCCAGCCTCATTTACAGAGTGAGTTCCAGGACAGCCAGGGTTACACAGAAAAACCCTGTCTTGAAAAAAAAAAAAAACTAAACAACAAAAAATTACATACATAGATAGATAGACAGACAGGCAGACAGATAATTTGCATTTTCCTGATAATAAAGAATGTTGAGCAACTTTTCAAATACTAGCTTTTTCTGTTTCTTTTGAGAGCCTCAATCAGTTCACTGGCCTATTTCTTGAGTAAATGATTTGGAATTGAGTTATTTATTTTGCAGTTCCTGTGGGATCATTCTTCTGCAGAAGCCGGGCTAACCCTTGTGCTGTCACATGATCAGTGTGTGTGCCGCCACAGCAAGGAGTTGGGCTCTGCTTTCCATTTTGTTTCTCCTTGCAGCACTGAGATTGAGTTCAGAACCGCACATGTGCTAAGCAAGCGCTCTACATCTGAGCTCTAGATCCAGCCTTGGTTTCAGGTTTGCTTTGGTTTGGTTTTTCCAGTCAGAGTTTCTTTGTGTAGCCTTTGTAGACCAGTCTGGCCTCAAACTCACAGAGATCCTCCTTCCTCAGCCTCCCAAGAGCTGGGGTTTAGGGTCTTTCAGTTTTTTTAAACGAGGTCTCACTAGGTAACCCAGAGTGGCCTCTGACTTGTAGTCAGTCCTCCTATGTTAGCTTCCCAAGTGAGCCACTAAACTCATCTTCACTTTGTCCTTTAATGCAAGAGGCAAACATTTTGAAGAGCCCTGTATTAGTCAGGGTTTCAGCCTGAGACAAGCCCAGAGCACAACTTTTTATTACACTGATGTTTTTCTTTTTTTTTACAGTGCCAAGGATCTAAGTCAGGGCTTCATTCATGTTAGGCAGTCGATCAGCCGGCTGAGCCTCCCTACTGCTTGCTCATTGATCTTGGATACTGTCTAACATTTTGCAGAAATTTGTCAAGCCTATCTTTACGGACGAGTCCTATCTTGAGCTATATCGAAAGCAAAAGAAACATCTGAACTCACAGCAGCTGACAGCCTTCCAGCTGCTGTTCGCTTGGAGGGATAAGACAGCTCGCAGGGAGGATGAGAGCTACGGGTAAGGGGGTCAGGGTTCTCTCAATGCCTGTGGGGCCAGTGGGTGTGACTGTGACGGCTGGCTACTGTCTCCTCACCACAGTGTTCAGTCAACCTTGCTAGTTGTACTTAACGCAATCCCACTTTATGTTTTGTTCCAGATATGTTCTACCAAATCACATGATGCTAAAGATAGCTGAGGAACTGCCTAAGTAAGTCTCAGAGCCTGGGTGACATGCTCTCTCTTCCCAGTCGCTCTTAGTCCTTCACAGCCGGGCACTCTCATGGCTGCTGCCCAAGGCTGTACTCACAGAGGTTAGTGCTCCAAGCTTGGAAAGGGCCAAGGCCCAGGGAGCCATAGTCCTTGCCTAAGGGCTCCTGGATAAGAACTAAAACTTGTAAATTGGCCTCTGCATGGCTAGTCCTGAGCCTGCTGCAGTCCCTTAGAGAGAGCTGTCCCACAGTCTTTCTGTGTCTCTTTCTCCAAATTAAAGCCTCACAGTTTTGTTTTGTTTTTTTGGCGCAGAATTTAGTTTTTAGTTTTCAGATATATTTATTTATTACATATTCAGTGTTCTGCCTGCAGGCCAGAAGAGGATACTAGATCTTATTACATATGGCTGTGAACCACCATGTGGTTGCTGGGAATTGAACTGAGGACTTCTGGAAGACTAGCTGGTGCTCTTAACCTCTGAGCCATCTCTCCAGCCTTGTTTTGTTTTTTTAACAGACTTAATTCACTTTTATTTTTCTTGTATAAAAACCCTTATGTGGTGGCCGCAGCTGGAGCCTGGGTCCTGTGAACAGAGACTCTGGTATGGGTTTTTACAAGATGGTCAGTGAGTTCCTGATAAGGAAATATTGTGAGCACAGTCTCCTTCCAGAGGGCGGGGTCAGGGAGCTGTAGGTCTTAGAGGTGGCATTAAAGGTGGCCTTGGCACCATTGCCCAGGGTGGCAGTGCAGCCCCTAGCTGAAGTGTAGCAGTCACCTATACCAGCCATCATCAGGAGCTTCTTGGGCACAGGAGCAGAGACAATGCCAGTGTCTCTAGGAGGCCAGGGATGAGACGCACCATTGTGGAGCCACAGCGGCCTGTCACCTTGCATGGAACAGTGTGTGGCTTGCCAATCTCGTTCCCCCAGTAGCCTCTCACTCCACACAGGGACAGTGGAAAACTTGGCCAAGCTGATGGCCCCTCCCATGGCAGTGGCAACCTCCTTGGAGCACTTAACACCAAGGCCAACGTAACCATTGTAGTCCCCAATAGCAACAAAAGCCTTAACCCTGTCCACTGGCCAGCCTGAGCCTGCTTCTTCATTGGCAGAATCTTCAGAGGCTCATCCTTTGGGCATGCACCCAGGGAGAAAATCAGTAATCTCAGATTCTGTGATGGGCCAGGAAAACAGGTAGATCCACAAGGACATTTATGTTCTTAACCAGGAGGTTCAGCTTGGTGACGGGGATCCGCTCCTTGTCTTCAGCTTTACCTCCACGAGTCCACAGCCTTGACCTTGACCACGGCCTCCTGATCCTGGGCCCCTGGTCCACATGCTGCACCGGCATCATCTGCTATTAGTGTCTTTCCGAAGCCTCATGACTTATAAGCATTTTTTTAAATTATTAATTGGAGCATAAACAGGAATAAGAAGTTGGAAATCAGCTTTCCTTGAGGCTTATCTCCAGCTCTCAGAATTTGTAAGACAACCAGAGCCTGGCCTGGAGTTGATGCAGGAAAGATCATGTGTCCAAGAGGCAGGCCTGGGCTGACTTGTGTAGTCTGTTACTCCTCCTGTGGCCCTCGCTTGGGAGGGGCGGGGGCTGTGGGAGGGGTCTTCACTCCATGACCAGGCTGGCCTGCAACTCACTGTGGAACAGAACTTCTGACCCTCCTGCTTCTGTTCCTCAAGTGCTGGAGTTATAGACCTGCACCAGGATGCATGGTTTATGTTGTGCTGGGCATGGAGCTCAAGGCTTCCAGCTGCTGAGCAAGCACTCTGCTAAGTGAGCCACTGCCCAGTCACTGCTGTCAGGAAGTTGGAAGGGCTTGTCTCCTAGACAAGCTGAGACTTTGCCCTTGTTTTCAGGGAGCCTCAAGGCATCATAGCTTGCTGTAACCCAGTCCCACCTCTTGTCCGGCAGCAGATCAATGAGATGCATCTCTTAATCCAGCAGGCTCGAGAGATGCCCCTGCTCAAGGTATGTGGTATTTCATTCAGCAGGCCCATTCTCCAGCACCTTGTCCTGTGGCCTTCTAAAGCCCTGAGCCACTCTCCTGTTCTAAATCACCCTGAGGAGTGATGGTGGCCACAGTGTCTCGTGTGAGCTGTGGGTGGTTGTGTTAGGCTTAGCTGCTTTTATGCTTGCTGGTGTGGAGTTTGGGGTTTTGAGGTTGCTTTTATTTTTTGGTACTAGGGTTCGAGTCCAGGGCCTATCTGTGCTGTGCAGGTACTCCTCTGCTGAGTTGTTGCTCGAGCCTGTTTTTATGTATTGTATGTGCATAAAGACATTTGTGTAGTACAGCACACGTGTCTGGATCAGAATACATACTGCAGTTCTTTCCTTCCACTCTACGAGTCCTGCTTGTCGTATATGGCTGTCAGAACCCTCTCACTGGCAACTGCGCTTTTGTTTTTAATGACAGTCATAAATTAAGCCTTATCCTTTTTTGTTGTTGATGATGTGTTTGTTTGTGTGTTTGTTTGTTTTTCGAGACAGGGTTTCTCTGTGTAGCCCTGACTGTCCTAGAACTCACTCTGTAGACCAGGCTGGCCTCGAACTCAGAAATCCACCTGTCTCTGCCTCCCAAGTGCTGGGATTAATAAGCCTTATCTTTTATGGCTGTTTTCATAATTTAATAGCAAATAACTGGGTCCTTTAATGATTGTAGTGAAGCTGGTAACCTGGTGGAATGACGTGGAGTCAGTACCTTGGCGTGGAGAGCTGGCAGTGACAACCCAAACCTGAAACCATCACCCCCAGTGTGCGCATGCTTGGAGCAGTGTGGAAAGGGAAGCCCCAGAGAGGCTCACAGCACTCAGCAGGAGATGGTCACAAAATGCCGCCAGTTGCCACTGAGCCTAGGGACTGTGGAGGGGCTGGCCACCTGGCCGGTAATTAGAGTTGCTGAGAGTGGGGGTTGGATCCAGCACAGAGAACTGCAGTCAGCGCCTCAGAAGGAGGGAAGGAGAAGACTCGTGGGTCGATGGGAATCCAGAAGAGTGAGGGAAAGACCAGAGTGTGGTTAATCACAGGTGGAAGTGAGACCGCCCTCAGAACATAGACCATAGCTGCACGTGCAGTGGACACCTGTAATCACAGCACTTGGATACACAACAGGAGGATCAGGAGTTCACGGTTATCCTCAGCTATCTACTGAGTTTAAGGCCATCCTGAGTTTCATGAGACCCTGTCTCAAAATGGTATAGGCGCTTACCAACAGCCTGATGGTTTGAGTCCATCTCTGGGTCCTTATGGTTGAAGGAAAAAATCGACACCTTAAGTTATCCTCGGTGTGCCATGCTGAGTGAATGGGTACAAGGAAAGAAGAAACACAGACACATGTGGGAATGGCTGTGTTCTGTAATTAAACTTGTTAAAATTCAACTTAAGTGGTTTCTTTTAGGGGTTTTGTTTTAATTCTTTTCCTTCTTTTTGAGATAGGGTTTTACTATACAGGGTTTCCCTAGGCTAGCCTTGAGTTCAGCTGTGTAACCCTGTAGCCCAGGCAGGCCTTGAACTTTCAGTTCTGTCCCACTCCCTCACCCCCACACCCCCAGCCTTCCGAGTAGCTAGAATTAGAGACTTGCACCTCCATATCCACCTTTCTTAGGACAACTTTGAATGTGTTGACTTAGTGGCAATATAAATATATGATCAGTTGTTTATTCTCTTTTGAAAGATTGCCCACAAGATTCAAAATGAAAGAAGAGAGTGTGTTTGCAACTGTGCTGTTAAGATGTCCATCTAGGGCTAAGGAGGTCAGAGGCAGGGTCTTGCCTTTCCCGTGTGAGGCCATGGGCACCTGCACCAACAGAAGTACACACCACACATACATGATCGTGTACTCATGCATGCTCTCACACAGACACACAAAGTCCCTCTTAGCTTTCCAGTTACAAGTATAAAGCATGCTGGCTGCCAGAGAAGGCTCCTCCAGGCTGGAAGCCATTGCATTCCACCACCTCCTAACAGGAAGCACTGACCTTTCACACGGTAGGGCTTGAGTGCCTGGTGCTTAGGGTGAGGGGTGAAAGGATAACTGTTGGCCCTTGGGAGACAGACTCACGGGCACGGACAAGTACATCCTGCTGAGTAAGCATGTATCCTTAGCTCTACGCAACTTTCCTCAGTTTTTCTTTCTTTGGTTTTTGTTTGTGTGTATGCACGTTTTCGTTTGAGACAGAATGGCCTTGAGCTTGTGATCCTCCCGCTCCTGCCTCTGCAGTACTGGAATTGCAGGCATGTGCAGTAACCCCCACTGGGGGTCAAACCCAGGCCTTCAAGGATGCTAGGCAGACTCTGCCCGCTGAGCTACTCTTCTTTCCTCCTTAGTCTGAAACTGCAGCTGGAGTGAAGAAGAGCGGACCACTGCCTAGCGCCGAGGTACAGTGTCACGGCTGCTGTGTCACCCGTGGGAGGGGTGGAGATCACAGCCCCTGACAGGTCAGTGCTGTCCCACTGGCCAAGAGCTCCTGGCTTGCTTATTAGTTTTACATGTGGGTCTGCTGGTTTCTCTTTGATGCAGAGATTGGAGAATGATCTCTTTGGACCCCATGACTGCTCCCACGCCCCTCCAGATAACTACTCGATCACCCCAACTGATGGTAAGATGGAAACCCCCTGGGCTCCCAGACAGATGGAGCCAGTTTCCTGGGCGAGAGCCCACAGGTCTTGCTTACTTCTGTGTCTTTAGGGACCGTGCCACTTCAGAAGCAGCCGAGCCTCTTCGCTGAGGGCAAAGAAGAGACCTCTGTGGATGCCAGCTGCCTCCTTGCCACAGCCGTCATCACTCTGTTCAGTGTGAGTAACAAGGAAGTCCCCCAGGGTGGTTCCAGCTTCGTCATGCTGTGTGATCTTAACCACACCGGTTGTCTGCCTGGAGTTTGCATGTGTGTTTGAAAACCGTGCCAAAGATAAAGCTAGAGAGGTATGGACAAGGAAGGGTGTCTCATGAGCACTGTTTGTGAAGAAACCTTAAGAGTACAGGCAGAAGCAGTGGCTCAGAGGCTAAGAACACCTGCTGCTCTTCTAGAGAATCTGGATCCACTTTCAAGTACCCACATGATGGCTTTCAGCTGTCTGTAATTCCAGTTCCAGAGAATCTTGACACCTTCCAAACTGTGAGCACTTGACACACACATACGGTACACATGTACACACCCAGACAAAACACTCATAAAATATATATCTTTCTAAGAAAAGGAAAGCCGGACGGTGGTAGCGCACACCTTTAGTCCCAGCACTCAGGAGGCAGAGGCAGGTGGGTCTCTGAGTTCAAGGCCAGCCTGGTCTACAGAGTGAGTTTTAGGGTAGCCAGAGCTATACAGAGAAACCCTGTTTTAGAAAGACAGACTGACCGACTGACCTTAGAGGGGAAAGTGCTTGAGAAAGACACTGGGTTGACATGGCAGAGGACGAGATCAACCGCTTGGCCAGCAAAGCTCAGCAGAGCATTCTTCTGAACTTGGAGTTTGTGACGTGTGTGCCTTCCTGAACACACCTGCCATCATGTGGACGTGCTTTTAAGAAAACACCTTGTACACTATAACTCACTAGAAGAAATGTCATCAGCCAGTGCAGGCTCTAGGGAGGAACAGGTCCCTGCTCCCCGACTCTGAGAGAAGGTATCCATTCTGGAGACTCTGTGTGGCTGGCTTGGACTGAGCTGTGTTCCTAGGACCTGGCTGTGATGTAGCTTGTTTGTTTCTGCTTGTATTGGCACCTCTAGGTTCCCTGCAAAGGGAAAGCCTAAAGGCCTAGAGAGAGGACTCTGTGGGTAAAGTGCTTGTCATGCTAATACGAGGGCTACGATCCGGTTCCAGAAACCACTAAAAAGCCAGACACTGTAACACATCTCTGTAACCCCATTGCACCTGTGGTAGGTGAGATGGGAGAGGTCTCGTGGGCCACTAGCCTGGCATACAGGGTGATAAGCAAGAGATCCTACATCAGAGCTTGTCCTCTGACCTCTGTGTCCACGCATGTGCACGCATACACATTCTTAAAAGTCCTGACTGAGCTAGGCATGGTAGCGTATGCCCACCACTCTGGAGTCAGGGACAGGCAGATCTCTTGAGTTGGAGGCCAGCCTTCTCTATGCAGTGAGTCACAGGACAAACAGGGTTACACAGACAAAGCCTGTCACAGTAAAATGTATTTTAGACAGGGTTTTAGTGTGGTGATTCATAAGAAGGTGTAGGTGCCTTTGTTGGCCACGGGCTGGGCTGGCAGAGCTGTCATGGGGATTCAGCAACTTGATATGCTCCATAGGGCTTCCTTTTCCTTCTTAATCAGGGTCTCATTCTGTTGCCCAGTCCAACCTCAAACTTCCCTTTCTAGTTGTTGCTCTTGCAGAGGACTTTAGTTTAATTCCCAGTGTCCAGATGGCACTCACAGTGATCTATAGCTCCGGTGCCAGGGGATCCAATGCCTCCTGACCTCCATGGGCAGGCACTGGATACACATGTGGTGCACATGCATGCATACATGCACACATACAAACAAAACACTCATGCACATAAAATTTCTTTTAAAAATCAACCAGCAGTGGTGGCGTATGCCTTTAATCCCAGCACTTGGGAAGCAGAGGCAAGTCAATCTCTTGAGCTCGAGACCAGCCTGGTCTACAGAGTGAGTTCCAGGACAGCTAACAGAGAAACCCTGTCTGGATAAAACCAAACAAACAAACAAAAAAATCATTTGGATTTCTCCTGCCTTGGTTTCTTCTTTCTCCTCCTCTTCCTCCTCATCTTCTTCCCCTTCCTCCTCCTCCTCCTCCTCTTCTTGCTCCTCCTCTTCTTTTTTTTTTTTTTTTTTTTTTTTT
>NW_022196900.1:107667175-107690984 GCF_008632895.1 Mastomys coucha
TTTTTTTTTTTTTAGATTTATTTATTATTATATGTATGTACACTGTAGCTTATCTTCAGACGCACCAGAAGAGGGTGTCAGATCTCATGATTGTGAGCCACCATGTGGTCGCTTGGATTTGAACTCAGGACTTTCGGGAGAGCAGTCAGTGCTCTTGCCATCTCTCCAGCCCCCCGCCTTGCTTTCCAGTGCAGGGATTATAAGTGTGTACTCCATTCCTATCTACTCTTCATGTACTTGAGGCTGCACTGATGTGAGACTTCTAGGTTTAGTCTGAAGAAGTCTGTACTATCTCTATGCTGTGTTAAAAGCAAACATAACTTCAAGGGACAAGCATATGTTAAGAATCCAGTTGGAAGCATGTTCGGTGGCATGTTTTTACTGTTTCCCTGTCAAGATCTATAATACTATAGTTCACATTTTTCAGTTAGGGCCTCGGGCTATCTGGCCAGGTTGAGCTGTGTCTAAATCCCTGTGCTTTTCCTCTTCACCAACAGAAGCTAATGACACAGGCCGTGTAGGTTGTGAAGCTAAGCTAGTAAAAATGCATCAAGTCACATGCTAGGTGTGGTGGCTCGCTCACCTTTAATCCCAGAAGCAGATAAATTCCTGGTTTTAAGGCCAGCCTGGTCTACTTAGCTCAAAACAATGAACAGTTCATCACCTAAAGAAATAAATCATCCCTGTTGCTGACCCAGGAAAGCATCCTGCTGTGCAGGCATGGCCATGGTTAGAAGTGATGGGTTTGGTCTGTCCCTGCAGGAACCTAGCACTGAGGAAATTGGAAAGACTCCATTGACGGTGGCACAGAAAAAAGCCCAGAACATAATGCAGTCCTTTGCAAACCCATTTAGGATGGTGAGTAGTGCAGCTGTACCACGCCGGCAGGAGCTGCGGGGAACTCTGCAGCCACTCATCCCTTCACCGGGGAGGAAAGCAGGACTGTGGAGGGGGAGCCCAAGTCCACCGGCGTATCAGTCAGCCATGGTGTCCAGGTCGGGACTCTTGAGTTGAGGCCTTGTGGGACCGCGTTGGAGATAGTCGTGCCTCTGACGGGCAAGGTGCCTGCTCTTGGCATTGGCAGTGACTGTTTCCCCTTCTGCAGTTCCTGCCTTCTCTGGAACACAAGGCCCACATCTCTCAAGCAGCAAAGTTTGATCCTTCTTCAAAAATCTATGAAGTAAGTAGCTCTCTACGGGCTTCTGACCTGACCAAGGTTCTCATCTCAGGCAGGCTTCAGATCCTCTTTAGGCCTCTAAGAACAGGACAGAGGCCCTTTGCATCTAAGCCTGCTTCTAGGAGGAGGCCAAACTGTAGCCCAGTCCTCGGAAGCCTTTGGGAATCTCTGCAACAAAGGGCTTGGGGCTGGGAATGGAGCTCAGTTAGTAGCGTGCTTGCCTGGTCGAGGGGGCCCTGGTTTGATCCCAGCACAACGTAGCGCTGGCGTGGAGATGCACACCTCTGAGCTGAGCACTTGGGAGGAGACAGCAGGAGGACCAGAAGCTCAAAGGCATCTTCAGCTACACAGTGTATTCTAGGATAACGTGGGATCTAAGAGGCTCTGCCTTTAAAAAAAGAAAGAAAGAAAGATGCAGCAGCAGCCTGCTCTGCTTCATGAGCGTATCAAAATAGGGTAGTGTTTGTCTAATGTATGATAGAATAGGGTAGCGTTTGTCTAATGTATGATAGAATAGGGTAGTGTTTGTCTAATGTATGATATCCTGGCTTCAAGTCCAAGACTGGAAAGGAAAAAAAATGTTTTGTTTTTCTAATGGATTAATTTATATGTAATAAAGTACATAAGTAATATAGTTTATCACATTTGTATATGTGTATATTGCTTCAAGGCTCTTAAAGAGAGCAGCTTGAGTCTGAGGAGATTGCCTTGCACTGTGGACAAGAGTTCCCCTCACACAGGGTCATAGGAAGGATGTGCTCTGATGACACCCATCAGCAAAGCCCTGTCTCTGGACAGCACCCTCGCTGGCTTCAGTCCTGTGCTAAGGGGGTTAACCTGCTGCTCTTAGGAGGAGCCCCAGGGCCATCAAGGTGATTCATGGGTAAAGGATGAACCACCATGCCTGAAAAGCTGAGCTGGATCCCAAGAACCTATGTGGTGGAAGGAGAGAACTGACTCCAAGTTGTGTTTTAACCTTCACACATGCATGGTGGCATGTGTACACACAAACACACACAAAATGAGTGAATAAAATCTAATGAAAACAGGTGACTGGGTATGACGGTGCACACCTTTAACCCGAACACATGGGAAGCAGAGGCAGGCAGTTCTCTGACTTTGAGGCCAACCTGGTCTATATACCAAGTTCTAGGGGAGCCAGGGCTACATGGTGAGGTCCTGCGTCAAAAAAAAAAAAGAAAAGAAAAAGAGAGAGAAAAACATTAACGAAAAATGAAGAAATGAGAAGTCCTGGACTTGAGGACTTAACTCATTGGTAGTGTACTCGCTTAGCAAGTGCAGGGCTCTGGGTTCAGACCCAAATCGAGGGAATAAACAAGGCAGCATAATAACATATCTTTACTCCTAGCATTTCAAAGAAGCTAGTGGAGCCCTGAGATCAAGGTCAGGCTGGTCTACATAGCAGGTTCCTGACTCCACCCCAGGTTTCCAGAGTGAGACCTTGTCTCCAAACGGGGGGGGGGGGGGGGGGGGGGGGTTGGCCTAGAAATAGGGAATCTGGTATAACTGAATCCAGTACATGGGCAGGAGAAGCAATGAGTTTCAGGTCATCGTTGAAACCTTGGAAACTAACATTGACTCAAAAACCAAAATGAAGGGAAGACACAGGAGCTCTTCATCCCCTGCCTCAGCTGTGGTACACTGTCTCCAGTCCACCCCTGTGTTCATTTTGGATTACCTAGATTTGGTCTTGGGCCACATCTGTAAGTGGGACACACCTTGAGCCCCACTTTATTTACTGACTGGGCCACAGGGCCAGTGACTGAGGCTCCCTGGCCTAGAGGGTGACTGGGCCACAGGGCCAGTGACTGAGGCTCCCTGGCCTAGAGGGTGACTGGGCCACAGGGCCAGTGACTGAGGCTCCCTGGCCTAGAGGGTGACTGGGCCACAGGGCCAGTGACTGAGGCTCCCTGGCCTAGAGGGTGACTGGGCCACAGGGCCAGTGACTGAGGCTCCCTGGCCTAGAGGGTGACTGGGCCACAGGGCCAGTGACTGAGGTTCAAGTGTATTGTGCCCTCCTTAACAAAGGATCTTATAAACAAAGCCAGCAGAAGATGGTGTCTTTAGACTTAGGGTGTATTGGCTCAGAATATGTGTCCTTAGTAGGTTAGCATGCCCTCCATTGCCTGGGAAGTAGGCACTCCCACATTGAGTCTAGACAGCTTTCTTTTGGTTTTGTTGTTTTTGTTTTGGTCATTGTCTGTTTTCATTATAGATCAGCAACCGCTGGAAGCTGGCCAGTCAGGTCCAGAAAGAACCTAAAGAAGCCACCAAGAAGAAGGTAGCTGAGCAAACAGGTAGTGTCCGCATCCTCGCAAACGCAGGGTCTTCGAAGGGACAGTCCCAGCACATCAGTCAGATTGAGGATGTTGAATGACTAGTAGCAGTGTCTAGTAGGGAAGCCAGCCCTCGCTGACAGATGGGGCAGTGAGTAAAACAGGCCCAGTCCCAACTTGGCAGACTTCAGCTTGTCCTGGGGATGGTGCACAGTCACTGCCTGTGTGTTCCACCCCTGTAAGACAGCAGTTCTGTGTGTAGAGAAGGAAGAGCCCTACGCTGGTGAGAAAAGGCAGTCTAGGGCCCCTGAAGTGAAGAGGCTGGCCCAGAGCCAGGAGAAGAATGGACCAAAGCAGAGTCCAGGGTCCCAGGTAGTGGCTGCCTGGCATGCCCAAAGAATGGCAATGCAGGACATCCAGAGTGCCAGGGAAGAGATGTAGACAAGTAAACGGGGCCTCTCTGAGGACTGGCTGGTCCTTAGAGTAACTTGGCAGGCCTCTGAGCAGAGAGGATCCAAGTGACACAGTCAAAATAGAGGGACAGAGAGCCTGAGCCCAACAGCTCAGCTGACAGGTCTGATGTCAGATCCTAGACTCACCCGGTCTTAGAGCAAGCACTTGGTGCTAAGTTGGGTGAAGCATGGGAAAGGAAGGTGTGGGGCGGCAGAGGATCTGTCCTGAAAGTCTAGGAAGATGGGGTTGCTGACTATGAGAGAAGCCCCATCTTTAAAAGGAGGCCTGACTCCTGGACGTTGACACCAAGAATGTCAGAGAAGCCATTGGCTGTTTGGCCTGGCCTCCTGAGAGGCACGGGCAGGCAAGGCTATTGGTTAGAATCTATAGCTGAGCCCAAGGGACAGGTGGAGGGAGGGGCAGCAGTGCTGGCCCTTGTGCCCAGATTGGGTGGACAATGGCAGGAGACTACAAGCGGTTTTCTCTCACAGCTGCCCAGAAGGAGGCGAAGGAGGAGTCTGCAACTGCTGTGCTCGAACCGGCTATCCCCGTTCGGCAGCAAGCCGCAGTACGTGCTCCCTCCCTGTCTAGAAACACTTGCCCCTGGTCATGTTCAGGGGTTCCCTGAACCACTATCAGGAGGCGCTTACTCCACACCCCAGCTGATCTGAGTTTGTCAGTCAGCACCCACTTCTATTCTCCTCAAAGTAGGTGATGTTAGAGTTCTCTTAGGATCTGTGTCTTTGGTAAACACTCTTAGCACTGGGCTATGGTCCGTCAGAGGACAAAGCACGGGGACATTGCTGTGTCCCAGTCTATCCTAGAGAAGTCTTTGTTCTTTTTTGGTGGTGGTAGAGGGGCGGTGCTTTTGTTTTCCTCATTTGTAGACCAGGCTGGCCTTGAACTCGGAGATGCACCTGTCTCTGCCTCCCTAGTGGTAGGATTAAAGGTGTGTGACATCATATCCCTGCTCCCCCAGATCTCTTTCTTCTTATTACACCCAGACCATTCTGAAATTCCATTCTTAATCTTTGCCTTAAGTGGCCTGAGAGTATTATTGTCAGCTAGGAAACTTCTCCAGCTAATACTGGCTGAGTATGATTGTCCCTGAATTCCAGCCTCAGCTCTCAATCTCAATCGTGCTGTTGAAGTAGCTTGAGTCCTCCCCAGCTAAAACAGGTTGAACATCCCACTCATATTGATCCCTACTGTCCACAACTTTCTGAGGGCTGACTCAACACCACAGGTGGAAAATTCCATGCTGCACAAAATAACTTGAAGCTGCATGGGATGACCTGCAGGCTGTGTGCAAGTTGTGAGTAAAATACAAGTGAATCTCAGGGTTACACATAGGCCTGACGCAGTGTTACAGTGGGATAGTGTTGCACGACTCCCTCCCTTCGTGTTCTCACCTGCAGCTAGAAAATGCTACTAAGAAGAGAGAGCGCGCCACCAGTGACCTAAGGACCATAGAGCAGAAACAGGAGAAGAAACGACTAAAAAGCTCCAAGAAAGCCAAGGACCCTGATCCCCCAGGGAAAGACTTCTGTCCTTATGACTACAGCCAGTCAGACTTTGGAGCCTTTGCTGGTAAGGACAGGGAGAACACCAAGGAGGCACATGATAGTTTGAGGAGGGAGGAGGTGCAGAGTGCAGAGTGAGTCCTGCCCAGTACACAGGACATGCAGTAGAGACTGAGCCCCCTGCTCTCCTGCTGCAGAATCTCAGTAGCCATTGTCCCTGCTCAGCAGGATGTCCTCCTTTGTGACTCTTGGTTAACTTTGCCCCCCACATCCACAGGATCCAGACTAAGTTAAAGGCATGGCTCACAAAGTGGCCTCTATGTCCCCTTAAGCTAGAGGTCCCTTTGAGAGGTTTGTATGTGGCACTCCTATCTCCAGCAGCTGCTAGAGCTTGGGAAGGTAGAAGGCAGGGCTGGACAGTTGACACGCAGATGTCAGAGAGCTGCCTCAGCTCACTTTATCAACGGTGGCATGAGATCTTCTTGATGCCAGCCCAGGAACAGACCTGTGCATGGCATAGTCTCAGACTGCCGGGGCACAGGAAGGGCGGCAGATGGATGCTGGAGCTTCCTGAAGCCCAGACCCCTGGCCTGTCAGCCTCTGTGTTTACTCATTGTCATAATTACTCTTACTTTCAGGAGACAGTAATTCTAAGCCTTCCTCCCAGTTTGACCCCAGTAAGCCGGCACCCTCCAGCAAGGTAAGGCTACAGAGAGTACCCACGACTGGAAGTGTTCTCACGCCCCTCCTCGGCTCCGGTAACCATCTGGGGCTTTGCACACTTTCCCACCTCATCTCTTCTCAAGCACAGACTCTGCTGCCAGTTGTCCCCAGAGCAATTTCTAAAATGTTATTAATGTGTGAGAGTGTGAAAAGCCAGAGGACAATGTATGGGAGTTCTGGCCTCTTCCTAAGGGCCCCAGGGATCTAACACGGGTCACTGGGCTATGTCTACTGGGCCATCCTGCTGGCCCCTGTGTCAGCAGGTTAAGAACAGGCAGCAAACACTGTGTAGCACAGGTATGGCCCAGGCTGATGTAGAACTCAGTCCTGCTTCCACTTAAATGCTGGGATGACAGGTGTGTGCCACCACGTCTGGCTTGGCATGTCCTTGCACAGAATGTCTTCCAGTTCACTGCCCTGCACAGTGAGGGGGCCACTTGTGTAACTCTCGACTGTTTCAGGACTGTGCAGAGCCCCTCCTGTTCCTGTCACAGCCTGTCGGGCACACAAGCTGGGGTGACAACTGTCTTCCCTGGGGCTGGTGGTTGAAGTTGGCATCAGCATACATAACTCTTCTCTTTCAGAAATGTGTTGGAGCCAAAAAGTTTAAACAGTCGGAGGGAAACAAAAGCATGTCATTTTCTGCTGGAAAGTTGAACAGGTAGGTGGCCTGGCTGGGCCAGCAGGAAAGCCAGCCACTGTACCTGGGAACCTCAGCAAAATGCAGCTGCAGGGGCTTCAGCTGGACAGAGGCAAGACCTCTCAGTCACTCAGAAAGCAGGAGCACCCATCACCCGCTCACATGACCATGTCCTGCATCCCATCCTTCCTCTCTTTCTAACACTGGGGTTTCACTGGGTACCCTCGCCTCAGAGCTTTTTTTCCACACCAACTCAGTTCTTAGGGATGAGAGAAATCAGCAGGTGGGTCATCACTGGCCAGTGTTTTCCTAGCATGAATTGCTCATGCTAGAACAGAACTTGTCATGATCCTGCACGGGAAGCAGGCCCGCCGCCACACCCCACACAGCTCAGTGCCCAAGGGTAGGCCTCCTGTTGCTCTCCTGCTCAACCATCCCTTGCTATGCTTGAGATTGGCACGGCTCCTAACGCTAAAGAGGTAACTCTGGTTTTCATCCGTATCTGCAGAGGGTTCCGGTACAACTGGCCAAAGAGATAGTGTTGGAGAGACTCCTGGGACTACACAGTGCTGTTTTGTACAAACCCATTTTAAAATCATTAAAATTTATTCCTACCAGAACAAAGCTGGATCTGGATTTTGGTTTTGGGGGTTTTTTGGTTGGTTGGTTGCTTGCTTGCTTTGCTTTCACCCATCTCTGGGTGTTTGCTTTCAGTGTTTTGCTTTCACCCTACCCTGTTGAGAGAATGGGAGGGAAACATGCCCAAAGAGGCTGCCCAGAAACCTGAGGCCACATATGCAGGAGCACCACTCAGGAGCACCACTCAGAAGCAGCACTGAGTTCACCCTTCACATCCAGAAGGCTCTATGGGCTGCTGATGGCTGGTGTGGGCCATGGGGTGGCTCTGCCTCTGCAACTTAGGAAGTGCTAATGGGAGCCACATGTGCCTCTTTCTCAGCCCTGACTTGGAGATACTGGGGCATGGCTTCACTCTGTCATCTAGTTGTGGCTGGCCTCAAGCTTACAGTCCTGCCTCCATTTCCCAGGGCTAGTCTTACAGTGTGTGCCACTACATCTAGCAATACTGTCCCCTTTCTTCAAGGCAAGGTCTCACTGTGTAGCCCAGGCTTGCTCAAACTCTTAGGCTATCTTTCTGCCTCAGCCTTCAGACCAGGGAGATGACAGGTGTGCTACCACACCCAGGTGGTCTCATGCTGCCAGGCAAACAGTCTTGTCTACACAGAGGAATATCCCCAGCCTTTTCACCTTTCTCTTTGTACAGTTGTGTGTGTGTGTGTACATGCAAACTCGCTCCCTCACGAGCACACACAATCCAGTGTAAGAGTCCAAAGACAATTTATGGGAATCAGTTCTCTCCTTAGTGGAAGCCTTAGTGGCAAGTGCCTTTACCCACTGAGTCACTTCTACAACGTCGGGGCTGGTGAGGTGGCTCAGTGGGTAAGAGCACCAACTGCTCTTCAAAGGTCCTGAGTTCAAATCCCAGCAACCACATGGTGGCTCACAACCATCTGTAATGAGATCTGACACCCTCTTCTGGTGTGTCTGAAGACAGCTACAATGTACTCACATATAATAATAAATAAATCTTTAAAAAAAAAAAAAAAAGAGTTTGAGGCCAGCCTTATCTACAGAGTGAGTTCCAGGACAGCCAGGGCAATACAGAAAAACCCTGTCTCAAAAAAACCAAAAAAAAAAAAAAATGTTTTATTCCTTTAATCCCAGCACTTGGGAGGCAGAGGCAGGCAGATCTCTGAGTTCAAGGCCAGCCTGGTCTACAGAGTAAGTTCCAGGGCGGCCAGGGCTATACAGAGAAACCCTGTCTCGAAAAAACAAAAAAAGAAAAAAAAACGTTTTATGTATGTAAGACATGCACCTCACAGTACAATGGTCAGAGGACAATTTGTGGGAGTCTTCCTTTCCACTTTGTGATCCCAGAAATCCAAGTCATCAGCCTTGGTGCCAAGTGCCTTTGCCACTTACCTCCTGGCTTCCTTCAGTGATGGACTACAGTGTGGTTGTGTAAGCCCAGATAAACCCTTCCCTCCCCAACCTTTTCCTCTACAACTTGCTTTCTTGGTCATGGTGTTTCACCCTATGACACCTGCTGGGCCATCCTTAAGCCCCCATTCGCCCTATTAAAAGGCTACTTACATGCCAGGTGTAGTGATGCATGCCTTTAGGAAGGTAGAGGCTAGTGGATCTCTGAAATTCCAGGCCATCCTGCATTATATGAGACACTGGTAGTAATTCAGCAAAGTAGTACACAAAGCCCATGGTCAATGTTTGTGATATTCTTATCTGAGCCAACTTCTTGTCTGATCCCAGTGACAAATGCCATATTCCAAGAAGTGGCACCAAAAGCCCTCAATATCTTCCTTTTTATTTCATAAACAAGGCTGCCTATCTTAGGTAAATCTCACAAGAATACCTTCCTTGTGGAGTGGTGGTGCACGCCTTTAATCCCAGCACTTGGGAGGCAGAGGCAGGCGGATTTCTGAGTTCGAGGCTAGCCTGGTCTACAGAGTGAGTTCCAGGATAGCCAGGGCTATACAGAGAAAGCCTGTCTCGAAAAACCAAAAAAAAAAGAAAAAAAGTCATAGTCTTATTATAAGTTGGTTCCTCTGTCTAGGGAGATCCAAGCATGAGAATCTCCAATCTGGACCACACTGCTAGATGTATTATCAGTGGTAGGTCAGGAACATAGGGCCAATACACTTTCCCCTGTCACCATTGTCAGGGCCCTCGGCAAGCTCACAGTCGTCATCATTCTTTATCCCATAACCACTATGTCTCACCAATCACTCTAGCAGCTGCCATGCTCCTTCAGCATCCTGCAGGGGAAACAAACACAAACATGCCCTCTTCCCCATATTAATACCTGACTGGGACCATGCCCTATGCCAGTGGGTAGATCCTTCCATCTCACCCAGGCGTAAGTATGCTGGATTGTAGGCTGCCAGACACTCAGCAGAGAGTTTCTTGGTATACAAATTTCAAAATCTTAAAAACAAAATATAAATAAATTGTAAGCCGGGTAGTGGTGGCGCACGCCTTTAATCCCAGCACTTGGGAGACAGAGGCAGGTGGATTTCTGAGTTCGAGGATAGCCAGGGCTTCACAGAGAAGCCCTGTCTTGAAAAACCAAATAAATAAAACAAGCAAACAAACAAACCTATCTCTTATAAGTCTGATTTCCAGGACAAAAATTATCCCAATTTAGAGGTATCCTTTTTTGGTTTTTCAAGACAGGATTTCTCTGTGTAGCCCTGGCTGTTCTGGAACTCACTCTGTAGACCAGGCTAGCCTCAAACTCAGAGATCTGCCTGCCTCTGCCTCCCAAGTGCTGGGATTAAAGGCATGCGCCACCACAGCCCGGCTTGTTTTGTTTTTTTGGTTTTTTTTTTGTTTTGTTTTGTTTTGTTTTGAGACAGGGTTTTTCTGTATAGCTCTGGCTGTCCTGGAACTCACTCTGTAGACCAGGCTGGCCTCGAACTCAGAAATCTGCCTGCCTCTGCCTCCCAATAGAAGTATCCTTAAAGACCTGTCTCCCTGGGTTGCTCATACCTGTGTTGTTGTCTAGAATGCCTCCAACCCCAAGGTACCAGGTTTTGTTACCAATGTTACAAATTTGTAATCATACCCAATAACTTAGAAGCCGATAATCTATAGCCAAGACATGCATTTAAACAAACATGAAGTGACCACACATTTACTTATTTAGACAAAATTTTCTTATTTTTCCTAGCTGTAATTTCAAGGGAGGAGCACCTTGTCACTTGCTGAGCCCAATAATCCTAATCACAGAGATTTTCTAGGAGAAATAGCCATCAGTTTCCTTACCATAGAAGTCGAGAAGCGCAGGCAGGCAGCTCCTGGTCCAACTGTGCTGGTCTCCTGGCTCCAGCTGCAGGGCAACTTACCAGGTTTGTAGCATGAAACACAGAACGACAATCATGCAACAGAATGAAAACACAGATCTAAACTGACAGACACGGGCAGACAATAGACGAGAGGGAAGGGACCCAGACCCAAGCATCCCCCAGAAGGAGCCAGAGAGGAAGCAGGCCCTGCAAGCTCTGGAACAGCCTGTGTTCATGTCGCAGACAGAAGGGACAACTGCTTCTCTGAAACACAACCTCTCATGGAAACCACCTCTGATCAGGATTCAAAGACTAGCGGCATCTATGTGGATTGTCTTCGCTCTCTCTAATCTATCATAACTCTAAACACATGCACAAAATGCATTCTACCATTACCTCGCCCCATTCTTTTTTTTTAAAGATTTATTTTATTTTATTTTTATGTGTATGAGTACACTGTAGCTGTACAGATGGCCATGAGCCATCATGTGTGTGACTGCTGGGAATTGAACTCAGGACCTCTGCCGGCCCTGCTTGCTCCAGCCACTCTTGCTCCAGTGTAATTCACTGTAGCTGTCTTCAGACACATCAGAAGAGGGTGTCAGATCTCATTACGGGTGGTTGTGAGGTACCATGTGGTTGCTGGGATTTGAACTCAGGACCTTCAGAAGAGCAGTCAGTGCTCTTGCCCACTGAGCCATCTCACCAGCCCACCTTGCCCCATTCTTACAAGGTTTATTCCAAATCTACTTTATTTTCCTTTATCTTTCATTTACATTCTACCATTACCTTGTCTCTTTTTATTTTATTTTTCAAATAGAAATTGTTTCTTTTTAATTGAGTACTTTATTCAGACATTCCTCTGTTGGCTTCTGCTCTAAAAGCAGCTAGAACCCCACCTCAATATCACAACTGAGTGCACATGGGCCTCAAACTGGGGCTCTCAGAACAACAAAACAATGAACTGCAAACTCAGCCTCTCTTTTCACTTAGGAAGGACTGGGAGTCACAGGATCCAGTCCCACCCTGCAGCTGTAGGCACTGGAACGGGGCAGCAGCCACATGCACTCCAGCTCCAGCACCTGACCACCAGCCTCTTCCGGTGGGAACTGACCCACTCTTAAAGGAGTTTTGGCATCTATTTACTTAATTTCCCAAAGAGGTGTAAAATCTACCAAGAAGGATGCAATGGATCAGAATAGATAAGCTTTCCTGAGTAACCACTTTTGGTTGCTGAGAAGCCTCAGCACATTATTTCAAAGTGGCAAAATCCAGGGTGATCACAGAGTGGCACATCCAGGAGAGGCCTAACATTTAGGGACAGGTGTATGCAGGACACAGGTGCACACACCCCCTTTTCTTCAGTGTATATGGCCAAGACCCCTAATCATTAAAATAATTTATTTTGTATATTACAGTGCACAGAGGGAAAGAACTTTCACAGAGGTGACCAAAAGGCATTGTATAAAAAGTCCCATGGTGAGTGGCAGCCATGTGGCCTTAAAGAGCTTGCCCCTTGCTCTTTGGCCGCAGAGACCTTAGTATCAGCTGTCTCCTCCACCGGCTCCACTGGCCTTGCCTCCTCCTCGTTGGGGATAGAGGTCCAGGTGCATGCACTCTTGCATGGCCCGGAACTGGTCTATACAGTCTGATCCTTTGATATCCTCTGGGCTGCAGTGGAAGCAGGAAGACGCAGGCTTGAACTGTTCCCCACAGGGGCCGCTGGCCATTCCCCCAAGACGTGGGCAATTGCAGTTAATATCTCCATTAGACAGTATCATCCCGTGCTCCTCACAGGGGTCATTGGTGTCATTAGCCGCCAGCTCGGCACTGCTAGGAGTTTTGTGGTCTTCTCTGGTCACAAATACGATTCAATCCTTCCCTTCCTGCGGGCAGTAGGACATGGTCATTCCCAACAGTCCTCTGCAGCTCGCAGAGGCAGTGGGCACAGCTGTAGCGGATACACCTTCACACCGTGACCTCACTCGCCTCTTCACCTTGTCTCTTTTTATTAGGTTTATTCACCACTGGCCCAAATCTTTTTTTAATTTTCCTTTTTGAGCACTCCTCTCCCAATGGTGTCCTTCACTGCATCTCCCTTACTTGAGCCCAACGTTGAGGCGCTATCTGACCAAGCCAGCTCAGTCAACAGGGTCTCAAGGGAGTGAGGATTGAAAAAGAAGGAAAACAATTAGACAAAACTATAACATGACTCCAGCCAGGGCTGAGGCTTAAGCAAGTGTTATTTCTCACCAGCCTGCTTTTATATCATTCTAGGTACATCCAAAGAACATGGTCAGTTCTTAGATCAAAGACAAAGTAATCAAGCGAAGTAGTAAAAAGGAGTTCACACAAGAGAGTGATTAAGTAAAGCAGTAAGCAAAAGAATCACACAAGGTAGTAACTAAGTAAGTAGTAACGGGCTGGAGAGATGGCTCAGCGGTTAAGAGCACTGACTACTCTTCCGAAGGTTCTGAGTTCAAATCCCAGCAACCACATGGTGGCTCACAACCATCTGTAATGAGATCTGATGCCCTCTCCTGGTGTGTCTGAAGACAGCTACAGTGTACTTACATATAATAATAAATAGATCTTTGAAAAAAATAAAAAAATAATAAAAAAAAGTAAAGTAGGAAGCAGAGAGATCACATAAGGCTGATTCAGCAAAGTAGTAAGCAAGGCCCATGGGCACTGTACTGTGTCTGATATTCTTTTTTTTTTTTTTAATTTTTTTTAAAAGGTTTATTTGTTTATTATATGTAAGTACACTGTAGCTGTCTTCAGATGCACCAGAAAGGGGCATCAGATCTCATTACGGATGGTGGTGAGCCACCATGTGGTTGCTGGGATTTGAACTCAGAACCTTCGGAAGAGCAGTCAGTGCTCTTAACCACTGAGCTATCTCTCCAGCCCTTTGGTTTGCTTTCTATTACTGTGATAAACACTGTGAGAAAAAGCAACCTGGGGAGGAAAAGGTTTACTTGGCTTGTACATCCCAATCACAGTCCATTGCTGAGAAAAGCCAGGGCAAGAACTCAGAAGCAGGAACTCCGAGGCAGGAACTCCGAGGCGGGAACTCAGAGGTGGGAACTCAGAGGTGGGAACTTAGAGGCAGGAACTCAGAGGCAGGAACTCAGAGGCAGGAACTTAGAGGCAGGAACTCAGAGGCAGGAACTTAGAGGCAGGAACTCAGAGGCAGGAACTGAAGCAGAGGTCATGGAGGAACATGCTCACTGGTTTGCTCCCCATGGATTGGTCCGACTGTTTTCTTAGACTCCCAGGACTACCTGCCTAGTGGTGGGACCACCCACAGAGGGCCCTCCCTTGGCAATTAAGGAAATGCCCCACAGGCCTATCTGGTGGAGGCCTATCTGCTCTCATTTGAAGTTCCTGCTTACCAGATAACTTCAGCCATGTCAACTATGAAGCTAGCCATTCTGACAGTAATGTTTTTAATTTTTCCTTTCTTGGAAAAGGTGGCACGGGGAGAGACACCCGAGCAGCTTAGAGAAGAGCTGTAGCTCAGGCCACTAGACCTGAGGGCCAGGATAATCACTTGAGCAGGCCTAGGAGTACTGAATTGGAGGGTGGCAGTAGGTATAAATGCTGATGTGCTGAAGAAGAGGGACCTAGTGGCCTGCAGGGGTCTGTGGGCAGGAGAGTGCCATAAGGACTCTTTGCTCACAGGGGCACCTCAAGCAGCTTGCCACAAGCATTTTCAGTCACATCACACCACATAATTGCCAAATATCCTCCCATTCAACCACAAATGGCTGACCACAAAGCTTTGAAAGCAACCCTCCAAAGCTGTGTGGGAGGCACACACCTTTAACCTTACTTAGCACTTAGGAGGGAGAAGCTGGCAGGTCTTTTGAGTTCTTAAAAAGAAAAAAAAAATGGCTAAGGCTGGAGAGATGGCTTAGCAGTTAAGAGCACAGTTTTTTCTTCTAGAGGACCTGGGTTCAAGTCCCAGAGCCCACATGGCAGCTCCCACCTGTCTGTAACTCCAGTTCCAGGGTATCTGACTCCCTCACACATGCTGGCCAAACACCAATGTACATTTAAACAAAGAAAAGACTCTTCCAGTGCTGACTGCCTAGCATCTGTACAGTGACAGCCACCATGTGGCGGCCCCACGGCCAGCAGCCACCACCGTTCATTGGCAGGCTCACCTTGTCAGTGTGGGGCCGCCCTTCTTCCCTTGTGCTCCGCAGCACTGCTGGTCTGACTTCAGAGACAGTCTGTTTCCTACCTGGCTTCTGATTTCCAGCATCTCTGTGGTTTTACATGGTTTCACTGGGTAGTGAGACTAAAGGCAAAACCACAGGCTTTCCTCCAGGTCCCCAGCTGGCTGGCACTTTGGGCCACTGTGCATTCAGGAAGATTTTTGCTTACAAGTTTTTATTTTGTTTTGTTTAAGACAAAACAGTTTTGGGGGTTTGCATTCCTAGTTTTTGGTTTCCTTTGTTTTAGTTTTTTTGTTTGGATTTGGGGGTTGGTTGGCTTTTTCGTTTTTTTGGTTTTGTTGTTGTTTTGTAGAGAGAGTTTCACTGTATTATCCTGAACTCACTATGTAAACCGGGCTGACCTTGAATTTACAGAGATCCAAACCTGCCTTTGCCTCCTTAAGAGCTAGGATTAAAGAATGGACCACCATGTCTGGCTTTACTTGCAGTTTTTTCAGTATGTGCAGCTTCCTAAACCTGACAAGTCTACCTACAGGGCCCGCTCCTCCGGAACAACTTTGTTCCCTCTCTTCCTTCTTAGGGGAGGGATGGAAGGGATTCAGTTTAACCCAGCCATCAGGGGCTGCAGTCTCCAGGAAACATCCGTAGCCTTTTGGCAAGCTGCGTTCTAGTTCAAGGCTTCTGACAAATAAACAGCCACCCATAGCCCAGAGGCAGAGCTGGTAAGTACAATGGGGGCCGTGTGGCAACAGCCAGGTATGCTCCGCCCACAGTCAGACCTGGCCCACTATAAAAGGGGCTGATTGCCCCCTCCTCTTTTACTCTTGCCCCTCTCTCCACCTGGTTATGGCCGGCCTTTTCTTCTCTACTCTCTCTCTCTGCCTTTCTCTGCCTCTACTACCCTCTTAACCCCTCTCCCCATGCCCTGAATAAACTCTATTCTGTACTATATACCGTGTGGCTGGTCCCTTAGGGTGAAGGGATGCCTTGGCACGGGCCCGCTGAGGCACCCCCACCCATACCTCACCACACCCCGATAAAACATGTTCTTATACTTCTTTATCTTTTTATAGTCACAACACAGCCTGTCCCAGTCAAGCCGGTAAAACTGGACAAGACTCTCCATCTGAGCCATTGTGACCCTGGATGCTTTGGTGGCAACTTTGCAGACCTTCCTCCCTCTTCGGTTTGGGAGCTTGAAGTCAGCCAAGGCACGGACAGGGCTCCAAGCAACCGCTCATGCCCTTCGGCTGTGCGTTATGACAAGGGAGCACGCTCCCACTCCAGATGGAGGCTGCTGAATGTCAGTCAGAAACCATCCCTGACACCGTGTCAGGAATAGCTTATTCGTGGTTCATCTTCCTTCTTTGGCTTTCAAACTGTGTATGGAGCAATTAGCATTTAATATTTGGTAATTAGCATGCTTAATGTGATTCTGATAAGTTCCTTGACATTTTCGTAAAAACAGCACGTCCCCTCCCACCCTTCAAGGAGCAAGACCCAAGTTTGTCATAAAAAAAAAAAAAACGCGCCAGTCTTTTTTGGTTTTGAATATGCATATGCGGGGCCTCCTCCTGGGCTCTGCTGGTAAATTTAGAAAGAGCCCCATTCTTATTCTGCAGCTACCCGCTCCTGGCTCACAATCCGAAGCAAAGTAGCCAAATAGCGCGACAATCCTTGCAAGTAAATAAAAGTCCCACGGGCGCCCAGACTAGACACACGATCAGCTCAAACCCAACGAGGGTCCAAGGATGGGCCCCGGCCCTCGAACCCTGCGCCGGCGCGGCCCGCCCCGGAACCCTCCCGCCGCCTGGGCCTCTCGGCCCCACGTGGCCCGGCAGCTGGCCGCACTACCCTGCTGCGGCTGACAGACAGCACGGCCCAGCCAATCACCGCTAGTCGTAGCCCGGGGGCCAATGAGCTCAAGGTGAAACTGAGGGCCGGCCCACGCCGCCATTGGAGGACTGGGGTTCCGCCCCCTCGGCAGGCCCCGCCCCTGAGCGGGTTAGGTTGCGGCGCGGGCGGCGGGCCGAGCTGCTCACGTTGTGCTGGGGCTCTGCGCGGCCTGCAGTCCCGAGCCCACGACGCGCGCCGCCCGCCCGCCCGCCCGCCCGCCATGGAGCCCGGCCCCGACGGCCCAGCCGCGCCCGGCCCCGCCGCCATCCGTGAGGGCTGGTTCCGAGAGACCTGCAGCCTGTGGCCTGGCCAGGCCCTGTCGCTGCAAGTGGAGCAGCTGCTGCACCACCGGCGCTCGCGGTACCAGGACATCCTAGTCTTCCGCAGGTACAGCCCGCCGCGCGCCGGTGCAGCTGTCAGAAGTTCTGCGCTAGGCCCGGCTCCCGCGCGCTCTGCCGGTGGCCGGGCCCTGCGTCCACGTGTCACTGCCGGGACACGTCAACCAGGGGGACCCTGGGGCCCACCCAGCCCCCACACGTGGCCCGCCTGCCACGTGTCACCCCGAATGCCCACCCCGGGACCCTTTCTCCCCGTGCCCCAGGACCCACATCCCCGCCTGTCTCTCTGCCCGCAGTAAAACCTACGGCAACGTACTGGTTCTGGATGGCGTCATCCAGTGTACTGAGAGGGACGAGTTCTCCTACCAGGAGATGATCGCCAACCTGCCGCTCTGCAGCCACCCCAACCCGCGGAAGGTACCGCATTGCCCCGGGTTCGACCCTGAACTCGGGGTCCTAAAAAAGCAGGTCTGGCTGACACTAGGTGAGGATGTTTGGGGCCAGATGACTGTCAGAAAGTGCCGGTCAGGATGAACGGAGCCCCTGGGAGAGCTGGTCTCTTTAGAAGCCCTGAGAGGGGATCCCAGGCTGCCAGGGACCCCGAGGCACAGAAGGGTTCAGGAGAGTAGAGAATGACTCACAGAGACCTGTAGCTGGGAAGAGCAGGTTCTGTGGGAGTGGGCCTGCTCAGTCCTGACTTGTCCTTCCCCGGTCCAGGTGCTGATCATCGGGGGTGGAGATGGGGGTGTCCTACGGGAAGTGGTGAAGCACCCCTCTGTGGAGTCTGTGGTCCAGTGCGAGATCGATGAGGTGGGTGCTGTACGGAAGCCACCAGAGTCAGCTCTGTCCTATCCTGACTCTGCACCCTGAGGCACAATGTTCTTACTATGCCTGCCCTGTTTCCCCAGTCTGAAAAGATGGTTCAGTAGGAAACCCAGATAGTTAGAGCCTGGTACACACAGCACCATGGATGTTAACTCTTGGTACTTTCAGAG
The DNA here is from genome assembly GCF_008632895.1 of Mastomys coucha. NCBI lineage: Eukaryota > Metazoa > Chordata > Mammalia > Rodentia > Muridae > Mastomys > Mastomys coucha. Next base: position 107,685,286 of record NW_022196900.1, read on the forward strand.
CTGGTTTCTGCCTTAAGGCCCAGGCAGAGCCAGGGACATCAACAGCTAAGGCATCTACCCTTTATACCCAATGTGGTTTTGATGAGCACTTTCTGTGTGACGAGTGTTAGTTACCTAAGGTGCTGGGATGATACAGTAACGGACAGGTGAGTCCCTGAGCGGGGAGCTGATGTTCTGGATTGGAGAGAAACTAGACAGGGCTGAAAGGTACAGAAAACACAGGAGGCTACAGGCTGAGAGAAGTACGCAGCCACACGTGCTTACTTATAAGCCCAGCACTTGGGTAGAAGCAGGAAGATCTAGAGTTCGAGGTCAGCGTAGGTTACCTGAGACCTCAAAATACAGAAGTGTCAAGAAGGCCCCACTCAGATGGGACACTTGGTTTGCAGGGAGATGGGGCCTGAAGACCATGAAGAGCTGAGGTGCCAGAGTTCCTCCCATTCTGTAGATCTGAAGGAAAGGGTTCCAAAAGAGGAGCCTTGTCCAAAGAAACCCCACCGGGAGTCCCCAGCCTCAGACCCAGCCCAGCCCTTCCTGTCCCCCTCCTCAGGATGTCATTGAAGTCTCTAAGAAGTTCCTGCCTGGCATGGCGGTTGGCTTCTCCAGCTCAAAGCTGACTCTCCACGTGGGTGATGGCTTTGAGTTCATGAAACAGAACCAAGACGCCTTCGACGTCATCATCACCGACTCCTCAGACCCCATGGGTGAGCCAGGGCACATCCTGCAGCATGCAGCAGCCCCCCAGACTAGAGCTGTGTTCCCCCTTGACAACACAGGCAGAGACCTGAAGACAAGGTCTAGCCTTGGTCCCTAGTGACCTCTGCTTCCTTTTTGGCTTCACTGTTATTGGTTGGCCAGCATCCAGGTGTGCTGTGATGCAGTGGGGGCTGGGGTTAAATGCAGGGCCTCCCAGGTGCTAAGGCAGTTAGGTGCCACATTCCACAAACATGGGTCCAGCACCAGCTTTGCCACAGAGCAGCTATGGCTGTGTTGTGGGGTGGCCATGGCCTGGAGATCTCAGGCAGGATGGCTACACTCTCCCCTCTAGGCCCTGCTGAGAGCCTCTTCAAGGAGTCCTATTACCAGCTCATGAAGACAGCACTCAAGGAAGATGGCATCCTCTGCTGCCAGGGTGAGCATGGGCACGGTGGGATGTAGGGCAGGCCAGCTGCCCTCTCTGTGGCATTGCTGACTCCCTGCCTACCCACAGGTGAGTGCCAGTGGCTGCACCTAGACCTCATCAAGGAGATGAGGCATTTCTGCAAATCTCTCTTCCCTGTGGTAGGCTACGCCTACTGTACCATTCCCACCTATCCCAGTGGCCAGATCGGCTTCATGCTGTGTAGCAAAAACCCGGTGAGCTGGGGGCGGGGCTGCCTGCAGGGTAGGGCATGGGCAGCACTAAGAGCCCTGTCTTGATGCTCTTTGGTCCCTGGTCCCCAGAACACCAACTTTCGGGAGCCCGTGCAGCAGTTGACACAGGCCCAGGTGGAGCAGATGCAGCTGAAATACTATAATTCAGACATGCACCGCGCGGCCTTTGTACTGCCTGAGTTCACCAGAAAGGTGAGTGGCCTGGCCTGCTCCCTGCTGGGCCTCATTCTGCACAGCTTACACATCCTCCTGACTGCTTTCATATTCCACCAGGCCCTGAATGACATAAGCTGAATCCAGGTGCCACTGTAACACCACCCGAGACCTCAATCGGATTGGACCAAGGAGCTTCCAAGTTGTCTGGGGACCACCCGTCCTGGACCAGACTCCCAGATGACTCTTGCCCACCAACCAAGTGTTACAGGCCCCAGGATGCTGCCTGGCCTGCCCTGCTGGGTGGACTCAGTCTCTGTGTCTGTCTATCTCTGTGGCGTTCAGCCCCACGCCTATACCAGCTCTGTACAGCACCACCTATGCCCTGTGACCCAACAAAATACATGTGTATTTATAACAAGCTCAGTCACGACCTCTGACCTTTTCTTTCTGGTCCTACCAGTAGTACTGCTGGATGTTGGGTGTTCTGTGGCCTCTGGCACAGAGGGAACCCACCAGTCCCCAGATCTGAGAACCTGATCAGCCATACCCCCTCATCCAGGTGCTAGGGGATCCAGGTAGGGCAGCCTGAAGCTACAGCTTTTAAACTGCTTGGGAATGATCCTAGCGTATGGATTGAAGCCAGGTGCCTCATATCTGCTCAGCGAGCCAATGCTTCTGCTCTGGATATAATAAGCCTGAGTTCAAATCCTTCCAGGCACTCTCCCGGGTTTCCCAAAGTTACCTGCATGGGCCTGGCCTCTCTCCAAGGTGCTGAACCTGACCCTCTGCAGCATCACAGCCTGTTGCCAGAACCAAGGCTCCAGTTTCTGGAGCAAGAAGCTAGTTACATGTCCTCTGTCCCCAGGAATGGCACAGAAGGCTTGCTAGAGCAGGAGTCACTAACCGGTTCCACCCTTGCCAAGGGGCATGAAGAGGGGAATTTATGGGAAAACTGTGCTAGCAGGGTCACCAGGGTGGTTGGCCCACTATTGGAGTGACGCCGGAATCTCCCTCACATGGGAGCCTGTGAAGTAATCTTGGGGACCCAGGGGACTGGTTGTTCTCACTGTTAACTGCCTCGGCCTAACTTCTTAGGCGCACATTCTCATGCCTACCCAAGTAGTACAGGGCAGAATTGCTGTTTGGGCCTGACACCTCACTGCAGGAAGGTCAAACACGTGGGGTCCCAGAAAGGCAACCATGGAACACCATCTAACAGCCTGAGGCAGATCAACCTTGAGACCTGGGCAGGGGTGCTGCAGGACAGAGCAGCTGACACAAGCTTCAGATTCTTCAGTTGAATGCCGGCAACTAGGCTGGAGTCCAGTCTCCATCTGCCTCCCACTAGCACTGTGACCTGAGTTCTCCCTGGCACCTTGGCCGCCAGGGTTGTGACATCCATCAGTTCCCTGACCCAAGTGTCCCAAGTTGAATCGGGTAGTAGGGGCCAAGAGAACCAGTTGTTAAAAGGCAAGGGCTTTCCCCAGACATGTACAGTACAGTTCCCTGAATCTTGCGCTGAAAATGGAGGCCTTGGAGTCTGAGCCTATTGATGTAGAGCCACAAGATCTTTGCATAGACCAGCTTGTGCTGGGGATTAGAATTTCTGGTTGGTTTGTATTTCAAGACAGGCTTTCTACATGTAGCTTTGGCTATACCAGTACTCTGTAGACCAGGCTGGCCTTGAACTCCAAATAGCTGGGATTAAGTATGTCACCAAGAGCTGGAAATCTTACCTAAAGTTTTAAAACTCTCAAATTAGCCAGACCCTGATTTAAGGATCCCCACAGTTCCCTGTGCAGCTCAGGAGAAGCAGTGAGTGGTGGGCTCACGTCTGGGGAGCTGTCTCGCCGTCTCTCTTGCTTGCTTATTTGGTCTTCTAGTTACAAAGCTACTAAAAAAGCCTTGGAATGTCTTTTTTTTTTTTTTTCCAAGACAGGGTTTCTCTGTGTAGCCTTGGCTGTCCTGGAACTCACTCTATAGACCAGGCTGGCCTCGAACTCAGAAATCCACCTGCCTCTGCCTCCCAAGTGCTGGGATTAAAGGCATGCACCACCACGCCTGGCGCCTTGGAATTTCTTGATGGGAGTGACTTGTGTCATTCATAAGGGGTTCCTACAATGACAGTTGGAGTAATGAGGTGGTTTGATTGGGGCACATGGAGAGCCTACACCCAGACCACTGGGCAATTAGTGCAAGGCAGGTTTTTGGTCTCCAGGAAGAAGGTGGTATACTGCAGACAGACCTGAGAGAACAGGCTGCTGAAGCCTCAGTTACCAGAGGGGCCTAGGCTGTGTGTCACCCATTGTCCTCTGTCCTCTGCTATGTTCTCTGATGATCCACTGTGTTTCTCTGGGGTCTGTAAATGGGACAAGGGGTCAAGAGGAATCTTGATTGAAAAGTCACAAGCAAGCAAGGCAAGTGACTGCTAGCGATTGCCACCCCAAGTGTGGTTAGTCCTGGAATGTTTGACTGTCACCTGGGCCTGCTGCCAGAGCCCATGCCCCAGTTCACAGAGCCAGCAGTGTGCAGTGAGAGACCATCAGTTTGGGTGTTCTTATTGTCTAAACAATTCAACATGACTACTCGTGGGTTTGGCTATGCCTGCCATCATTGATTGGTTTTCTGTGAGGGTTTAGGGCTGCAGAGGCCTCTCAGTGCAAGACACTGGCTTCCAGAGGCTGGTGAGATGGCTCAGCAAGTAAGAGCACTGACTGCTCTTCCGAAGGTCCTGAGTTCAAATCACATGGTGGCTCACAGCCACCCATAATGAGATCTGATGCCCTCTTTTTGTGCATCCGAAGTCAGCTACAGTGTACGTATGTATAATAACAAAGTTGGGCCTGAGCAAACAGGGACTGAGTGAGCAGGGTTGACTAGAGTGAGCAGAGGTCCTAAAATTTAATTCTCAACAACCACATGAAGGCTCATATACATCTGTACAGCTACAGTGTGTACTCACATACATAAAATAAATAAATAAATCTTTAACAACAACAAAAAAAGACACTGGCTTCCAGCCCAGCACTGTAAACATGAAAGTTTAACTCCCTCCCCTCTTCTGCCTACCGCGTGCCCACCTTGGCATAGCATGCTCACAGCTTAAAAAGGAAGTAGTCCATGTGGCTTTGTCTCCTACAAAGTGTGAGGTTTTTCCCAGGATGTTGATTGGTTGTCTTGTTTTCATAATTTTTTAAATTTTTTTTAACACTTTCATAATTTTTAAGGAGTTACTTTTTTTTTTCAAGATGGGGTTTCTCCATTTCGCCCTGGCTGTCCTAGAACTCACTCTGTAGCCCAGGCTGTCCTGGAACTCACTCTGTAGCCCAGGCTGGCCTCAGACTCTGGAGGCTCGCCTGCCTCTGTCTCCCAAGTGCTGGGATTAAAAGCGAGTGCCACCACCTCCTTGCATAAGGACTTATTTTGTGTGTCTGCCAAAGTATGCATGCCCAGAGAGGCTGAAAGAGGATCTGTGAGTTCAGTGCTGGGATTCAAACTCAGGTTCTTTGGAAGAGCACTTTGGACTCATTCATAACCACTAAGCCATCACCCCATCTCCTTTTCTATGCTTCTGAGAGAAATGTTGCTTGACAAGACTTTTCCTGGGGAGACAACACATATTTTACAACAAACCAAAGTCTAGGTACTACCACCAAAGGCCAAGTGGTGAACCAACTAGTTTTATTGGGGCAGAAATGGCACAAAGACAACCGCATCACTAAAGCCCAGCACAGTGACCTGGAGCATACTGCACACAGCTCGACAGGCTAGAGAGTGACCTTTCCAGACACCTCAGTTGCTGTAGACTTGGCCCAGGTGCTCGGCTGGTTTCTGATTCTTCCAGGCAGCGGTCCAGGCTCAGAGTCTTCTTTGCAGCTGGGTATCCTTCCATCTGAGGGGCCTCTCATCTTTAATTGCTTTACTCTGGCGGGGAGGGTCCTAGTGAAGCTTGTTTCAGAGACTGATGCTATTTTGTGTAGTTTACCCTTCCTGGTTCAGGAGCTTCCCGGGTGGATGGAATATTTTAATCTCAGGGAAAACTTAGAAAACATAGACTCGGAGTCTATTAAAATCAAAGATAAAAAAGAAGAGAGCTGGGCGGTGGTGGCACACGCCTTTAAACCCAGCACTTGGGAGGCAGAGGCAGGCAGATTTCTGAGTTCAAGGCC
>NW_022196900.1:107691117-107727461 GCF_008632895.1 Mastomys coucha
AAAAAAAAAAAAAAAAAGGATCTAGGCTCAGTTTACAGCACCATCTGTAACTCCAGATTCTAGGGAATCTGATAACCTGTTCTGAGCTCCATGGGCACCAGGCATGTACATGATACATACATATACATTCAGGCAAACATTAAAACAATTTTTAAAAAAAGGTTCAGCAAGATGGTTGAAGTGCAGCCGGGGAGTGGTGGAGGCAGGGGCAGGCGGATTTCTGAGTTCAAGGCCAGCCTGCTCTACAGAGTGAGTTCCAGTACAGCCAGGGCTACACAGAGAAACCCTGTCTCCAAAAAAAAAAAAAAAACAAAACAAAACCAAAAAAAAGATGGCTCAGTGGTTAACAGTGCTTGCCACTAAACATGACTAACTGAGTTCAATCCTGAGACCTGCATGGTAGAAAGAGAGAACCAATTCTGGCTAGCTGTCTTCTGACTTTCATGCCTGTGCACAAATGCACAATAGATAAGAAAAGCAAAGGTTTTTAGCATCAGGGTCTACAAAGCCTGTGACATCACCTCCCACCTTTACCTGCGGCCACTATGTCAGAACCCATATACATGGGGAACACGCCTCCCTCGCTCTCTCTCGCTCTCTCTCTCTCTCCCCGCTACTGTCCCCTCTCTCCCTCTCAATTGAACCTCTTACACGTGGAACCGTTTATGTCTAGTGTGTGGTATGTCCTGATGGGAGCTGCCATTCTAACACATCAAAGATGGTTTAAATTACTTGGTGGAACCAGGGAGTGGAGGTGCATGGATTGAATCAAGTACTTGGGAGGCAGAGGCAGGTGGATCTCTGAGTCTACAAAGTGAGTTCCAGGATAGCCAGGGCTACACAGAGAAACTCTGTCAGAAAGAAAGGAAAAGAAAGAGAGAGAGAGAGAAAGAGAGAGAGAGAGAGAGAGAGAGAGAGAGAGAGAGAGAAAGAGAGAGAGAGAGAGAGAGAGAGAGAGAGAGAAAGAGAAAGAGAAAGAGAGAAAGGAAAGAAAGAAAGAATGAATCAAGAGGAAAAGGAAGGGGGATATTTAAGTACACTGTAGCTGTGTTCAGACCCACCAGAAGGGATCAAGTGATCATCAAAACCCATTGCAAATGGATGTGAGCCACCCGGTGGTTGCTGGGAATTGAACTGAGGACTTCTGTAAGAGCAGTCGGTGCTCTTAGCCGCTGTGCCATCTCTCCAGGCCCCCAGGCAAACAACAGGCGAGTAGGCAGGACTTTGGATTGGATGGAGGAAAAGAGGAAGCAGGAGAGAGTTAGGTCCTTTTTGGACCTGGCCAGCAGAGGGGCAAGATGGAGCTGCTAGAGTTTCCTGGTATCATGGCGGATCTGCCAGGATTCACCACCAGAGGAATCGGATTTTAATAAGGCTTACAAGATTAGATTGTAGTTGTTGTGCCCAGAGACTGAGTTACCATTGTTTCTGAACTGAGTTTGTGTTGCGTTTTCCTTCACGTGGCGGCTCGCCTGGGTTCAAGAGAGAAAGGTATTGGCGGCACATAGTGGGTTTGCCAGATGTGCACCAAAAAGGCTGTGAGGGATTTGAAGCATGGGTTTGGCACGGTAGCAACTGCCAGTGGGAACCTAGAGAGTTGGGTGGAGAGATTGTGGAGTTCTGATTCAGTCTCCATGAGATAAAAACAGTTTGGCAGGGCTGGAGAGATGGCTCAGAGGTTAAGAGCACTGCCTGCTTGCTTTACCAGAGGTCCTGAGTTCAATTCCCAGCAATCACATGGTGGCTCACAACCATCTGTAATGGGATCTGATGCCCTCTTGTGGTGTGTCTGAAAACAGTGACAGTGTACTCATATACATTAAATAAATACATAAGAACATAAAAAACAAACAACTTGTTGGCCATTGCCCGCCAGTACATGGCTGGCCAGGCAGCTGGAGCAGAGGCACAGGCGCCAGATAGTGCCGGTTCTACATTCGTTTTCTTAATTTCCTGAAACATGCCTGTATACTTGTCTATGCACCATGTGCCCAAAGAGACCAGAAGAGGGTGTCAGATCCCCTGAACTGGAGTTACCTGGGTCCTCTGCAGGAGCAGCCAATGCTCTTAGCTGCTGGACCATTTCTCTTTCCCACCTTTATTCACATGTACAATGTGCTTGACCACATCTACTGAGCCCGCCCTTCTTCTCAACAGGCCCCTTATTCTTGTGTATGTGTGTGTGTGGGGGTGTCTGTCTGTCCATCCCAGTCCCACTGCATTTAATTAAGGTTGTTTGCACAAGCATGTGTGAGGAGTTATTTACTTGAGCAAAGACAGCTCTTGTTTTGTGGCATTTAGCTGTAAAAGGGTCATCCCTGCTGGGCTTGTTGACTGCTTATTCCCCCCACAGTGCAGGGGTGGGGTTCCACAGCTTAACCCTTTTACCTGTCCTACCTGCCTTAAGTGCAGGTGGCCTGAGGAGGGGCTAGAGTATACAGGCCAGGGAGGACCAGGGGAAGGAGCTCTCATCTCTGCTGGGTAAAGCCTTTCCACACACAGTCTCTTGAGAGAAGCACCCACACCCTTGCCGGTAACCTTCAACTGTGAGCCTAACAGATCATTAGTTCCCCGAGTGAACTCTCGTCGAATCTTGGCCTTGGGACCTTAGGAGAAAGTCATTGTTTAGTCTCCCCGCTGGAAAGGAGTTTTAGCAAGAGCAACTTCCCATACCACGGCATGGGAACGAGAACAAGAGATGATGGCCCTCCATAACTGGTGACACCCTGAGAGTCTCCTACCCCTCCTGACAGGAAATGCCCGAAAGTATAAATGCAGAAATTGTGCAGGCCCTGTCTCCCCATCTCCTTGCCAGAACACAGAAACCCACAAAGTAATGCTAACATGTCCCCGAAGACAAACTGGTGGAGAAGCTGTAGCTCACCTACAGGAGGATCTCCCTAAGCCACGAGCATAAACATCTTGGGAGGAGAGCTATTCTGAAGGGGCATCGTGCCCTTCTTTTGACCCACCTATTGAAATAATGGATGCCAAGGCATTAGAACCATCCAGGCATCGTGTGCTGGGGGAAGGCCTCAGCCTAGTGCCTGCCCGAGGAGGAACTCGTCTCTCAGGAATACATTTCACACAGTTCTGACAGCTGTGTTCCACCTGACAGCGGAGTCAGTGGTGGTGAGGACCACATTTTGAGCAGCGTGGCTTCTGGACGCAAACCTCCCGATCTCCAATTAAATCTAACTCCCAGCTCAGGACTCTCAAGAGCTCACCAGACCTCCTTGCTCTTCCCAGTGTTGCCACATTGAATAAATCCTTTTTCTCTGCTTTTCACTAAGTGTGTCTGGTTTTTGTTTTGTTTTTTGAGACAAGTGTGTTTGCTTAATTGACCTATTGAAGACTGGTAGCTGAGGCTAACTGTTCGAGTTCTGACCCTAACAATTTTGGTATAATGAACAAAATTTACTTTTCTTATTTTTTGAGACAGGGGCTCTTTGGGTGGCCACCCAAGTGGAATTCATCTGTAGACCAGGCTGGTCTGAAGCTGAGCTCTGCCTGCTTCTGCCTTCCAAGTGCTGGCATCAAAGGTATGCACCACCACTGCCCGAGATTTAAGACCACATCCCTGGGGCTGGAGTGACAACGCAGCGGTTAAGAGCACTTGCTGCTCTCCCAGAGGACTCGGCTGCAGTCTCCAGGCCTTGGTTTCCAGCTGCCTGTAACTCCAACTTCAGGAGAGCCAGTGCTCTCTTCTGGGCCCCAAAAGCATTTGAACATACACGGCTCAGCACTCAGACAGACAGACAGACACACACACACACACACACACACATACACACACACACACACACACACACACACACATGCCTAAACAACCGCCATCCTTGTGGGCCTCCACAGTCCAGTTCAAGGCCAAGCCAAGCCTCCTCATTTCTCAATTTCAACTTACATAATTGCTGGGATGAATGTTCCCTCCCCGAAGCACTCCAGAGCCAGAGGCAGGAGGATTAGACAAGTTTGAGGCTACCCTGGTCTCCACAGTTCAAAGCCAGTCAGGGCTAAATAGGAAGACCCTGTCTCCAAATGAGCGCCAGTGCCAGGAACCCCCACCTCCTAATTCTGCACCTGCAAGACACCCCCCCACCTGCGCCCACCACTCATGGTCCCAAATGTAGCTGCGGCTTATCCTCTGCCCTGGGTTCCATTTCCTTTTGGTTTCTTTTGCCTCTCCCTGGTTGGGGGTGGAGGAGACGTGGCGATCTTAGGCTGTCCACGTGTCACTGACACTGGTCCACCAGACCTTCCTGGTCCTACAAGGAAGGGAGCGCTGATTGTGGGTGAGGGTACACGTAAGGTTTCCTACCAGGCTCTGCTCTCACAGTCACCGAACCTTCCTGACTGGAAGAGAGGCAGGCAGGAGGAGCATGGGTAGATTCCCAGAATCCTTGGTTGGGGGTGGTGGGGTGGGGCCTGGTGCTGGACAAACAGATCAAAGGTGATAGGCACTGACCTGCAGAGCTGGGTGGCACACCATGAGGTGGGTGGACAAGCCACAGCTTCTGGGGAAGCAGGATGGGTCAGGCCTGGACCCTCATGTCACTTCCCTGCCCACAGGCTACTCCTCTTCCTGGGTCTGCTGTGGAGTTTGGTGGCCACACTTTTGGGCTCAAAGTGGCCTGAGCCTGTATTCGGGCGCCTGGTGTCCCCTGGCTTCCCAGAGAAGTATGGCGACCATCAGGATCGATCCTGGACGCTGACTGCACCCCCTGGCTACCGTCTGCGCCTCTATTTCACCCACTTCAACCTGGAACTCTCTTACCACTGCGAGTATGACTTTGTCAAGGTACCTGACAGACAGGGTGCTCCTGGGGCCTTCTTATGAGGTCTGGCAAAGGCTGGCCAGAAGGGAGGCTGGGCCCGGTTCTAACCTTCCCTCCTTTGACCTCCGACTCCACAGTTGAGCTCAGGGACCAAGGTGCTAGCCACACTGTGTGGGCAGGAGAGTACAGATACTGAGCAGGCACCCGGCAATGACACTTTCTACTCACTGGGTCCCAGCCTAAAGGTCACCTTCCACTCTGACTACTCCAATGAGAAGCCATTCACAGGATTTGAGGCCTTCTACGCAGCCGAGGGTGAGCAGTGATGGGCTCAGGCAGCCCAGACGCAGCTGGTGGCTGTCCTGGCTTAGCCCTGTGTTCCTCTACACAGCTGGTTGCTGTCCTGGCTTAGCCCTGTTCTCTTCTTTGGGTCGCTTGCTTCCACCTCTCCTGGGCCTCTGGGTTCAGATCAAACCAACAGGAAAGGTGCATGGGTCCTGCCATGGCCATCTGTCATGTGCCATGTGAATGCAATGACACAGAGGACCCTCAGGTTCCAGAGGGCTTGCACAGGCCACAGCCTGTCAGTAAGTGGCCTTAGACCTGACTGTATACTCTGGTCCCTGAAGGAGACCATCTGTGTGATCTCAGGCAAGTGGCTCAACCTCTCTGTTCAGAAAGCTTCTACCACTGGATTGATGATGGCTATTCCCTCCTCTGCCTGGGTGGCTTTGAGCAGGATGCTTAACCTGCCACTGGCTTAGCAACAGTGCTACTTGCAACTTTGGCCCTAGGCCAAGCAACAGGCCTCCTGTCAAGTGGGTCAGGCCATCAAAGCCTGAGCTCTCCGTTCCATCTCTTTCCCTCCTGCCTGCCTGGCCCCTCTCCCCTAGATGTGGATGAATGCAGTGTGTCCCTGGGAGACTCAGTCCCCTGTGACCATTATTGCCACAACTACCTGGGTGGCTACTATTGCTCCTGCCGAGCGGGCTACGTTCTCCACCAGAACAAGCACACCTGCTCAGGTGAGAGGGAGGGGCATCCCAGCTACCAAAGAGGAAGCTGGGCTCTTTTCCCTCCAGTGCTATTAGCATATCTAACTCCTCCCCCTTTCCCTTCCTCCAATGGTGTACTTTGACCCCTTCCCTACTCTTGGAACCCCTAGTTCCACCAGCCAATTGCCTCTTCCATCTGGGTGTTTCCCACTTGGTATCTCTGGTTAAGCTAGGTTAAGTTTCCAATCCACCAAAGGACCTCAAAGTAGAGGAGAGTAGTAGGCAGGCTCAGAGGTGTGGTTCCTGACCCCAGCAGCTGAACCTTTTGGGTTCCTCTACCCTGTCTCCTGATCCTTTGCCCTGGCCCTTCTCTCCTCAGCCTTCCTGATGCCCCCCCACATCTCTCTTCCAGAGCAGAGCCTCTAAACCTCCCTCAGCTCCAGCCCGCCCACCCCAGTGAGTCAGATACCAGTCAGTAGATGCCCACAGGAAGCAGCTCTGTCAGGCTGGAATGGCTGCCAGCTACAGCACCCATTCACCTTACCCATGACAATAATAAACCTGCCTCTACTTCCACTGTGGCTGTGTCTCTCTTGGCGGGGTTGGGGTGACGAACTTGGAGGGCAGCAGACTAGGCTGGGCCCATCTCTTCATCTTAAGCCTCCTCCTTGTCTCTGAGCCCCAAGGTAGGAACTCCCTGAGCTCACACAGGAAGACCCTCTTACCTCTACTGGGTCCCCCGGGGCTGATCTCAGGACAGTTTAGGCAGTTCTTGCTTATAGGTCAATGCAGGTCTTTGTTCTCCCTGCATCCAGGGATGTCCCCTCTAGCAGTATGGAGCAGCCTTCCAAAAGGAGGGCAGTATGGAAAGCCCTCACTTCCCACAATCCCTCTTCCCAGCCTGGCTCCATGAGCAGCCGGGCAGGGAGCAGAAATGGAGCCTGATCTCCACCAACAGGGCAGCTTGGCAGCCCAAAAAAGGAAGGCAGACTGTGTACATACTGGTGACAAACTCTCCTAAACCAGGGCCACTTCTAACAACAGGGAAGGCCTGGGAAAGGCCTGTTTAGCCTGTTACCTGGGATCAAAGGCTCTGGGCTGGTCCCTGCCACATATGGGTAGAAGCCCCCTTGTGGACTCAATTGGGAACTGCTGAGCTGGGCACTGAGTGAGAACAGAAGAAACCCTCAGTTCAAGGGGCCTCCTCTGTCCTTTCCCTGAAACCCTAGGGACTTTGGGGAGTGGCCTGCCACCTATTTCCGGGGCCCACTTCCCTCTGGCCCCACTTCCTTTGCTCTCCACCTCTTTGTGACTCTGACCCTCGAGTAGGAGCTTGAGCCCTGGCAAACTATCAGCTAGAACTATCATGCCAAGGCCTGAGGGGAACAGAGCCCCCTTCCCCACTGCCTTTCAGCATCGTCTGGGGTGGGAGTTGGGGTCCTCTCCTGCCTCTGCAGATTGTCAAGTGCAGGGTCTTGACCAAACCCAGGATACAGATGTTCCAGGCATTCCCTATCCTCTTTCTTCCCAGCCCTTTGTTCAGGCCAGGTGTTCACGGGGAGGTCTGGGTATCTCAGTAGCCCTGGGTACCCGCAGCCATATCCCAAACTCTCCAGCTGCACCTACAGCATTCACCTGGAGGACGGCTTCAGTGTCCTCCTGGACTTCGTGGAGTCCTTCGATGTGGAGATGCATCCTGAAGCCCAGTGCCCCTACGACTCCCTCAAGGTCTGGCTCTTCCATCCCTCAGCAGCCCCCCTCCCACCCGCCCCCATCTTTCAACACTACCCTCTAGGTCTGTCCTCCAGTGAACCTCACTCAGCCTTTCTTTGTGGGGCTGGAGGTAGGTCTTAGCCAGGCTGTGGTTTCAGCATGAGGGTACCCCACCTATTGTCCCCAGCCTGCCCAAGCCAGTTTGAGTTACTTTGCTTCCATCTAACTGGAGCTAGAACCCTGCAGCAGGTCCTGGGGGTTCAGAGTCTCTTTATTCAGATTCAAACAGACAAGAGGGAATATGGCCCATTTTGCGGGAAGACGCTGCCCCACAGGATTGAAACTGACAGCCACAAGGTGACCATCATCTTTGCCACTGATGAGTCAGGGAACCACACAGGCTGGAAGATACACTACACAAGCACAGGTGAGCAAATGGCCCTCAGATCCAGTGTCTGTCCTTTATGCAGCGTCAACAAGCTACAAAGCATTGGACTCTTTCCCGGAAGGCCTAGGAAGGGAGCCCAGATTGAGTTCCTTGATTAGGGAATAGCAACAGCCTTCCCTTCCCCCTTCCATATCTCCCCACCCCCCGCTCAACTCTGGTGTTTTGAGTTAGGGTCTATTGGTCAGATGGCTCCAAACTTGTTCTATAGCGATGGCTGGCCTTAAACTCTGACCTTCCTGTCTCAGCCCAAGCACTAGGATCACAGGTCCATGCTCCCTTCTGTATCATCCCCCTCAGCACCCACCGACCCACACTGCTATTTACCCATCTTTACTCTTCATAGATATGTACAAAGAAGGGTGAAGATGCAGCTCAGTGGCAGTGGGCCTGTCCAGCATGCACAGGCTCTGTGCTCAATTTCACATTAAAAAAAAAAAAAAGTGTGCCAAAAATACTAAATGCAGAGGCCAGGGTCCTTAACAGCATCTGCTCTCAATCAGGAGGGGAACAGTGCTATCATTGTGACACAGCCTTTGAGGCAAGCACAGTATAGTAAGATGTGAGGGTAGAGAATGGGACACCCAACATCCATTCAATCTGTCCTGCTCTTCCCTAGAAGTGACACTCTTGGCTTCAAACCACATGTATTATCTTCTTGGCACAGAAAATTCCATCATTCTAGATACCTGATTTTTTTTTTTTTTTTTTTGCAGGTGGGGTGGAATGGGGTGGAGTAGGGATGGGACAGGGCAGTGGTGTTTCAAGACAGGGTTTCTCTGTATAACAGCCCTGGCTGTCTTTGAATTCACTTTGTAGGCTAAGCTGGTCACCAAACTCACAGGTCCACCTGCTTTTGCCTCCCATGTACTGGGATCAAAGGTGTATGCTACCATACCTGGCTCTTGGTTTTCGTAACAAAATATGTTAGCAGGGCAGATCTGGCACATAGTTTTTTGTTTGTTTTTTGTTTTTCAAGACAGGGTTTCTCTGTGTAGCCCTGCTGTCCTGGAACTCACTTTGTAGACCAGGCTGGCCTCAAACTCATTAATCCGCCTGCCTCTGCCTCCCAAGTGCTGGTTTTAAAGGCTTGCGCCATCACCGCCAGGCTTTGGCACATGGTTTTAATCCCAGCACTCAGAAGGCAGGGGCAGGTGGAACTCTGTGAGTTCAAGACCAGCCTGAACTACAACTAAAGTTCCAGGACAGTCAAGAATACACGATAAAACTCTCTCAAAAAACCAAAAAAGTGCCGGGCAGTGGTGGCACATGCCTTTAATCCCAGAATTTGGGAGGCAGAGGCAGGTGAATTTCTGAGTTCAAGGCCAGCCTGGTCTACAGAGTGAGTTCCAGGAGAGCCAGGGCTACACAGAGAAACCCTGTCTTGAAAAACAAACAAACAGGGGCTGGTGGGATGGCTCAGCTGGTAAGAGCACTGACTGTTCTTCCAAAGGTCATGAGTTCAAATCCTAGCAACCACATGATGGCTCACAACCACGCATAATGAAATCTGATACCCTCTTCTGTGTACTCATTTATAATAAACCTTTTAAAAAAAGAAAAACCCCAAAACAAACAAACAAACAAAAGTTTGTATGTCATGTGTGTACAAATGCCGAGTGAGGACAGAAGGGCTAGACCCCTTGGAGCTGGTGTTATAAGTGGTTGTAAGCACCTGATGTGGGTGCTGGGACTCAAACTGGAGTCCTCTGGAAAGCAGTGTTCTTAACTGTCTCCAGCCCCCAAATCCAGCTTCTTCTTTTTTTTTTTTCTTTTCTTTTTTTAATGGTTTTTCGAGACAGGGTTTCTCTGTGTAGCCCTGGCTGTCCTGGAACTCACTTTGTGCCTGGAACTCAGAAATCTGCCTGCCTCTGCCTCCCAAGTGCTGGGATTAAAGGGGTGCGCCACCACTGCCTGGTGGCTCTCTGCCTCATTTCATTTATAAACTAAAAATGCAGATTGCTAACTTCGTATTTGGCTGTTACAGACATAAATAATAAGCCTGTTTTCCCTGCACAGCACAGCCCTGCCCTGATCCAATGGCACCACCTAATGGCCACATTTCACCTGTGCAAGCCACGTATGTGCTGAAGGATAGCTTTTCTGTCTTCTGCAAGACTGGCTTTGAGCTTCTGCAAGTGAGTTACTAAAAAACTAAGTGCTTATGATCAAGATGGCTTTGAGCTGAGAGATGAAAAGAGGAAGTACCTATTTAGAAAAAGAAAATCAAAGTACTAAGTTTGCAGAAAACAAAGAAGAATGACTGGAGAATTGCGTGTGTGATGGTGGTGGGGAGGGGCCTGTCTTTTACTCTTTATTTTTTTAAAGATTTATTTATTGGGGTTGGAGAAATGGCTCAGTGGTTAAGAGCACTGACTGTTCTTCTGAAGTTCCTAAGTTCAAATCCCAGCAACCACATGGCGGCTCACAACCATCCACAATGAGATTTGACGCCCTCTTCTGGTATGTCAAAACACAGCTACAGTGTACTTACATGTAATAATAAATACATCTTTTAAAAAAATATATGTAAGTACACTGTAGCTGTCTTCAGATTCCCCAGAAGAGGGCGTCAGATCTCATTACGGATGGTTGTGAGAAACCACGTGGTTGCTGGGAATTGAATTCATGACCTTTGGAAGAGCAGTCAGAGCTCTTAACCGCTGAGCCATCTCTCCAGCCCCCTACTCTTTATTTTTATAAATGTGAGTACATTGTCACTGTCTTTAGACACACCAGAAGAGGGTATCAGATCCCATTACAGATGGCTGTGAGCCACCATGTGGCTGCTGGGATTGAGCTTAGGACCTCTGGAAGAGCAGTCAGTGCTCTTAACCACTGGGCCATCTTTCCAGCTGCCTATCATTGTTTTTTAACTCAAGGGTTTCTCTGTGTAACTGTGGGTGTCCTGGGACTCCCTCTGTACACCAGGCTAACCTCAGACTCAGAGACCCATCTGCCTCTGCCTCCCAAGTGCTGGGATTAAAGTTGTGTGCACCATCACACCAGCTGTTACTTTCAAGACAATCATTTAAGATGCAGCCCATGGTGACCTTGAACTCATGACTCTCTTCATCAGCATCTCCAATCCTGGGATTGTAGGCATACATGGTCACACTCAGCTGAAGGCCCTACTTTCAGTGCTGAGCTACTCATACACGCTAAACGCTCTCTGTCACTTAGCCAGGACACCCTGCACCTGTTTGTCCTAACCACTCTGTTAGATGGCTACTCACTACAGAGAACTGCTCATTTGCACACTGCAGCAGCTCTCTGTAAAGTGGCTGAAACCACGGAATGGAGTATGCTCACCTTGCTCCACAAGCTCTGCATAGCTCTTCCTGTTAAATTAAGTCTTCCCTGGTCAGTCGATAACTTTCCCATGGAACAGCTCCTGGGCCCACAAAGATTAGACAGCCCTGGAAAGAGTACATTCTGCAAAGTTATAAATAGTGCTCCCTGTTAAGGGAGAGGGAATATAATTTTAAAAACTGCTTAGTGTGCTGGTTCAGGAGTACAGGTAAGAGATTAACTCATCTTTGTGTTCTTCAAAATTGTCACTGAATCCCAGTGGTGGAAAGCAATAACCCTGGAATGACAGCTAGGGATGGAGTCCAGCCCATGGAGGAGCAAATGAGGGAGTCCCACCTTGCAAAACTCCTATTCAGGCTCTTTTCTACTGTCCTATGGATTGCAAGTCCACAAACTTGTTTTGTTCTGAAACAGCTCCATTGTTGGCCTTGAACTATTACAGCTCCTCTTTTTTAGTATACATGCTGCTGAAGCCATCACATCTTGATCCTCTTGCCTCCCAAGTATAGATATTACTGCATAATGTATGTATGTGCCATCATACTCCGTTCCTGTGGTGCTTTGGTCCAAACCCAGGACTTTCTGGATGCTAGTGATGCATTCTTTATGTCCTTTGAAACATTACAGCTTTTGCAAATGGCTCCCTCTTCCATTAATGCTTGCTTCCTCTCTTGGGACTATGTAGACCAGGCTGACCTCAAGCTCAGAGATCCACATGCATTGGATTAAAGGTGTGTATCACACACACTTAGCTTAATGTTTGACTTTACTAAGGGATCTTGCAGTTTTTCCCAAACATTGGCACTTTCCCTTTTGGAGCTGGTGGTGCTGGGGTACAGTTGAGAAAGTGTTTCTATGTGTGGCTTTGACTGCCCTGGAACTTGCTCTGTAGACCAGGCTGGCCTTGAACTCAAGAGGTCCGCATGTCTCTGCCTTCTTGAGTGTTGAGATCACTGGCACTGCCATCAGTTGTGTGGAGGTCAGAGTTCAGCTCCAGGTATGGAATTCAGCTGTCAGGCTTGGAAGCTATGACTGCTCACCTTTTCTACAAAGCCATTTCACTGGCCCTATTTTGTACTCTGCATTAAAAAAAGGGGGTGGAGGGGCTGGAGAGATGACTCAGGGCTTAAACATTTGCTACTTTGCAAGGACTGGATGAAGTTCAGTTCCCAGAGCACACATGGTAGCTCACAACTCCAGTTTTTAGAGATTCAAGGCTACCTTCTGACACCAGGCATACACGCGGTACAGATACCCATAAAAGCAAAACACTCAAATGCATAAATCTTTAAAAACTTTTTTAAAAAGGGGTGATAGTACAGGCCTTTAATCCCAGCACTCAGGAGGCAGAGGTGGGTAAATCCTAGGCCAGCCAGCCTAGTATATAGGACAGCAGAGCTTCATAAAAATGAATGGTGGGAGGGTCTGGAGCTAACCCCTTACCCTCAGAAATAATCAAATGAGAAGTACTAAGAACTTTCGCCAGGCGGTGGTGGCGCACGCCTTTAATCCATCCCATCACTTGGGAGGCAGAGGCGGGCGGATTTCTGAGTTTCAGGCCAGCCTTGTCTACAGAGTGAGTTCCAGGACAGCCAGGGCTACACAGAGAAACCCTGTCTCGAAAAAACAAAAACAAACAAAAAAGGAACTTTCAGCCGGACATTGTGCTCTTGGATGTGTTGGAAAGCAGCTTTGCGGTACAGTTACTTAAAAGCAGCACAGCAGGGCGGCTGGGTGGCAGGTCGAAGTGCAGGCTGTGTACTGGGGCTGCTGCCCTGACTAGGGAGTGCTGCTCTGGGGAATGACCTGATGTTAACAGGGAGCTCATTTTCTGAATTTCCTCTTCAGGGTTCTGTCCCCCTGAAATCATTCACTGCTGTCTGTCAGAAAGATGGATCTTGGGACCAGCCGATGCCAGAGTGCAGCAGTATGGTCATATGGTGACAATCCCCTTTCCTTGTCGCTGCCTGTACCATTTGTATCGTCCTTTCATGTGTGCACAGAAGTTAGAGCAGTGGTTCTCAACCTTCCTAGTGACCCCAACCACAAAACTTTAGTTGCTATTTTGTAAGTGTGATTTTGCTGTTATGAACTGTAATGTAAAATTTGTTCTTGACGGGTCACAGGCAACCCCCAAAGGGGTGGCAGCAAGGTTGGGAACCACTAGGTTACTAGGTGCCCGATTCTGTTCTACCAGCCCCAAGGATCTCAGTTAAAAGGCACATTGTCAAGTCCAGGAGCTGGGGACCTCAACTCAGGTACTTATGCTCACAAAGCAGGCACATTCCCATTGAGCAATCTCCCCAGATCTCCATAAACACTTCTGTGGCTTCTTTAGTCATTCTCAATTCCCCTGCCAAATGGACTCACTTACTAGGGCTTGAGTTCCAGAAGTACTGGGGAAAGGCAGAATGCTCGGAAATACATTTCTAAGAGTAGATACTCCTTGTAGACAAGAAATGTGGGGGGGGCGGGGATGTAGTAAAATACTACACATTCCTATCACAAAACAGGAAAACAGGCTGCTGTGCAGACTTCTCTCCAGCTACAGCCCTCCATCTGTGAGCACGCATGCACAGGCCACCAGTGTGGGAAGAGGTAGTTAGTACAGTATATACACCTGCCTACCACACATAAACTAAGATAATGGTATACATTAGCACTTTGAAAACTAAGAACAGGAACTTCTCAAGAATCACTTAGTATTCTTTCAACTACAAGTATACATATGTGAAAACAAACTTCTGGAACCAGACAATGAAAAGCTCTTATCCATCTCCACAAACTACCATTAAAGAATCTTGAGTGCTGCTCAATGGCCTCACTTGCCTGGCACTCAGGAAGCACTTCCCATTGTGTGCTAGCACATACTTTTGTGCACAAAGATTACACAGTGTAGTACCTCTGTAAAACAACTCCAAGAGGAATTTAAATGTTTTTACAAACTTACTTTCTCACCAATGGTTTGAGTTCTTTCCATGTGAGATGCTGAGCTGGGTTTGGCAGTGTGTGGGGCATCAGGAGCCCGATTGCCATTGCTTGCTGCATGGGTGCTGTTTTACCTGTGCATGGCACAGCAGTAACAGAAACAGACGATCTGACACAGTGGTGGAGGTGGTAGAACTAGAGTTCCAGAACAGCCAGAGTTATAGATTCTGTCTTAAAAACAAACTAAAAGTAAAAACCCCAAACCAAATCAACACCCCTCAGAATTTCTACAGAGCTCAAGCTGTGAAAAAGATCAGAGAAACAAGTTTTCTTGAAAAAAGAAAAAAGCCACTGGCTTTTCTGCACGCCGCCGTTTCTTTTGTGAGTGCTACCCAACTCCAGTGCTTCTGAGTTCCCTATTCTGGGGAGGCCAGTCACTTCTCTCCAGGAAGGAAATCCCTTCAGAAACGAGCAGGTGTGATGCCTCTTTACCAAGCCATTCTTGTTTTTTAGGGGTGGGTAGCATTAGTGCCAGGAATTATGTAAAGGAAACCAAGGCCAACACAAGTCCACCTGGCTCTTCAGGATTACCGGTCCTTACTGGGGACCATTGTGCTGTCCAAGTTCCCTGGAGGCCAATGATCTCTACTGCACAGGCCTTTCTAGTATCAGCTCCAAGGTACAAAGGGATCCCCCTCCCATTTCTTCACTAGTTATTGACTGTGGCCCTCCTGATGACCTACCCAACGGCCATGTGGAATATATCACAGGCCCTGAAGTGACCACCTACAAAGCTGTGGTTCAGTACAGCTGTGAAGAGACTTTCTACACAATGAGCAGCAATGGTAAGTACCTTTTTAAGAAGGGATGGTTGGTATTTGGAACCTGAGCCCTCAAGGTTGAATATAAACTTGAACCAGCCTTTTAGGCTAAAGGAGACAAAGGATTAAAAGGCCTTTCTCCCATGTGCTAAGTGAAATATTACAGTTAAAGTGACTTTAATGTCAATTTGCAGGAATCTGAAAACAGATCATATCTAGTAAATGACTACTACAAACACACAATATATTCGAAATGGTTTAATTTAACAAGTCAAAACCTTATCATTAAGCACTTGAGATCGTGATACATATTCAAGTTACACATCTAAAAGGTTTCCACTTTGCAAGCAAACATGGTAATGCAGACACCTATTTATGAAATCATGTAAAATGGTTATTCACACACCTCTCCCCACCACAGATGCTCAAGAATCAACATTTTTCAAGGGGTTATTCAAGCAAATGACAACTACAGCTAAACATTTTTGCTTTTCCAATGATTTGCAGGTAAATATGTGTGTGAGGCTGATGGATTCTGGACAAGCTCCAAAGGAGAAAAATTCCTCCCGGTTTGTGAGCCCGGTAATGGACGCATTTAAAAAAGAGATTCATAGCTGACAGAGAGAGTAGCTGGCAGACAATAGGCAGGGTCTAGTTGGGGAGGCAGAAATGAAGCTCAGCATCTGGCTTAGGCTAGCTCAGGGCTTCCCAACGGTGTGCTCACATCACCCCTTCCACATGGAACCTAGGTGCAGACTGCATCATGCACTTGATTGTTTTTGACCTTATAACTAGGCAAGCATAAAAAATTAAATGATTTCTTCAATTATCTCAAACCATTTATACATTCATAACCATGAACTCTTGTTACTTTTCTTCTCTGTAAAAATGCTATTAAACCCCAAAGCTAATAACTTCATTATTTCCCTAAGCAATTGTTTTCAACGACATCGAGATTTTTAAACATTAATGCAATTTGCCTTTTAATAGTACTTAAATTTCTTTACCAGAATTGGCTCCAACAATAGTTGAGAATGCTTTTTTTTAATTGAAAGGTAATAATACACTCATTACCCCCGTGTTAGCTGGTTTAAATTAGTTTTCTTGCCCTTTATTTGGCTGACATGCCGCTTCTAAGTTTTAATCAAAGTGAACAACCACAAGAAAGAACATATGTTGCATTCCTGAGCACTCAGCTTGCAATGAACAATGAAACAGTTTGGATGACTCCACCAGACCAAAATTACCAATTTTTGAACCAGAAGCACTCTGGCTATTGCCATAACATTGTAATTAGATTTCTATATTTAAAGGCAACAGTAACTTTGTAAATCATAGTTCCCGTTTTCCCAGAATTCCCAGTGAGCTCAAAAAAAGTAAAACAGCATAGGGTGTGGTGAGGGGGCCTGTCCTTGGCCTCGAAGCAGTGCAATGCCCTCCAGCACACAGGTCCTTTCCATAGACTCCTCATCCAGCTCTCTTTTAGCAAAACAATCTACTGATCTTTACCAGGAGCTCAGCAGGCTAAACAAGGACTCATCAGGTCTTTATAAACTATTTAGAATACCCTCACCCCCCCCAACAGGCAGGGTGCCTATCAATTCATAGGGTGTTTTGGCTGACACTAAATACTTGTTTTTTCCCCCTCAGTTTGTGGGCTGTCCACACACACTATAGGAGGACGGATAGTTGGAGGGCAGCCTGCAAAGCCTGGTGACTTTCCTTGGCAAGTCTTGTTACTGGGCGAAACTACAGCTGCAGGTGCACTTATACATGACAATTGGGTCCTAACAGCCGCTCATGCTGTATATGGGAAAACAGTGTCCTCCCTGGACATCCGCATGGGTATGCTCAAGAGGCTCTCACCTATTTACACTCAAGCCTGGCCCGAAGCTGTCTTTATACATGAAGGCTACACTCACGGTGCTGGTTTTGACAATGATATAGCATTGATTAAACTCAAGAACAAAGTCACAATCAACAGAAGCATCATGCCTGTTTGTCTACCAAGAAGCGAAGCTGCATCCTTAATGAGAACAGGAACTGTGGCTGGCTGGGGGCTAACCAAGAAGGGGTTTCTTGCCAGAAACTTAATGTTTGTGGACATACCAATTGTTGACCACCAAAAATGCACAGCTGCGTATGAAAAGATCTACCCAGGAACAAGAGTAACTGCTAACATGCTCTGTGCTGGCTTAGAAACTGGTGGCAAGGACAGCTGCAGAGGCGACAGTGGAGGAGCGTTAGTGTTTCTACATAATGAAACACAGCGATGGTTTGTGGGAGGAATAGTTTCCTGGGGTTCCATTAATTGTGGGGAGGCAGACCAGTATGGGGTCTACACAAAAGTCATCAACTATATTCCCTGGATTGAGAACATAATAAGTAATTTCTAATTTGCATCCTCCAATCAGTAAATTGTTCCTTTATCTACAAGTACCCGGGAAGCTTAGTGGTAACAAATCTAAGAATTGACAGCCCACCCCAAAATCAAAGCAGATGAGATCATTACAAGCACAGGAACACTTGCCAATGCCAGCTTTGAGATCATTACGGGTACAAGAACGATGTCAGCTTTGATTTGTGGTATTTAGTGCAGTAGTGCTCTGCCAACCCTCAACAGACTCACTATGTCAAGTTGTATTTGATTCTCTACAATCTTATTTTATACTGGCTGTTCCCATTTCTGGCCAACAAAGGGCTTGCTGTTGACTTCCATTTGGTCTTGTTTTTTCAAGACAGGGTTTCCCTGGCTGTCCTTGAACTCAGAAATCCGCCTGCCTCTGCCTCCCAAGTGCTGGGATTAAAGGCGTGCGCCACCACTGCCCAGCGTGTAGATTTGGTCTTTATGAGCTCAGAAAGTGCTCTTACAGAGTGGTTCCAGAATACCTGAGAAACTCCTCTTTTGGAAGTTAAATGGAAAGCAGGTGTGTGTGACCGTCGCATCATTAGACCGGCTATTAAAACCAGTAATACCATAAAAGAGTGGGAAACAAAGTCCATTCCTGAATATTGGGATTATAGGCATGTTCTAGCATATTCACCAAATTGTCAGATAAAAAAGAACATGAAACAGCATTTTACCCTTTAAAAGGGCAACTTAGCAGTCCACTTCAAAAACCTTAACAGGTGCTTCACTACACCCAGCCCACTTTTCTTAGGTGAATGTGAACTACTTGGGCACAGGAAAGCCAAACAGAACTAATTGCACAAGGTAGCCACTCGCTTATGTAACAGTAAAGTCGTCATGAAATAAGCTGCTCTTCTGCTAAAATGCTGACTCAGGGTTAAAGTCTTGTGCTCGGCTCTTGCAACAAGACAGGGCCTCAAGATGGAGCAACAGCTGGCCTACAACTCTTTTGCACCTGCCTTAAATTCTGAGATTAAAAGCATGGGCCACCACACCCAGCTGGAGACTCACATTTTTAAGGATGAAAATGCTGTACTGCATCTTCCCACAGAAGTCACTTTAACTTTCTAGCATTGCCAGGATATAGAAATGCTTTGGTTTTTTTCCAGTAAGACTCCAGACACTAAACTGTTGGTGGCAAAAAAACCTTTTTATTCAACTGTGGTTCAAAGAGTTGTTTTTCATTATTGTTTTTAAGGAATGAATGCATTTTGATGACCAGACTTTCAAAAACAAATCTTTGCCAAGTAGTTTATTTCTAAAACCTCATTTACGGCAAGTAACTCTCTACAGCTATGTCATACCATAAACATGTTAAAAGGCTACTCAACACCGAAAGACTTCTATGACCAGTAAGTCTTTTAACAAGTGCAAAAAAGGGATCAAAACCATGCCATTGACAAGTAACTTACCCCAGGACTCCTGGACGTCTTTGGAGGTCCCCGAAAACCATTTTAATGTTACCATGTTACTGCTGCTGAGTAATAGTGCAAGTGCTAAAATGCAAAATTCAGATGTACAGGGTTTGGAAATCATGCAGGCTTAGATGCAGAGAAAAAAAAACTTACAATAACTCCTTTTACAGAGGATACTGTATAATGAAACAATGTGTTCATAACAAGTCTCTAAAGATGTAAAATTTTAAAACACGCAACTTGCAAAACGACAAACCTATTTATCATAATCTAATTAGCTAAGGGCATTAGGGAAACTATCAACACAAAATCTGTCACATTCTTCCAGTTAGAAAAGGAGCCCCTCAGTTCTCAGTAGTTACAGGAAAAGTACAATAATCAGTATATTATTGCTTTTACATTAACAATGCATCGACAGTCTCATCTGATGTTGTGATATTTATTCATCATTATATAACCCCCACATTCAGGAGGGCAAAAGTCTACCTCACTTAAGACTGCCAAAGATAAGACAACCCACCCTACTAGTTCTTAAAGCTATCAGGCTTCTTAATGAATGGATTTCAGGCACATGGTTTCTTGGTTTCTTCTACTTCATCCCTATTGCAATTAATTCCACTTTTCAAACCCCAAACAGAAAGGTGCTGATCCCTTCTTTTCCATTGATATGCTCTGCTACAAAGCATTTGAAAACAAGCAACTGTTTTGCCCCCTGATCCAAATATTTTTTAGAAGGCATGATTCCCCAATGGAGATTTATACAACCTTGTAAACAGAAAAATCACCCAAATGCACAGAGGCACTCAGAACAAGCTGGAGGGTAACTGCTTACCATTTTAGGTGCGGTCACCCAGACTTAAGAAAAACTAGATTAAAAACAAAATAACCCAAAGAAAAACTTTCACTTTGGACAATGCAAGAACAAATAGCAATTAAGTCTGGGTATCAGGTGTCAATGCATGACAGGTGATGAATCCATTTGACTTGAGACAACTTTTCAAATAAGTTTATTTGAAGCAAAATAAACTACTGCCAAGAAACTTTATGAAAGTTCCATTTCAAAAGGGTCAAAAAGGGGAATTAACTGCTATGAATTCTTTGCATTCAGGGCTGCAAAACAAAGACACATATTATTTAAATCAGTTTATTTAAGAATTTCCAACAATGACAACTCTTATAAAAAAGCATCCAAGCACAGGACACAGAACTGCAGCAAACAGCATTCTTATGGATAGCTAACAGACATGAGAACTTCCACCCTTCTTTGAGACACCTGAGCTCACTGGTGAACTCTGCTTCCAAGTTCTCCTGCAAAGCACACCACAAGCTCAGTCCATGTTCGCAGCCCATCAGCTTCAGTTCACGTTCCCACACTCCAGATCAGTAACAGAGGAGAACACACACCATCCAGCATTCACAGCAGTTGACAGAGGGGGAGGGAAGTACAAGTATTTCACTTAACACATTCAACTAAAGTGGGTTTCCTAAGAACAAAACTCAAAGTCTTCCAACAGATGTGGATGTCCTTTGATGCAAAAACATTCGTACGTTATTTGCTATCATTGCTCTCTGCACACTCTCTCACCAAAGCCACAGGATTGAGTGACACATCTCTCCAAGTTAAAAAATATCCATTTTCCACCACCAAGTCTCTGCACGCGCTCTCTCCTTTTCTCGCTCATACTAGCCTTTCATGCCTCGGCACCACCATCAATCCCACACAAGGTTTCAAAAGTTCAAACAGCCTTCTGGTTCCATATCACAGCCTTGCGTTCATAGCGTTGATACGACTCCATGAAATAAAGAGTAGCGGATAAAAATGGAACACCCACCGTCAAAGACGCAGCCTGTGCAGCGTGATGACGAATTCTTGGATGAGAAAGCATGTAGACAGAAGTATTCCTATGGCAGAATATTTACAGCACTACTTTCAATGAAGTGCTTCTTCCATAAACATTTGAAATGAGATGAACTGCAGAGATTAAATGAAGGCTTCATATTGTACTTTCGTATATGAAGGAAGACAAGTGTTAAAAACAAAACCAAAAGAACCAAACACCATGACATCATGATCTCCCAAATGGAGATTTTCCTAAGGAAAAAATTCATAGGGTGGGATTCAAATTAAAATAAGGAGAAAAGAATGTAGTTCTAACCAATGGTTTCTACTCTGAACATGCAAAGAATTCATTAACAATTCCAATGATAGAATATTACAGAGAAACCTTCTGAGATCAATTGTAGTGTTGGTTTACCAATTAAGCAAACAGTTCACTTTCACCCACTCAGTATTTTAACCCTTTATATAACAAAACTTATAAAATTCATTTAGCTTTTCCCTCTTTTTTTTCTAAAGAAAAATGTCAAAAATACTGCTGAATATACTCCACACTGAACAAACCAATCTGAAAATTTTAGTACATATGTATTTTACAATATACTTACCATGAGTTTAGAAAAATTTGAATCCCACCATTCTAAATCTACCTAACCTAACAACCAACCTACTAACACCCAACCGCCTACATTCCCCAGCCAGAAGACTTAGAATCCATGCTTGAGCCAAAGCCTCCATTAAAGCCACTGCCCGATCCTGCATTTGATGCTGACCCCCAACCAAGGGGGGCACCAGAATTAGAGCCACTGTAGGAATTATTTCCAGAACCAAAAGCCTGATTTGGTTCCCTCTGCATGCTCCCCTGGCTTTGGTTATTCCCAGATGGGCCTGACTGGTTCTGCTGGCTGGCTAACATGCCCATCATACCCCAACTGCTCTGCAATGCTGCCTGAGCCGCAGCCATCATGGCTGGGTTAATGCTAAAAGCACCAAAGTTCATCCCTCCACCCATATTGCCACCCTGGTTATTTCCCAAGCCAGCTCCACCCCCTCTACTGTTACCAAACCCACCCTGATTCCCAAAGCCACCTGGATTACCACCAAATCTTCCACTTCTTTCTAACTGTCTATTGCTATTATGCTTAGGTTCAGCATTGGATATATGCACGCTGATTCCTTTAATGATCAAATCCTCTCCACAAAGAGACTGGGCAACCTATAAGAAACAAGGATGTAAATGATTAGACCACTGATTCAGACACCAACATATAACCCAACTAAGTAGGAGGGAAAATAGGCAGTTTATGCTAGCTTCACTCAAACCCAATCAGCAGCCTTTAGTTATAGTAATGTTAATTTTTAACAGCAGTATTTGTAACTTAAAAGATATGTAACAGCCCCAAAGTCACACTTGAAGGGCATCTTGCAACTATCTAAATCTACTCTATCCAGCAAAAAGGGAGGGTGGCAATCAGCTGAAACAATTTGAGCTCAGCACCTGGTGTATCATGCTGAGCACATACAGTAGCACTAAACCAGATACATTCCCAGCCCTGGAACAAATTACCAAGAAAAATACCTTATCATCTGCAAAGGTAACAAAGGCAAAAGCTCTGAATGGTTTGGGAATGAAGACATCTACCACTTCTCCATACTGACAGAAAAACTGCTGAAGCTCTTCAGCAGTCATGTCCTCTGTACAACGTCCAACAAACACCTTTCTGCTTCTCAAAGGCTCATCTGGGCTTTGCTGGTCAAAAGAAAGGAAGAGGAGAAATAGTAAACACATCAAGGCATACTTTTAAGTCCCTTCCCACCTCGGGCATTTTTGTTTCTAAAGATGAGGTCTCACTGTGCATTATTACTGCCTGGCCTGTGCCCCCCTCCCCCACGGAGATTAAAAGTGTACCCCGCCAAGACTGGTTTCTTGGAATTAAAAAAACAAGTGTTGGGCTGGTGAGATGGCTCAGCGGGTAAGAGCACTGACTAAGCATTAAGGTCCTGAGTTCAAATCCCAGCAACCACATGGTGGCTCACAACCATCCCTGATGACATCTGACGCCCTCTTCTGGTGTCTGAAGACACCTGCAGTGAATTGGGCTGCAGTGAGCAGGGCCAGCAGAGGTCCTGAGTTCAATTCCCAGAAGTCACACACATGATGGCTCATGGCCATCTGTACAGCTACAGTGTACTCATACACATAAAATAAATCTTTAAAAAAAAAAAAAGATAGTCAATCAGAACTGTAGTTAGTTGTGTGCTGCCATGTGGGTGTTGAAAATAGGTTCTTATGTACCCCAGGATAGTCTTAAACTTGATATTCTCCCTATGTTTGAGAATTCCATTACACACACAGGGATGGAGATTGGTGCTATCAGTCATCCCCCCTCCTCCTTTTTGAAGCTGGATTTCTCACTGAACCTTGTAATTTGACTGGTGGCCACCTGTCTCCCCCTCTCCAGGGGTGGGATTACAAACAAGTACATGCTATCACAACAACAAAAATCTAACACAAAAACTTGGGCCAGGTCAGGTGGTGGTGGCTCACGCCTTTAATCCCAGCACTTGGGAGGCAGAGACAGGCGAATTTCTGAGTTCGAGGCCAGCCTGGTCTACAGAGTGAGTTCTAGGACAGCCAGGGCTCTACCGAGAAACCCTGTCTCAAAAAACAAAAAACAAAAATTGGGCCAGGCTGGACATGGTAGCTCATGCCTTAAATCCCAACATTTGGAAGGTAGAGGCAGGGAGTTGAGGCCAGTTTGGTCTACATAGTGAGTTCCAAGATAATCAGGGCTACACAGAGAAACCCTGTCTCAATATAAATAAAAATGTGTGTTCTGAGATCAAGTGCAGGCCCTCATGCTTGAGGTAAGCACTTTACTAACTGACCAAATGAACCTATCTCCTCAGTCCAAATAGAGTTTTATGAAAGTAGACTTTGATCCACAACATAATGTTCCAAGTAAGTCTTATTTGCTTGCTTGGAATAAATTCGGGCTGGGGACGTAGCTAAGTGTTCAAGTGCTTGCCCAGAAAAGCACACGATACTAAGTTCCCCAGAACATTAAAACCAACATTAAGTAAGCAAGCAGGGTGGCACTTTTAATCTGAGCACTTAGGAGACACAGGCAGGCAGGCAGAGTTTGAGGCCAGCATGGTTTACAAAGTGAGCTCCAGGACAGCTATGGCTACAGAGAAACCCTTGTCTCAAAAATCAAACCAACCAAACAAAATGCAGAGAAATACCTTAGAGTTTGGCAGTTTACAGTCACACCATCGCCCATCTATCATATGTCGTTGTGACATTACTTTCACTTGGGTTTCATATTCCGTAAATCGAACAAAGCCAAACCCTTTTGAGTGACCAGTTTTAAGATCTTTCTTGACCTAAGAAGAAACAATTGAAAAATGTTCTAACAACACACAGAGCAAATCAGAGTTGTCTCTTAAAAAAACGAAAATAAATGAATGGCTCAACTGCATGTAGTAACTTAGCTAGTAAACTTAATCCAGTTAGTTCAAGGTAAAAATCAGATCCTTAACAGTAGAGAATAACTCATTTGCACAACACAAAACATTGCATAACAATGTTTTAAAATAAGCACAAATGGTTACAATTTAACTTGAGGAAAGAAAAATTCTCCACTAATATATATCTAATATAATCTATTTCTTTTTAAAGCAGTGGTTCTCAATTTTCCTAATGCTGCAATCCTTTAATACAGTTCTTCCTGTGGTAGTGATCTCCAACCATAGAATTCTTTTCACTGTTATTTAAAACTGTAATTTTGATGCTGTCAT
The DNA here is from genome assembly GCF_008632895.1 of Mastomys coucha. NCBI lineage: Eukaryota > Metazoa > Chordata > Mammalia > Rodentia > Muridae > Mastomys > Mastomys coucha. Next base: position 107,715,570 of record NW_022196900.1, read on the forward strand.
GAAATATTAACACCTGAAATCCAACCCCTGTGAAAGAGTTGTTTGAAAACCACTGCTTTAAACCTGCATGGTATAGGACTTGATAATATATAGTATACACACAAAACCAAACTTTTATTTTCAACACCCCTACTTACCAACACTGCACAACAAACATTAAAAATGGCCAAATACATGGGGTCAGTGGTTAAGAGCACTTTCAGAACTCATGTTAAATTCCCAGCACCCACTTGGCAGCTCATAACTATAACTCCAAGATCTGACACCCCCACCCAGACACATTCGCCGCAGTGGTGGGCATGCCTTTAATCCCAGCACTAAGTAGACAGAAGCAGTTCTTGATCAGCCAGGGCCACATGGGGAAAAAAAAAAAAACCTGCCTGGAAAAACAAAACAACAAAAAGACGGCAAACAAGTAACACTAGTGCTCATTCCTGGGTAAAACAGTTGTTTATGAGGATGGGAGAGATGGCTCAGTCGTTAGGAGTAATGTCTTTGGTCCCCAGCACCCACATGGTGGTACAAAACTTTTTGTAAATTAGCTCTAAGAGACTTGAAGCTCTCTTGACCACCAAGGACACATGTGCTACACAAGACACACAATCCAGCAAAACATGCATACAAATACAACAAAACCTGTACAGCAGAATAAAGTTTACCTGAACCATAAGAACCTCTCCGAATGTACTGAAATAGTCTTTAAGATCCTGCTCTGTTGTTTTCCAGGGGAGGCCCAACACTATGAGATCAGACGTTTTCTGGACTGCTCTTTTCACTTTCACTGCAGAGGAAGCATCCGTCTCATCCATTTTCCTTTTGTTATCTAAACAAAGCAAAGCACAAACAAAGTGTGTTTAGCACTTCTTTAAAATGTTCTACTGTGTGTCACCTTAATCCCAGTACTTAGGAGGCAGCAGAGACAGGCGGATCTGTGAGGTCAAGCTCAGCCCTATCTATGAAACATAAACCAAGGGCAGGAGGTAATGAGGCAAGCAATCACTGAGTTTGAGGCGAGCCAGGTTTACAAATTTCCAGAGAAATGTCTCAAAAAGGCAAAAACTAAACCCACAGACATACATTAAGAAATTAAAAAGTAAAGCAAGATCAGATCTATGAACAGTGAAGACACTGAAAACTTTGATAAGTTTGAAATGTAGCTTAAGTGGCTGGAATGCTTTTCTGGTACACCCAATTCTAGTTTTGAATCTTCTTGAAAACTGATTTTGTGTACATAGAATATGTTGAGTGCAGAGGACGCTCATGTTCTGTCCTGTTAGGCAGGGTCTGTTTTATTATTCCTGGTACTGTGCAACCTTCCCTTGGCTAGCTGCCTCCTGAGCTTCTAACAGCACTGTGTGTCTGCCTTTTATGTGGGTTCCATAGATAGATAGGTTTGCTCTGCAAGTGTTTTTACTGAATTGGGTTTTGAAATTATGCAAGACTGTAATCAACTGTATGTTCTCTTTCTCAAAAGCTGTATCAAAATAAGAACAATTCTACTTCACTCGATTTTATGGTATAAAATATATCTGACTAGTCAGGGGATCACAACCTTCTGATGCACATGTGTTGTAAATACCCATACACATAAACTCTTAAATAAAAAAAAAAAAAATCAAACTTTTAGCAATAGAAATTTTGTAGTAAAAAGAACAAAATGAGATCACAGGCCTAAACCTCAGGTTACTTAAAAATATTAAATGACATTTGCTTTTTTATAGAGATGGGGTCTCATTACGTCCACAAAACTCATCCAAGAGTCCTCTCTCCCCATCCCCCCGATTTATTACAGGTGTATGCCACCTCAATGAACTACATGCCAGGCAAGCACTATAGAAGTTGAGTTTTTCTTCCTGGCCCCAGGATCCTGGACTATCTTGTGACCCAAAATATTATCACAAATACCTTGGCCATGAACTTTGGCTGTTCCCTGACTGGTTTATAATACCATTTATTCTAAGTTCTACCACATGGCAGGTTACCCCTGCTCATGCTCAGGCCACCTCCTTCCTGTTTGTGGGCACCCAACCCTCTCGTGCCTTCTCTATCCCCAAATCCTTTACCCTACTGGATGTCTCACCTATTTCCTGCCTCAGCTACAGGTCAATCAGCTTTGACAGGTGTTACATCCATACACTACACAAGAGATTTTTCTCTACAAAACAATCTAAGTTCTAACCTTCAGGCCCTATTCATTTCAACACAACACTTCACTTTAGCCACTCCAGTCTTCAAAGTATGTACCAACACCAGTGTCCTTTTAATTCAGGGTAAACACTAAGCTACATAGCCAATGACTTAAGAACTTGCATAGCGGGCCGGGCGGTGGTGGCGCACGCCTTTAATCACAGCACTTGTGAAACGGAGGCAGGCGATTTCTGAGTTGGAGGCCATCCTGATCTACAGAGTGAGTTCCAGGACAGCCTGGTACCCCAAACCCCCAACACAGGGTCTCTGTTGTAGCCCTGGCTATTTCCAATCTCTTGAGATCCACTTGCCTCTGCTCCTTTGAATGCTGGAATCAAACAGGTACACTACCAGATCCAACTTTCTCATACTTTCAAGAACATCAATAGTAAGAAAGGGAGAAAAATCTCAAGTAGTTCTGTACTAATTCAGGATTTAGGCTAGTGCAGTTGGTATTTTCTTGAGCACCGGAGTTCAGAGCATCTGATGCTCTTCTGAGGGTCAGGGTTGGTTGTCAGCGCCCACACAGCAGCTCACAACCACACAGCTTTAGCTTCAGAAGGCTGGATGCTCTTTTGCACCAGGTACACAGTGTAGAGACACACACAATACATCAATATGACATAAAACAAATCTTTAATAAAGGCCAGGCAGTGGTGGAGCACACTTTTGATCCCAGCACTTGGGAGGCAGAGGCAGGCGGATTTCTGAGTTCAAGGCCAGCCTGGTCTACAGAGTGAGTTCCAGGACATCCAGGACTACACAGAGAAACCCTGTCTCGAAAACGGCTAAGCCAAATTCTTTTACAAAACAGATATATCTTTAAGGCATTTAGCTTTAACCACCTAAAATTGGCAATGACTATGTTCTGCATAACATTTAAATACATGCTCCTCAAAAAAGAATCCTGCTTTTTTCAATTTTCACTTTAGACTGCTGACATGCAGTCTAAAAAGGCAGGGTCTTAGGAGACATTCCTCCAAGAAGGCCAAACCCCCAGGGCTTGGCTCAACAATAGACTATTCTCCCAGCAAACAAGAAGCCCTGGATAATCCAGTCTAGCCTCACTTAAGACAGCATTCAAGTCTAACCATAGCAAGCAATAGGGCCACATCAAAATGATTAACAAACCTTTGGGATAGTTGACAACATAAACCAGGTTGCCCCAGCCAGCATCTGGGGCATGCAGAATTCCTTCCACCAGCCGGACGCCTCTCATACACTGAGAGACGGGATTCCTGTAGCGCAGGCCACATGCCCCTGGAAACTGGGCAGTAACTGTGGACAGCAGCACTGTCCCATCGTCTTCTGATGGTATTTCAATGGGTTCATCATTCTCATCTTCTGTTACCCGAATATATTCAGACATCTTCGCTTAAATCTCTTAAAGGAAAAAGGAATGACCAAGAAAATCAGAGGAATGATCTTTTCATAATTAGCTATCATCACACCACTGTATGTTCCCACTTCCTGAAAAGATTCTTGCCACCTAAAATGTCTCCTTTGTCATCCTGGAAAATGAGGAAAGGGATGTTTTCTAGAATAAAAATGTGATTTTTGTCGAGCACGGTAACCCACGCCTTTAATCTCAGCCCTTTTGAGGAAGAGGCAGGCAGATCTTTTTTGAGTTCGGGGCTGGCCTGGTCCAGAGTTCCGGGGCAGCCAGGGCCACACAGAGAAAGCGAGCGTGCGTGATTGCGATGCTCCACCCGCCACAGTTCACCTATATTCTCAGCGCTTACTATAAGCCTCGGTGCTAAAATTGCAACAGTGTTACCATGTGGCCTGTTGGCTACAAAGGCAAACAAAAACAAGGTGTTAAGTTAAAGAACTAAGTATCTGTCCCGATCTTTTTTTTCTTTGCAAACATGTTTCTTACCTGGAGTACACAGACTACAGGCTACAGTATTTCGTAACCATTCTGTGTTAGTTTATTCTAAAGACTCTCAATAGGATTTAGCACGTGCTTTGCGTTAAAGAAATTAGCAAAGCATTGCAATCAGATAAATCTTGACTGTGCTGGTGGAGCACGAAAACCGACCTCAGAACAGAGATTTAGCAGCTCTGTTCCTCATTTTTGGGAAGGTCTAGCTAAACTTGGGCGCCGAGGGAGCAACGACAGAGACTCCATGAGGTAGGCCGCCACTTCCCAGAAGGCCATGCGCGAAAGACAACGTTGATTCTTTTTTTCCCCCCCCTTTCAACTCGGCCCAGGGTGGGGCCGCGAGTGCAAGTCTCACGGTGACAACGGTTATTCTCAGATGCGAGAACCTATAGGGACGAGTACTGCTGGAGCCCCGGGGCCGCGGCAAACTTCTGCCCGCGGTTTCACAGCCCACTGGGCCCCGCGTCCCGCTCCGGCTGCCGCCCGCGCTAGGCCCTAACGACGCGGTGGCGCGAGGCCAACCAGGTCCCGCTCCACAGCTCCCACCCCGCGGCGCAGATCGCCCGGGGCCTCCCCGAAGCAACATTGGAAGCTCGCCAGCCGTCCCCGGCGACCAACTCACCCACTAGGTCGCGGCTAGGAAGCGCAAGGAGGAAACAGAGACGGAAAGGAATCCGACAACAGCCGAGCTACCGCTTCGTGCCCACAAAATGGCGCTAGGGCCGCCTCCCGCCCTTGCCCGCCTTCGGCCCCTCCCACCTGCTTCCGGTCAGAAGGGGAGCTCACCGAGAGAAGCCATAGACGCTCGCCCCCCGAGGCGTCTGGGACGCTCGCAGGCTCTTCGCCCTACAAAAGAACGTACAGAAGTACGGGAATGAGAATATCTGGGTCTGCAAAGCTGAAAAGTGAGGAAAAGGGTGGCCACTTGGTCTTCCCATTCCCCCTACGTAACGTGGCGGATGGCTTCGCCCGACCAACCGCCGGCCCCAGTTGAGGAGCTCGCGCGCAGCGAAAATGCGCGAGACTAGCGTAGGCGGGGACCGGGGCAGGAGGGGCGGGGCTAGCGGGGAAGGGGCGGAGCCAGCGGCGGGCTGGGCGCGTAAAGGCTGGCGGGATCCCTGCGGACCCTGGGTTCTTAGTCTAAAGGCTACTCTCTTAAATGTCTAATGCCTTTGCTAGCTAATTTCCAACGTGGAAACATTAACTTTGATCGACAGAATGGTCCCTGTTCTAAGTACTACTTTGTGTCAAGTACCATTTGGCACGCTCTGGCTCCAGGGGGGAAAAAAAACAGAATTTTGTGAATGGCTGGCAAGTGTTCTACCATTGACCTTGGGTTTAGCCACCACATACTGTTTGAGAGACAGGGATCTCGAAGTCACGGTGTAACCCAGGCTGTCCTGTAACTCATCACGGCCCCCATCTTCAGGCTCCCTAGTGTTGATGTTGCCCTAGCAGTCTATGCGATAGATAGTCTTGATACTCTTTCAATAAGTGAAGAAACTGAGGCACGGAGTTAAATTACCTTGCATGAAGTCACCATGAGAAAGGGATCCCACTAGGGTCTGAATCCTACAGCAAAAAAAAAATACTTAGAAGTTTCAGTATTTCGGGTCCAGTCGATGAGTCCTAGTGTAACGTTTGTAAAGGCTGAAGGCTAGCTTTACCACCGAACCGCAACTGTAGACTCTCTACTCAAGATTGAAACCTCTTAGTGTATCAGACTCAAAGTTTAGCCGCAAAGGTTTTACACAGTTGCTTCATTTGCTGAAACTGGGTCTTGCTGTACGGAACAGGCTGGCCTTGAGCTTGCATTGATCCTCTTGCCTCTACCTCCTTTCCGGGGTGGGGTGGGAATTACAGATCACCATCATGCCAAGCTGAATCTTCCCACTTTAAATGTATAAATGAACTCATTTCCTCTCACAACCTTGTAAGAAGGTGGCATTCGAAGAACAGAGATTAATGTCTAGTTCTGAACTTCCATTATAGCCCAGGCTGGCCAGGAACTCCTGGCCAGTCCTGCTGGGATTATAGGCATGAGTTCTTCTACCCAGTTTGTTTGGTTTTTTTATTTATTTATTTTTCTTTTTGGTTTTTCGAGACAGGGTTTCTCTCTGTGTAGCCAGGCTGGCCTCAAACTCAGAAATCCGCCTGTCTCTGCCTCCCAAGTGCTGGGAGTAAAGGCATGCACCTCTACCGCCGGGCTTTTTTTTTTTGGTTTTTTCAAGACAGGGTTTCTCTGTATAGCCATGGCTGTCCTGGAACTCACTCTGTAGACCAGGCTGGCTTCGTACTCAGAAATCCACCTGCCTCTGCCTCCAAGTGCTGGGATTAAAAGCATGCACCACCACCACCCGGCCAAAATGTTTTTTTGTTTGTTTGTTTGTTTGTTTGTTTGTCTTCTAAGACAGGGTTTTATGCATCAGAGTCTGGGACTGACCTCCTATCTGTCCAGTTCCACCTCCAGGTAGTGGGATTACAGGCCTGTGCTACCATGCCTGGTAAATTCAAGGATTTCAACAATAGTTTAAAACAATGATTACATTTTTTATTTATTTTGTGTTCATGCTCTGTGTGAGCCATCTAGCCGGCGGCACCAACTATCATTTTTTTAGACAGGGTCTCACTGCATATTCCAGATTGGCTTTCAAATCACAGCCTTTCCTTCAGGCTGGTCTCCCGAGTGCCTGGACTATAGATACCCATCATCACACCTCCCGTTGAACTCAGAGCTCTGCCTGCCTCTGCTCCCCCATTACTGGGATGAAAGGTGTATATATGCCTCTACATCTGGCTAGACTTTTTTTTATTTAATTTTTTTTTTTCTGGGACAGAGTCTCATGTGGCTCCATCTGGCCTCTAACTTACTGGATAGCCCATGCTGGTCTTTGTTGTTGTTTCTATCCTAGTGTACTGGTATTAGAAGTGTGAAACACCACACCTGTGAGGGATTATTATAAGTTTTAAGGGTTTTTTTCCTTATCATATGTGGGTGTTTTGCCTGCATGTATGTCTGTGCATTGTGGGCATGCCTAGTGCTAACACACCCCAGGAGAGGGTGTTGGATACTCTGGAGTTATACATGCTCCTGAACTGCCATGTGGATGCTGGGAATCAAACCCACATCCTGTGAAAGGGCAGCCAGTGCTCTTAGCTCTTAACCACTGAACCATCTCTGTCTGTCTGCCTCTCTCTCTCTCTCTCTCTCTCTCTCTCTCTCTCTCTCTCTCGACAGGGTTTCTCTATGTAGCCCTGGCTGTCCTGGAACTCACTCTGTAGACCAGGCTGGCCTTGAACTCAGAAATCCGCCTGCTTCTGCCTCCCAAATGCTGGGATTAAAGGCATGCGCCACCACCGCCCGGCTTTTACTTGCTTTTTAAAAAGGGTCTTCACTTAAAAAGTTAAGCTACGATCAGACAGGACTACATCAAAGCTCTTTGAAAAGCACATGTAACACTTTCCGCAAAATTTATAAACTGAGAGAAACAAGCTCTCAGGTCTAGGGGAAGGGTCTGATGTGGTCTCACAGGTAGTGCGAAGGTTACCAGGCTAGAAAGCTATCCACTCCCAGCCTTCTGGGCAGGTAACAGGTTCCGCATTCTTTCCTTGGGAGCTTAAGATTCCAGACTCCCTGAGTGCTTAGCTGTGAGCACAAACACCTCTATGCCCCAAGCTCCACGTTTCATATGAGCGGCCACTATGCTGGTACCCACTGGATTACTACTTCAGCTCTTCTTTTTGTCTGAATTTGTTTCGTTTAAGGGTTATTTTTTGTTATGTATGTGTTTGAGTGTGGGCTTGTGTACATAAGTGCAGATATCCAGGAGTCAGAAAAGGGTTTCAAATCTCCTGGAGCTGGGAGAAGCCAGATGTGGGACTCAGGAACTGAACCCAGGGTCCACTGCAAGAGCAGTAGACAATTAATTCTCTCTCTCTTTATAGATTTATTTATTTTATGTACATGAGTACACCATTGCTCTCTTCAGACACACCAGAAGAGGGCATCAGATCCCATTACAGGTGGCTGTGAGCCACCATGTGGCTGGGAGTTGATCTCAAGAACTCTAGAAGAGCAGTCAGTTCTCTTAATATCTGAGCCATCTCTCCGGCCCCACCATTTTTAGTATATTTGAAACATGGTCTCACTGTATAGCCTTGGCTGGCCTAGAACTAGCTATGTAGAGCGGGCTGGCTTCGAGATCTGGGACTAAAGGTGTGCATCACCAAGCCAGGCTTTGAAGTTTCCAAAGAGTTATAATCTCCTGTACTCTAAAAGTTCTACTACATTCCGGTCTCCCTGGCACCTGACTATACATGTCATACAAAGAGACACATACACATAAAGTAAAAACAAAAAGCTTTTTTTGTTGTTTTTTTGTTTTGTTTTGTTTTGTTTTTTTCAAGACAGGACTTCTCCGGGTACTCCTGGGTGTCCTGGAACTCACTCTGTAGACCAGGCTGGCCTTGAAGTCAGAAATCCGCCTGCCTCTGCCTCCCAAGTGCTGGGATTAAAGGCATGCGCCACCACTGGGCTTGGAGGTGTTTGTGCTCACAGCTAAGCACTCAGGGAGTCTGGAATCTTAAGCTCCCAAGGAAAGAAAGCGGAACCTGTTACCTGCCCAGAAGGCTGGGAGTGGATAGCTTTCTAGCCTGGTAACCTTCGCACTACCTGTGAGACCACATCAGACCCTTCCCCTAGACCCGAGAGCTTGTTTCTCTCAGTTTATAAATTTTGAAAGTGTTACATGTGCTTTTCAAAGAGCTTTGATGTAGTCCTGCCTGATCTTAGTTTAACTTTGTTCCTCAAAGAGATTTATGTACACTTTGTTGGGTACTTGAGACTGAGTTCATTGTTGTTAGCATTCTGCCTAAACTCCGCCCCGCAGTTACCAGGCAACAGTCAGGTAGGCCTGGCCCACAATAGAAGGGGCTGCTTGCCCCCTCCTCCCTCTCTTGCTCTCTTGCTCCCTCCCTCCCCATCTCCTTTTCCACTCTCTCTCCACGTGCTCATGGCCAGCCTCTATTCTCCTCTCTCTCTCTCTCTCTCTCTCTCTCTCTCTCTCTCTCTCTCTCTCTCTCTCTCTCTCTCTCTTTCTCTCTCTCTCTCTCTGCCTTCCTCTGCCTCTACTACCCTCTTAATGCCCTGGAATAAACTCTATTCCACACTATACCGTTGTGTAGCTGGTCTCTCAGGGGGAAGGAATTCCTCAGCATGGGCCAGCTGAGACAATCCCTTCCCCCATACCTCACCCCCATAGAACACAGTCTATCTTTTTATCTTCTTATATTTGTTTACTTATTTGTTTATTTATTTATTTTTGGTTTTTTCGAGACAGGGTGTCTCTGTATAGCCCTGGCTGTACTGGAACTCACTCTGTAGACCAGGCTGGCCTTGAACTCAGAAATCCTCCTGCCTCTGCCTCCCAAGTGCTGGAATTGAAGGTGTACATCACCACCGCCAGTAACTGTCTACTGAGCCGGGTTGAACCAAACTGCCTTATCTCCTTCTGATCATCTCTGTTGGCTGTGGAAACTGCAGAGAACCCTGTAGTAACTGCCTAATATTTTGTAATATCTGCTTAGGAATGTGTATAGCCAGCTTGTGTTCACCCCAACCCAGGTCATCTGAAAGTAAGCTGCTGACACGCCTTTAATCCCAGCATTTGGGAGGCAGAGGCAGAGGCAGGTGGAGTTCGAGGCCAGCCTGGTCTACAGAGTGAGTTCCAGGTCAGCCAGGGCTATACAGAGACACCCTGTCTGGAAAAACAAACAAACAAACAAAAAAAGAAAGTAAGCTGTCCATATTGCAACATTCAGCCTGCTTGTCCCAAGCAAGGACATGGACATCGTCCTGCAAGGCTTCAGTAGCTGGATGCAGGAGATGGACCTAGTGGTACAGGATGTCATTACAGGTACTTGGGAGGCTGAGGCAGTGAAGTAGAAAAGGTAGGAAAGATAAATTATTAGTTACCATTTTACTGATTTAGTGATTCAAGTAAAACACCTGGAACAGAATGACCTGGAGAAATAGCTGAAACAATACATCGTTGCCCTTAGCAACCTGACCACAAATTGTCAATTTACAATCTGTCAAGTGTAGCATCAAGCCTTTGAAAACCAAAAGACCCTAAGCTAACTGCCAAGTATGTTTCTGTTTTGCCAGCTTACTCACCCCACCTTGTGGTTTTAGAATATAAAATGAAGCCTTTGGGGAGTTATCCAGCCACAGTACACTGGGGACACTTCAGCTTTTGCTTTTCTTCTCCTCCTCGGTTTTTTTTTTACATGTCTGTTTGAGATATATATATATATATAATATATATATATATATATATATTATATATATATACACACACACACATATATATATATACACACATGCATATATATACATACACACATATATATCTATACACACACACATATATATATTATATATATATATATATATATATATATATTTTTTTTTTTTTTTTTTTTTTTGGTTTTTCGAGACAGGGTTTCTCTGTATAGCCCTAGCCCTGGTTGTCCTGGAACTCACTCTGTAGACCAGGCTGGCCTCAAACTCAGAAATCCACCTGCCTCTGCCTCCCAAGTGCTGGGATTAAAGATGTGCACCACCACTGCCCGGCTTGTTTGTTATATTTTTAAATTGATTCTCTCACTTCTTATGTCCCGACCCCCTTCTCCTTCCGCCAACTCCCTACTGTTGTTTTGATTTTCGAGACAGGGTTTTGGTACATAGCCTTGTAGATTTCTAAAGTCATTTTTGTAGGGGCTGGGGAGCTAGCTTAGTAGAAAAGCACCTGCTGCTCTTCCAGGAAACAGAAGTTTAGTTCCCAGCACCCACATAAGGATGGTGCCTCACAAGAGCCACCTGGAACTCCAGCTCCAGGGGAATCTGACCTTACACATATATGAAGATAAAATGAATCTAAAAAAAAATCTGAGCCAGGCAGTGGTGATGGTGCACGCCTTTAATCCCAGCACTTGGGAGGCAGAGGCAGGCAGATTTCTGAGTTCAAGGCCAGCCTGGTCTACAGAGTGAGTTCCAGGACAGCCAGGGCTATAGAGAAACCCTGTCTCGAAAAACCAAAAACAATAAAAAAAAATAAAAATAAAAAATAAATAATTCATATATGTAAAACATAAATATATAATTATAATATATTTATTATATATAATTTTTGCAAGAAAAACAATCCATGCAAACACCAATAACAAAAATTCTTAATCAAACTAGGCTGGCCTCAATTTGCTGTGATCCCCCTGCCTCAGCCTCCCATATGTACCATGCCCCTCTTCAAAATTCCTTTTGTAAAATGATACTGTATTTACATATAACCTATGCAAATGCCCTCATATACTTTAAATGGTCTCTGCATTCCTTACAATACCTAATAAAATGTAAATGCTATGTAAATAGTTGTTGTATTGAGTTATTTAGGGGATGATGACAAGGAAAATTTATGTACATATTTAATGCATGATTTTTTTCCCTACTTTTAAAAAACAGATTTATTTACTTCCTTTGTGTGTGCATGTCTAAGTGTGAGTATGTGTGCATGGGGGGGGCATACATGAGCACAGAAAGCCAGAAGACTACATCACACACCCTTCTCTATCACTCTACCTACCTGATCTCACCCAGAATCTGGGACTTTTTTTTCTAGGCTAGCAGCCAGAAAGCTGTAGCCATCAGCATCTGTACCTCCCAGAGCTGGGGTTACAGGCACAGGCTGTAAGGCCCCTCCCTCTGTGGTGTGGCCCCTCCCTCTGTGGTGTGGCTCCTCCCTCTGTGGTGTGGCCCCTCCCTC
>NW_022196900.1:107727678-107749366 GCF_008632895.1 Mastomys coucha
CCTCTGTGGTGTGGCTCCTCCCTCCGTGGTGTGGCTCCTCCCTCTGTGGTGTGGCCCCTCCCTCCGTGGTGTGGCCCCTCCCTCCGTGGTGTGGGTGTTCAGTTCCATGCTATTTCCTCACCTTGCATCTCAAATGCTCTTAGCTACTGAGCTATTTCTCTAGTGCCCCTCCCTCTCTTTTTCTTTTTCTTTTTTGAGACAGCCATGCTACCTTAGCCCAGGCTTGCCTTACACTCACTGTTGGTAGCGCAGATGTCACAGACACAACACAGCAGCCTTCCTGCTGTAGTTTCCTTCCGTAGTGCTGAAATTATAGGTCTCCATAATTCTAAATCCATCTGTTGTTATTGTTTTTGAGATGGGTCTGATGTAGCCTGGAGTAGCCCCGAGCTCCTTATGTAGCTGAAGATGACCTTGAACTTGGAGGATAGGTGTGGGCTTCCATGCCTGGCACACACACACACACACACACACACACACACACACACACTTATGTCTTTGTTTGTTGAGACAGGGTTTCTTTGTGTAGCTTTGACTGTCCTAGAACTAGCTCTGTAGACAAGGCTGGCCTTGAACTCACAGAGATCCCCCTGCCTCTGCCTAAGAGACAGAAATGCTAACTACCTGATTTGATGATTACATACTGTATACATCAGTTAAGTTGTCACACCGTGCCCCATAACTATCTGCAGTTATTGTGTGTCAAGTTACAACTTGGGGACTGAGGGCAGCTAAGGGGTCACAGCATGTGCTTAGGACTGTCTGAGGCCCTGTTTTGATTCTCAGCATCATAAATAAAGCTTTCAAGTTTTATTCATTTATTAATTTTAATTGTAATGTGCACTGGTGTTTTGCCTGTATGTATGGATGTATGGGGGTGTCAAGTCACTTGGAGCTGGATTACAGACATTCATGAGCCACCACATAGGTGCTGGGAGTTGAACCCAGGTCTTCTGGAAGAATAGTCAATGTTCTTAACAGATGGGCCATCTCTCCAGCCCCAGGTTTGCTTTTTTATTACTATTATTTTTAATTATGTGTATGTCTGAATTTGGGTGTGTGTTCACAGAGCTTAGCTAAAGGCAGTTATGAGCTGCCTGGTGTGGGTGCTAGGAACTGAACTTAGGTCCTCTAGAGGAGTTGTATTCTCAACAATTTTATCAGAACACAGCAGGCTAGCTCGTTTGTCTATTCTCCATTTGTTACATTTAACATTCATAGCATCACATAGTATCTTTTTTTTTTTTTTTTTTTTTTTTTTTTGGGTAATCATTCACTCATTCACGGTTTTTCTTTTTCTTTTTTTGTTTTTTAGAGACAGGGTTTCTCTGTGTAGCCCTGGCTGTCCTGGAACTCACTCTGTAGACCAGGCTGGCCTTGAACTCAGAGATCCGCCTGCCTCTGCCTCCCAAGTGCTGGGATCAAAGGCGTGCGCCACCATCGCACGGCCATAGAATCATTTTCAAAGCCCAAGTGTTTACTGTGCGGTTTTTTTTAAAGAATTATTTATTTATTTATCTACTTTAAAGATTTATTTATTATATATAAGTACATTGTAGCTGTCTTCAGACACTCCAGAAGAGGGCCTCAGATCTTGTTAAGGATAGTTGTGAGCCACCACATGGTTGCTGGGAATTGAACTCAGGATCTTCGGAAGAGCAGTTGGTGCTCTTAACCGCTGAGCCATTTCTCCAGCCCCCTATTTATTTATTTTATGTGAGTACACTGTTGCTGTCTTCAGACACACCAGAAGAAGGCGTCAGATCCCATTACAGATGGTGTGAGCCACCATGTGGTTGCTGGGAATTGAACTCAGGACCTCTGGAAGAGCAGTCAGTGCTCTTAACCACTGAGTCATCTCTCCAGCCCCTTTGTGTGTGTGTGTGTGTGTGTGTGTGGTTTTGGGGTTTTTTTGTTTTTTTTTGTTTTTTTTGTTTTTCAAGACAGGGTTTCTCTGTGTAGCCCTGGCTGTCCTGGTATTCCCTCTGTAGACCAGGCTGGCCTCGAAATCCTCAGAAATCCTCCTGTCTCTGCCTCCCAAGTGCTAGGTACTGTGTGTTCTTTACAGCAGAGTTTAACCAACCTGTAGTCTATTGCTTCTAACTGCTCACAGCTTTCAGTAGACGACCACCCTGTGTCATGTTCATTCTCTGCTGGTCCCTAGAGATCCAGGACTGCCACCCAGAGGAGCAAAGCTCCCTGCCCATCTGGGGGCTGCAAGGCTGTGTTCACAGAACCCTTCTTTGACACAGGTGCCATCTTATCAATTAACGTCCGGAGTTGCTTGACTCTGTCTCTGCAAAGCGGCTTCCTACCATCCTCATGTCCCAGATGAGAGAGCCCCGGCTGTGGATCTGCCCACACAGACCTCGGAGGCACCTGAGCTCTCGAGGCTGCGCACCCCCGCCCCCAGCTCTGCACACCTCCCGGCACTCCTCCTTGCTCGTTTCCACCTCTCTAATTTTTGCCATTCTGATGAATGTAAAATGCTCTCTCATAATGTCACTTTGATTTGCATCTCTCTGAAACCTACAGAGGCGGAGTATTTCCAGAATCCAGGTTCTTAACTGTTAATTTGCTTCTTGAAATCAAACTAGTATCTATTTTCTAAACAAGGTGAAAAAAATTTTTTTTTCTCTTTCTATCATTCTTTTTGTTTTTTTGAGACAGGATCCCTGGCTGTCCTGGAACTCACTTTGTAGACCAGGCTGGCCTCAAACTCAGAGATTCTGCCTCCCAAGTGCTGGGATTAAAGGCATGCGCCACAACTGCCTGGCTTGATATTGTTGTTTCCTTCCTTCTTTCTTTCTTTCTTTCTTTCTTTCTTTCTTTTTTTCTTTTTTTTCTCTCTTCTCTTAAGATTTATTTATTATTATATATAAGTACACTGTAGCTGTCCTCAGACACACCAGAAGAGGGCATCAGATCTCTTATGGATGGTTGTGAGCCACCACGTGGTTGCTGGGATCTGAACTCACTACCTTCAGAAGAGCAGTCGGTGCTCTTAACCACTGAGCCATCTCACCAGCCCGGTATTGCTTTTGCTTTTTCTTTTTTCTTTTCTTTTCTTTTTTTTGTTTTGTTTTTGTTTTTGTTTTTTTTTTGAGACAGGGTTTCTCTGTGTAGCCCTGGCTGTCCTGGAACTCACTCTGTAGACCAGGCTGGCCTGGAACTGAACTCAGAAATCCTCCTGCCTCTGCCTCCCAAGTGCTGGAATTAAAGATGTGTACCACCACCGCCCGGCCCGGTATTGTTTTTTCAAAACAGGGTTTCTCTGTGTAGTTCTGGCTGTCCTGGAACTTTATAAACCAGGCTGGCTTCAAACTCAGAAATTCATCTGCCTCTGCCTCCTGAGTGCTGAGATTAAAGGCTTGCCACCACTGCCCATTTACATAAAAAATTGTATGCATCTCTGTAATCCCCATTCCTATGGTGAAATGGGAGGCAGAGACAGGAGCTCCTGGGGGCTCAGGAGCTAGAGTACTCTGCCTCAGCAATGTGGAAGTGAGAACTGACTTTTGAAATTGCCCTTTGACCTACATACCCATGCACACGGAGGGAGGGAGGGAGGGAGGGAGGGAGGGAGGAGATGGTGGCACACACCGTTAATCCCAGCACTCAGAGGCATGAATACAATAAAATCTGAAGATGACTAAGCATGGTGGTTGATGTCTAAGATCCCAGCTCTTGGGAGCCTGAGGCGGGATCCTCAGCTATGTTACTTGGTCCTGTTGTGTGTATTTTACCACATACAATGAAATAATTAAAAATATAAATGTCCCTCTGCCTGAAATACCTCAATTGATAGCAAGAGTGATTATTAAATCCACGGTGTCGTAATATTCGCACTTCTGGGTGGAGGCTTGATGGCCACTGTGGTCACTACCTTGCCCACAGAGCCGTGATGGAGAACTAAGGCTGCAGCTCAGAGGCAGCGCACTTTGCCTCCTGTGCAGGACACCCCAGGTTCAATTTCCAAGTACCAACAAAAGCAGATAAAACCAGTGCTGGCTGTAAAAGCTGTCTGAGATTCTGTAACAGTCACCACAGGTCTTGAAAACACATGGATTAGGACCAGTAAAATGGTGTATCGGGTAAGGGTGACAGCAGCCAAGTCTGGCGGCTGGAGTTCAATCCCCGGGACTCATGTGCTGGGAGAGAACCCACTCCACAAATTCTCCTCTGATTGCCACACACACACAAACACACACACACACTAAATAAATGGAAAATTGAAAGAAATTACCTGGGACTTCTCTTGGGGGTAAAATAAGATAGTGGCTTACTTTTTGTTTCTTGTTTTAATTATTCTTTTTTTTAAAAAAAAAAAAGATTTATTTATTTATTATATTTAAGTACACTGTAGCTGTCTTCAGACACCCCAGAAGAGGGCATCAGATCTCATTATGGATCTTTGTGAGCCACCATGTGGTTGCTGGGATTTGAACTCAGGACCTTTGGAAGAGCAGTCAGTGCTCTTAACCACTGAGCCATCTCTCCAGCCCCTATTCTTTTTTTTCTTTTCTTTTTTTTAAGATTTATTTATTTTATTTATATGAGGACACTGTAGCTGTCTTCAGACACACCAAAAAGTGACATCGGATGCCCATTACAGGTGGTTGTGAGCCATCATGTGGTTGCTCGGAATTGAACTCAGGTCCTCTGGAAGAGCAAACAGTCAGTGTTCCTAACCACTGAGCCATCTGCCCGGCCCTAGTGGCTTGTTAATGATACTGTTCGTATTGTTCATAATGGAATCAAATGCTAACTTTCAATTAGATGTAAGTGAAGGTAAGAATGTGTCTTTCCCCATTCAAGATCAAGAACTGCTGAATTTATACACAGATATGTGCCTTTGAGGGTGGGCTCCAGATTAGATGGCTCCGTGTCAATGGCTCAGAACCCTAACTCAGAGACACTTCTGGGTGAGTGGCAGCTCTTAAAACAAACACTGGCTCAGGTGGGCATGTAGCTCGGTTGGTAGAGTACTTGCCTGGCAGTACCATGAATTTAATCCCCAGTATTGACAATAGGGTGAAAAATATTACATTTCCCCATCACAAGTCCAAACAGCCGTTTCCTGGCTCCCAGGCTGGTGTTGTGCGGTCTCCACCTAGAAGACTGCTCAGATGCGGGTGTAAGCCAGTAGAAAGCCTTTATTAGCCAGCTAGTGACGATATAGGGCAAGCTTTTAAACTCAAGAACCATGTTCTGTGTTGATATACTTCAGTTAACAAGAACAGTTAGCCAGAAGCGAAAAGGCAAGGTTGGTACATTTTGAGATTTTCCAGAGCTATGTGGATTTTGATGGATTAGGCCTTTGTTTAGTGGTACTGTCTACCTACTGAATTTTACAGCCTGAATGGTACTTCCATCACGGAGTCAGTTGTGCTAAGGTCTGGGGCCCTGTTACACTGAGATGCAATGAGATACTTTGTATATCTTGTAAATGACTAACCGGGTAGATGTTTGGCAAGCCTTGTGGTAACAATATGGCTTTTCACAGAGATGGGTGAACTTGAGAATGCTCAGGAAGTGCGGCAATTGGAGTTAATATTTTCTTATTAGTCTTTGACCTCCAAGCATTGAAGGGGACCCATGAGTGTGGGTGGGTGTGCTTTTGGAAAACCAGCGTTATGGGTAGCAGAGCCCACAGTTTGGATGCAACTTCTCATTCCCAAGAGAGGGGGTTGTTCATAAATAAAGCAGGGGTGACATCCACTCGGGAGCTGTGACTTAACCAGGTCTTAACTGATACTGAGAAGAAGCAACTTTGAAAATGTGATGTTTCCCAAATGGAAAAATGAAATTCGAGCTCATTTGTGAAAGATCCTAATGAAACTGCCTTCTTGAAGAATATTCCAGAAGAGTCTGTGTGTGTGTGTGTGTGTGTGTGTGTGTGTGTGTGTGTGTGTGTAGTTGTTTAAAGGCATGTGCCTTTAATGTCAGCACTTGGTAGGTAGAGGCAGGCGGATCTCTGAGTTTGAGGCTAGCCTGGTCTAGAGGGTGAGTTCCAGGACAGCCAGGGCTATACAGAGAAACCTTGTCTCGAAACAAATAAAACAAAAAACAAAAAAGGACATGTTAAGGCATGTGGCTATTTCCATAGGGGTGGGGGGAGGGCAGGAGGAATGAGGTTTGTGTTGTCAGAAAGGGAAGGCCTGTATGAGGCTGTGTGAAGTGAGTCAGTGCCTCAAGGGTCCCCATGCAGGGCTGCCCAGCTATGTGTCCTAATCTGGGTGCTTCTGTCTGGTGCAACAAGAACCTTCCATCTCTGTGTGAACGGCCTACAGGACACATTTTCAAGTATTACACTGAGGTCAAGGTTCCATCCATGTCTCCTCAGGTGACTCAGGATAAACGGGGGATTAAAGAGTAGGGTGTCAGTGGAGAGTTGAGCTCAAGAAATGGTCTAAAAGAAGAGCACTAAACACTAACAAAGAAAGAAGGTTATAGAAGATGGATCCAAAAGTTCACCTTGTATCCTTCTCTGTGTGTTTTGAAACATTTTGTAACAGGGGAAAGAGCTGATAAAATGGCTCAGTGTATAAAAGTGTATAAAATCCTGATAACTCTTAAATCACTGAGATACACATGGCAGAGAGAACTGACTCCTGAAAGAGCACTGTGATACACACACACACACACACACACACACACACACACACACAAACATGCGCGCGCGAACTTTCAAATGCACACGGACACTAAATGGATGCAGTTATGTTTCTATGTATCTTGTTTTGTTTTGAAGACAGGGTTTCTGTGTAGTTCTGCTCGGTTCCTGCCTCCAGGTTCCTGCAAGTTCCTGCTCTGTGTTCCTTCAGTGATGGACTCTAATTTAAGATGTAATAAACCCTTTTCCTCCCCAGTTTTGGTCTTGGTATTTGCTATAGCAGCAAACAACACAAGGAATAAAGCAATTAACATCACCCCAGGGGGCACAAAGCAGAAGAGAGGTGTTGGCACACAACTGTGCATTCTGGCACCTGAGTGACTCTTGGCAACCAAGGGAAGGGGGCAGGCTGGCCCTTCTGAGCTGGGAGTACCACTAGACAAATTCCTCCAGGAGAGGAGAGAGCCACCCAGCTGAAGATGTGGGGGTTGGTGGCACTTGTCTGGTAAGTGGTCTTATCCAGGCCTTCCGAGAGGGTCTTATTTGGTCTTCTCGGGAACTGAGAGACCAGGGGATCCCTGAGCTTCCCTTACGCCTTTTGGGGCAGAAACCAAATGTTTCCTTTTAGAGTCCTCTAGAGAGGAGGAGGCAGAGGGTGAAGCTGGGTCAGGTCTGTGGCTGCTTGGTCCACAGGGATGGAAAGAAGACACCAGACAAGCCAGTCTCCTCAGGGGAGGTCTGCCAGAGTCACTCCCACCTGACCCAGACTCCACAGCATCCTTTGCCATGTGTAGCACAAGACCAGGGCTCAACCTCCACTGGAAAACAGAACAAACCCACTCAGGGCGGAGGGTGGAGGTTGGGGGGTATCTCTAAGGCCAGCCTGAAGGTCAATAAGCTGGCAGTTGGCTCTGGCTTCCTTACTGCAGGCCTTCTGTGCTCTTTGTGACATTTGTAGATCTGTGGACAATGAGGGTGATGGAGAAGCTGGGTGGGCAAGCAGGAGGAGGTCTGGGTCCCGTGCCAGGAACCACCCACTTCTCATAAGTACTCAAATGTGGGGCTCAGCTTTGGGACAAGAAGGGTCAGGTCTATCCGCAGGCTGGAAAGGAAAAGTTCAGGAGCTGTAAAAGCCAAGCTGGAATCTCACTCCTAGTGGGAGCTGGAGGAGGAGGAGTTCAGCGGAGAGAGTGCAGAGAGAGACTGTGGGAGACTGAAGGGGCACAAGCTGCCCTGGCTCTAGCAAAGCTGGTAAAAGAGCACAGAAGCGTAGAGGATGGCCCTACAGCAACCACACCACCTTGCTTCTCCTTTCCCAGGTCTCTAAGCCTCTAGCAGCGGATTCACCCGTCCTTGGGGAATCTTTTAACTTCAAAGGCAGCAAATGTATCTGCTTTGAAAACGAATCATATGGTGATAGTGCTGCCCCCTGCTGGGAGCCAGGGGAGACTCCAGCTAGTTTCACACGTTGCAGAGGCAGCAGAACCTGGGACAGGGATGATGTCACCAGGTTGCTTTTAGAAAGAGGGTCCTATTCTCGCTTGCTTGTAGTTTGAGATAGGGTCTCGGTATGTAGCTCAGGCTGGCCTCAAGCTCTGTTTCCAGAGTGCTGAGATTGCAGGTCTGTGCCGCCGTGCCTGACTTTATTCCGAGTTTTGTACGCAGTGGGTAAGTGAAGAGTGGGCAGTTGAATCTGGCAAGCTGCAGGCCCAGCCAGCAGTTCTCAACCTGCGGCTGGGGGGTTGAACGACCCTATCACAGGAGTTGCCTAAGACCATCGGAAAACAGATATTTACAATTTGTAACAGTGCCAAAATTACTGTTATGAAGTATCAATGAAAATAATGTTATGGTTGGGGTTACCACACCACGAGGAACTGTATTAAAGGACTGCAGCATCGGGAAGGTTGAGAGCCGCTTCTCTAGGTACTTTTTTGCCAACTTATTCTGGAAGCCTTAGGGCCTTGGCAGTTGATCTGATTGGCACCTTAGCCTTGGCTTTCAATTCATTTGATATCCAAGAGAACTAGAGGACCCGGTGATAGTAGCCTTAGATAGAAACCTAGTGTCCTTTCTTATCTTGTTTTTTTTTCTTAAATATTCATTTGTTTTTCATATTTATGAGTGTTTTGCCTACATGTCTATAAGAGTACCAGGTGAATTGCAGTACCCACCAGGCAGCAGATTTCCTGGAATTGCCACGATGTGAGTAACCGGGAACTGAGCCCTGGTTCTCTCAACCACTGAGCCAACACTTCAGTCCCTTGCTTTTGCTTTTGAGACAGAGTTTCTCCATGTAGTCCTTAGTGCTCCAACGCTCAGATTCTTGCTGCCTTAGCCTCTGAAGTGCTGGGATTAGATGTATATGCAGCCATACTTGGATGGATTACTTAAAATATAACTTCAAACATTTACATCACATATGTGTATATTTCCACACACATGTAAATAGGAGTTTATATGCATTTTTCACTGGGGATCAAACCTGATGCTTTGTATATACAGCTACACACTGTACCACATCTGAAGTCCTCTACTTAAAAAAAAAAAAAAAAAGTCTCTGCCTGGAAATGTAAAGTAGTAGTATACCAGCCTTGGATGCCTGAGGAGTAGAAGTGGACCAGCCTTGGATGCCTGAGGAGTAGAAGTGGACCAGCCTTGGATGCGTAAGGAGTAGAAGTGGACCAGCTGTGGATGCGTGAGGTCCTATGATTTATTATCCAACACTGAAAGAACTAAATTGAAGTATGAACACATTTCAGAGATTTTCATTAAATGTTGTCTTAGGTTCAGAAGAGAGGTCCCTAGAGCTGATATATATACAGACGGTGTAGAAAGCCGGAATGCATTCCCTTAATGGATGTAAAATGAAACCGCAGCCACAGGTCAACAGCAAACCGTACTCTACCTGGCTATGACTTGCTTTTTTAAAAAGGATCTTTTCTCGTGTAGCCCAGGTTGTCCTTAAACTCATCATGTAGAGGAGAGTGCTTTTAAATTTCTGAGCCTGTTGCCAACACCTCCCAAGAGCTGGGATTGCAGGCATTCATGAGCACGCTTGGTGTTCCGGAGTGTGTGTGTGTGTGGGCGGGGGATCAAGGCCAGGCTTCTTTGCATGCTGTTTAAGAGCCCCACCAACTGAGCTATAACAATTTTCATGGCGCTCAGAATTCTGACGTATCCAGTACTAGCTCACAGATAATGGAAGAGGCGCAGACTCCATCCTGAGTTCACTAGAGAACATCCTGGGTTTTTTCTTTGTTTCTTTTTTGTTTTTATTTTCTTTTGTTTTCCTGAAGAAATTTAGTAACTATGTGGGTCCATTCAGGAGCCTTTCAAACGTTCCTTTACGGTCTAAAGCAATTCTAAAGCAAACACCCATGGCCACTCCCCCGGCCCTTCCATGCCCCAGCCCACCCCAGTGACTTCCGCTTTCCTCCCCAGAGGAGCGGCTATCTGCACCTCCAAACGCAATGACTATGTCTGTTTCTGACCCGTCTATAAATACAGTCACAGAAAAGATGCTCCATCATGTCTGGCTTCTTTCACTTAGCAAACGACCATCAAGTGGTGCGTTGCTTTTCATTGTGATCTCCGATGCTGAACAGATCCCAGTGTGGCCGTCCATCGCCTACTGAAGGGTGTCCTGGTGCTTTCCAGTCTGAGGAAACAGCCCTGCTCCGTGGACAGCCTCGCGCATACCTTTTTTGGGCACTGTGCCCGAGATGCTGCTGGAAAGAGATTGCAGAGGGATCGGCCTTAGATGATGCTGGCTTCTGAAAGTAGTGCATTGATTCATTTCCTAGCTTCTGGGGGCTGGAGCTTCCTCAGTGGCCTGGCTCCTGCCAGCTTTCCCAGGTGCTATCAGTCACCAGAGCTTCTGACTCTGGGCTGTTTCCCAAATGTCACTTAAGGAGGTTGCCTTTCTGGAGAGTTTAGACTCTTCATGTAGTCCTTCATAATGAGACTTTAAAAAAGAACGTACTTAGCTCAGTGGTGATTTCTGAGTTCGAGGCCAGCCTGGACTACAGAGTTAGTTCCAGGATAGCCAGGGCTACACAGAGTAACCCTGTCTCACCCCCTCCTCCCCAAAAGATTTACTTTTAAAGACAGGTCTCATTACGCAGCTCTGGCTGGTCTGAAGCTTGCTTCTGCCTTCCAAGTGCTGGGAATACAGGAAGCACCACCATGCCCCCTGTGTGCGTGCATGCATACGTGCGCGTGTGTGTGTGTGTGTGTGTGTGTGTGTGTGTGTACGTGTGTGTGTGTGTGTGTGTGTGTGTGTGTGTGTGTGTGTGTTTGTATCCATGTGGGATATGTACATGTGAACACAGGACTCCACATAGGCCAAAAGAAGATTTCAGGGTCTTTGGAGCTGGAGTTGTAGACGTTTGTAAGGCACCCAAGGTGGGTGCTAGGAACTGAGGTCCATTGCAAGAGCAGGGCACGCTGGACCCCTAAAACCTGGGACCTTTTGAATGCTGAGCAAGCTCTCTACCCCTAAGCACACACCTAACCTTGTAGGTTGTTTTGTTGCTGCATATTTATCTATTGTCAGGTGGAGTTTTGCTGTGTCACCCTG
The DNA here is from genome assembly GCF_008632895.1 of Mastomys coucha. Taxonomy (NCBI): domain Eukaryota; kingdom Metazoa; phylum Chordata; class Mammalia; order Rodentia; family Muridae; genus Mastomys; species Mastomys coucha. The sequence goes on from NW_022196900.1 coordinate 107,738,877, forward strand.
ACTGGTCTGGTACTAACGATATAAGCCAGGCCCAGCTTGCCACTGTATGCATGTATGTGTGTAGGTATGTAGACATATATGTATGTATGCATGCACTTGATCTTAGTCAAAAGGCTGAAAATTGATATTTTGTTTGTTTGTTTGTTTGTTTGTTGAGACAAGGTCTTAGTCTGTAGCCCAGTGTGGGGCCTGGAACTCATAGGAATTCTCCTGCCTCAGTCTCTTCAGTGCTGGGGATTATAAGTGTATAGGGATTAGAGTTGTAGTTGATTTATTTTTATAAACCTAAAGAATACTTTTTAGATGTACTTGTTTTATGTGTTTTGCGGCATGCATGTAAGTGTATCACATGTGTGCTGTGCCCACAGAGGATAGAAGTGGGGAGTCAGGTCCCTGAAACGAGTGACAGATGGTTGTGAGTCACCATGTGGGTTCTGGGAATAGAACCTAGGTTTTCTGCAAGAGCTACAAGTGCTCTTAACTGCTGAGCATCTCTTCAGCTGTCATGTGAATATGGTGGAGCATGCCACTGATTCCAGCACTTGGGAGGCAGAGGCGGGTGATTTTTCTGAGATCAAGGCCAGCCTGGCTGACATGGCAAGTTTCGGGACAGCAGGGGCTACACAGAGAAACCATGAAATATAACGGGTCATCTGCCTTCCCCACTTAGGGTTTCTCCAGAACTTCTGGTCTACTTCATGGCTAAACCCAAGTCCCTCTGGCTCTGGAGTGACCTACAAAACCATCTGCCTACTGTTTGGCCCTTTGTCCCTCTGTCCATCTGCACTGACATTTTTATTTAGTTCTTTAAATTCGTCAAACTCATTCCACACGCCTATTGTCCCACACCTGCTGTTCCCTCTAGCTGGAATGCACCTCCCTGGATCAAAGCTTGGAATTCTTTGCTACCTCTATTTCTGCTCAAATACCACTGCTCTGCGATGTTTTATCTGACACTGGAACTTTGCAATAGGCAACGAGACTTATTTATGTATGTATGTATGTATTTATTTATTTATTTATTTATTTTCTTTTTTTGGTTTTTCGAGTCAGGGTTTCTCTGTATAGCCCTGGCTGTCCTGGAACTCACTCTGTAGACCAGGCTGGCCTCGAACTCAGAAATCCGCCTGCCTCTGCCTCCCAAGTGCTGGGATTAAAGGCATGTGCCACCACTGCCCGGCTCTATCTTACATTTTTTAAAGACAGGATTTCTCACTGAGCCTGGAGCTCACCAATGCAGACAGACGAGCTGGCCAGGAGCCCCTGGGAACCAAATGACTGTTCCCCCAGTGCTGGGACTACAATGCATATCACCTAGGCTGGCTTGCTCCAATATCACGTACTCAATGATGGCGCCATCTGTCTAGCACTGTGTGATACTTTAAGCTGCAGGGAATCCTGAGGTGTGGAAAGGAGTCTTGTAAAAGGATTGGTGTGTGTGACAAGGGTGTTCCTTCAGAACTTCTGCCTCCCTCTGTGGACTAAGCTGTCCAGTCTGTTTGCAAAATTCACCCCAACATCTATAAAAAACAAAACAAAACAAAACTATTCCTCCTCCTCCTTTTTCTTTTTCTTTTCTTTTTTTCTCTCTCCTTTTAACTGGCTGTAAATCTGCAGGGCTCCCTCATGAGTAATGACTTAATCCTTAGCGTGGATTCCCTGTAAAATCTGTATCACAATGTTGCCTTTTTGGGAACTATCTCTTTACTCTGATGTTCTGGGTCCTCCCTCAGCATCTCCAGCTCCAGTTTCTGTGTCTCATCCCTCTTTCTTCTTTGGCGCTCGCTTGTGTGGAAGATTTCGCTAGTCATTTCTTTCTTTGTCTTTGTTGCTTGGTCCAAGTCTTGGCTACTGCCCATGGTAGGCATGCAAACAATATATCTCTGGGGCTAGGGTGTAATTCAGACGTAGAGTGCTTGCTTAGCATTCTGATGCCCTGGATTTGACCCCGTAGCAGAGCAAAAATAAAAAAAAATAATAAAATCCATATATACATAAATATAATTGACTGGATGAGCTGTAACTGAGATGTTGCACACCTGTAATCGGGACATTTGGTAGGGAAGGGCAGGAGGGATTCCAAGGTAGAGGCCAGCCTACAGTGAGGTTAAAAGATTAACACATTATCTTAAAACACAACACAGCAAGGGCTGGTGAGATGGCTCAGCAGGTAAGAGCACTGACTGCTCTTCCGAAGGTCCTGAGTTCAGATCCCAGCAACCACATGGTGGCTCACAACCATCCGTGATGAGATCTGATGTCCCCTTCTGGTGTGTCTGAAGACAGCTACAGTGTATTAGGCCGGAGCTAGTGGGTCCGGAGCAAGCAGAGGTCCTGAGTTCAATTCCCAGCAGCCACATGATGGCTCATGACCATCTGTACAGCTACAGTGTACTCATACACATAAAAATAAATATATAAATCTTTAAAAAAAAAACACAACACAGCAAAACAATAATAAAATAAAAAAAAATTAAAAGAAAACAGAACCAAAAATGAGATATAATTGCTCAGCTGAATGAAGGCAGACAAGGTAGCCCTGCTGGGCTGGGTACCCGCTCCACACCCTTTGCTCTTCCTTGCAGGGCCATCTGTCTGGCTTGCATTCAGCCTGCTGTGTTCCCATGGATCCTCCCCTTCAGGTCACACAAGGACAGGCCTCACCCAGCTCCTGGAGCTCTGACAGGTAAATCAATCATGCTTTTCTGGTTCACAACAGGCTTTGGGCGGTCCCCCTCTCAGACTGATAACTACTTGCTGTGGTTACATGGAAGCCAGAAGGCATTTGTAGCTCAGCACAGCAGCCTGGATGGCCATCCAAGTGCTAGGGTTCTCAGGGACAGCTGGTGCCAGAGGCAGGACCAGGCTTCCTCTCATGGACTTTGTTTTGAAATACTTGGCCCAGGCCCATGCAACAGGCCTGGCAGGGAGTCTTGTCTGTTGTTTTTACCTTTGTTGTTTGTTTGATTTCTGATTTTTCAAGACAAGGTTTCTCTGTAGCCCTGGCTGTCCTAGAACTCACTCTGTAGACTAGGCTAGCCTCAGAGATCTGCCTGACCCTGCCTTCCAAGTACTGGGATTAAAGGTGTGCACCACGGTACCAGGACCACTAACTCATTTTTACACTGGAGTCCAGAGGAGTGAAGGACTTGTCTTCAGTCTCCAGGCAAAGACGAGCAGAGCCCAGACTTCATTGAGTCAGTTGAGTCCTGGGTCTCCATTGTCAGTCAATTGCTACACAAAAGATACTACAAGAGTGATTGATACATGTTTGCCGAGCATTAATTCTGGGCCAAGCCCTATGTTGTGATCCTTCGCCCAACTCCCTGCTTTGTTGTTGTTGTTGTTTTGTTTTGTTTTGAGACTTCAAAAGGCTTCCTGCTTTAAGAAAAAATTATTTATTTCATTTACGAGTACACTGTTGCTGTCTTCAGACGCACCAGAGGAGGGCATCAGATCCCATTACAGATGGTTGTGAGCCACCATGTGGTTGCTGGGAATTGAACTCAGGACCTCTGGAAGAGCAGCAGCTGGTGCTCTCCCAATGAGCCATCTCACCAGCCACAAAATGGTGTAGGGTTTTTATTTGGGTTATTGTTGTTTGTTTTTGAGACAGGGTCTCACTATGAAGTCCTGGCTGGCCTGGAACTCATAGAGATTCCCGTGTTTCTGCCTCCTGACTACTGCCATTAGAGGCATTATAATACCTGGCACTTTCCTGATTCCTGATTGACGTAGGAGGAAACAGTTCACTGTGGGCAGTGCTATCCTTGGGCTGTGGTCCTGAGCTGGATAAGAAAGCTGGCTGAATAAGCCATGGGGAACAAGCCAGTAAGCAGCACCCTCCATGGCCCATGCTTGGGCTCCTGCTCTGTCTGTCTTCCCCTGCTTAGGCTCCTGCATGCAGCTTCTGCTCTGTCTGTCTTCCCCTTATGATGGACTACAACTGTGGGCTGAAATAAATCCCTCCTCCCTGTCTTAGTCAGGGTTTGTATTCCTGTGCAAACATCATGATCAAGAAGCAAGTTGGGGAGGAGAGGGTTTATTCAGCTTCCACGTGGCTGTTTATCACCAAAGGCAGTCAGGACTGGAACTCAAGCAGGTCAGGAAGCAGGAGCTGATGCAGAGGCCATGGCGAGATGTTACTTACTGGCTTGCTCCCCCTGGCTTGCTCAGCTTGCTTTCTTATAGAACCCAGGAGTACCAGCCCATGGATGGCACCACCCACAATGGGCTCCCCGACCCTTGATCACTAAGCTGGATCTCATGGAGCCATTTCCTCAGCTGAAGCTCCTTTCTCTGTGATAACTCCAGCATGTGTCAAATTGACACACAAAACCAGCCAGTCCACCTCCCCCAAGCTTCTTTTGGTTAGGCCATTTATCACAGAAATGGAAACCTAAGGCATATGGGTTCTAGGAATCTAACTCGTGTTGACAGGTTAATATGTTTGGGTGGCAAGAACCATTACTTGCTGAACCATCTCACTGGCTCTGACTCTTTACAAATTAATTTATTGTGTGTGTATGTGTATGATATATGCACCTGTCTGAGTGTGCCCCTTCACACATGGAGAGGCCAGAGGAGGGTGTCCATTGTCCTTCCTTGATCTCCACCTCGATTGAGACAGGCTCACTCACTGAACCTGGAGCTAAGCTGGTGGCCAGGGGAGGGAGTGTATATATGGCCACTAAATGACTCTCTTCATGGGTGCTGGGGACTTGAACTCAGATCTTCATGCTTGCTCATGAAGGAGGGAGTTCATCTCCACTGAGCCATATTCTCAGCCCCCAGGTTTTCCATTATTCATTCATCTCTGAGAGACAAGATGTGGCCGGGTCCCAAGAGCAAGGGTGGGTCCCTCAGGTTTACTTGTTCACTAGAGGAACTCTCAGACCACAGGAAGGGTGTTGCTAGCAGCTACAGTTCATCCTGGCACAAGGATGAAGACTAAGGTCAGACACTGGAATAGAAAGTAGGGGGATCACCAACAGTGTCTGTAATCACTACCATCAATCACTCTGGTCTTCTGTCATCATTATCCATACACTCATCGTCGTCGTTGTCGTCGTCCTCGTCGTCATCATCATCATCATCATCATCATCATCTAATCAACTCCAGGAAAAAACAAACTAAGCAACAGGCACATGTACAGACCCATGTGTGTGCGCTCATGCATGCACACTGTCGCTGGGTGGGGATTTAGATCCAGGTGTTCTGACACCGGTACCTACACTCACAAGTAAATTACATCTTTCCATAAAACACTGGTTAGATGCAATGGTGGCCTATTTCCTAGCTGATCCACTGCAGCAGGATTGAAAGGAGGCCTGCCCACCCTTCCTCCTTCCCTTCCCCTCTCTGCCTCTCTGCCTCCTCAGAAGTATCTTTTTGTCTCACAGAGAAGGTCGAGTGCTTCTCAGACTACATGACCCTGCAGATCCCGAGGAGCCACGTGCAGGGATTGAGGCAGTGGCTGGCAGGAGTCCTGCGCCTGCCCGGTAAGCCATCTTCTCAGACATGGGTTTTCCAATGTTTAGCCATTGACTGACTGGAGCCTTTGCTAAGGGGGATCTCCAATGTGTCCCTCACCCCAGGGCACAAGTGCAGCCTTTGCTGAAGGCTTCATGCTGGTTCCTTCTCAGGGCTACCCTGACCATCCCCAAGCCAGTTCCCTCCTGGTTGCACTCTCATCCCATGTCCTTTTCTGGTTCCTACTTAAAATGGCCTCCTACCCTTTTTCACAATGCTTGTCATCAGCGCCACCTGCAGGTAGTTGGGAGCAGGCACAGCCCATGGCTGCATGCTGATAGCTGTTGTGTGTCTCCAGGACTAGGGACTCTCAAGTTCATGTTTAGGAGATTCCTAATAGATGTTTTCTCACCTGGATCGAAGTGTCCAGCAGGTGCTAGTATAGCCCTAAACATGCGCATGCGCACACGCTCATTTAAGTGCACAGGTTTACAAAACTGTCCTGCAGTGTTCATGTGGAGGTCAGAGGATAACTTGCAGGACTATTTCTTCCCTTTAACTAAGTGGGTCTGAACTTGAACTCAAGTCATCAGGCTTAGTGGCAAGTGCCTTTAGCCCACTGAGCCATTCTGCTGGCCCACAATTCTTCTCTTTTTCTGGTTTAAACCTTTATTTTATATGTATGGGTGTCTTGCCTGCCTGTAAGTCTATACACCGTGAACATGCGTTGCTAGTGGGGGCCAGGAGAGGGTGTCCATCTTCTGGAACTGGATTACAGATGTTTGTGAGCCACCATGTGCATGCTAGAAGCCAAACCCAGGTCCTCTGGAAGAGCAGCAGCCAGTGCTCTCCAGTCCCTGGCCCACATGTCTTAGCCACGGGAATCACGATCCCATGCTTGCTGGGAGAATCTCACGCCTAAAACAGCCAGAAAGAGGGGCAGTTACCGCTTTCGGAAAATGTTGAACCATGAGCTTCTTACCCACTGCAAAGTGGAGAAGACCTTCTGGAAACTTCTAGAAGGAACCAGGACAGAGATAATGTGCCTGCAGCTCATCTCCTGTTGTAGCTTTGATCACAGAGGCCACAAGCCAGACACCCACAATTTTCCCCTTTTGTACAAGAATGAAGAAATTGAGAGGGGAGGACTTTCTATCTCAAGAGTGTTTTTTTTCTTTCCCTTCCCTTATTTTTGAAGGCAGGTTCATATGCTGGGGTTCAGGCTACCCTAGAGGTCTGTGCAATTCAGGCTGACCCCAAACTCATGGCAGTCCTCCTGCCTCAGCCTCCCAGTGCTGGAATTAGAGGTGTGAGCCTGGCTCACATGCCTGGCTTAGTCTGGAAATTCTAAAAGCCACATGAGACTGGTGTGTCCTGAATCCTGAATTGGCCCTGGGATGGTCAGCCAGCCAGCCATACCTCTCGGGAGCTGGAGCAGCATTTGTGTATTAAAAGGCCACTTTTCCAGGAGAAAAACGCAGAGGATACATTAAGCTGTCGCCTGTTCTCTGGAAAGCCATTATTAATGGAAAACAATAGATTAATAGTTTTAAAACGCTTGTTCAATAAGTAATTTTTATGGCTCTGGATAGAGCCCATTAAACATTTCTGTGTGTTATTATAAAGAAGTTTTAAGTGTAAAATCATAAAGTCAATAATCAGGGAATTAGTCACAGCAGCCAGCCACAGGCCATTAGTTTTAGGCGCTGTCAGAGCCACCTGTGGCTTCGAGGGAGCCTGTTTCATTTGCTCAGCAGCGCCAGGTGGGGATGAGACACGGGGCTGCCTGCTGCCTCCCATAAAGTTGAAGGGACAGCAAGCAGGTGTGAGCAGCGGGATGCGGGCAAATATTTACAAAGTGCAGACGTGAATGGGAAACTAAAGTGATCCGGGTCAATTTGCACATCCAGGCTTAGACACTTTATTTCCCCAGTGATCTGCCTTTCAGAGCCACAGGCTCGGCCTTGATCTGCTGCTAAAGATAGCCGTGAAGGCTGCAACTTCATGAAAGCATGTCACCAGAGAGAGCCCCCCACATTCAGGCTTCGAAAGCTGTCTCCTGCAAGGGCGTGTTCATCTCCCATCAGCTGAGACTTAAAAAAAAAATTACCTCAAAAGCAACATGAGATAATTATGGAAACAGGAGAAATCTAAAGATGATAATGAAAACTACCTGTAATCCCTCTACTCGGTGATATTCCTCATCCAATGAATGTTTACTTGAGAGCCCTCTAGATGTGCCAGACGCAGCTTACTTAAGGCGCTAGGAATATGGCAAAGGACAAAACAGATAAATATTCTTGGCGCCATGGGGCTGGCATTTGAGTGGAGGGCAACAAGACCATTGCTATAGTCATTATCATTTTTTTTTCAGCAGGCGAGGCAGTAAGGTGCAATGCCCAAAAGGCACCCTGGGAGTGGGGTGAGGATTGGAGAAGAGTGATGGAGGCTCTGCTGGCAGAGACCTCGTTGACGATGGGGCTTTACTTAAAGACTTGGTAGTGGTGGACTAAGCCACATAGGTATCTAGAAGAGATGGAAGACTCAGCCAGTGGAAAGGCCCTGAGCGCACCCACAAAGATGTGTTAGAAGTAGCAGGAAGGCCAGTGTGGCTAAGGCGGGGGGTGGGGGTGGGCGTAGAAGAGGAGCCAGGAGACAACTTCTGTAACCCAGGCTGGGCCCAGAGCTGAGAGGTGGCTGGGAGGGGACAGTCTGCATGTTGGCTTCTGTTGGCGTCCACCTTCCATGACCACCTTGCCTTTCTCTGATGTTCCAGGGCAGAGCAGCCTTGGGCTTATGTCTGGGTGTTGGAAACTCCTGACCTCAGCTCCACTGTTCTCCCATGGTTCTGTCTGTTTCTGTCATAGGCACCAAGAGGGCCCCCAACCACCTGGATTCTCTTCTTACCAAATGTGGCTATCTCTTGCATCCTGCTCACGACGGGGGCTTCATCTTCCGAGCACTATACTCTGGTTGCTTTGTACAGAGAGAGGTGAGTTTGAGAAACTACTTATTCGCTGTGCTGGGGTCAGAAGTCAGGGCCTCGGGGACGCTAGGATGCCAGGCACGTACACATCCGCGTAGTTACACAGTCAGCACCTTTCCTTGCTTTAACACAGGGTCTCACTATAAACCCATAGGTGGCCTAGGTTTATTAGTTGGCCACACGAGGCTGGCTTCAAACTCACAGACATCTGCCTGCCTCTGCCTCCCAAGGGCTGGGACTAAAGGTACACATCACTGCCTCTAGTTCTACCCCACCCCCACCCCCCAGATTATTCTGTGTAACAGAGACCTGGCTTAGAACTCAATCTGTAGACCAGGCTGGCCTGACGTGTTGAAACTCTATTGTAGAAATGGCCATGGCTGCTTGCTTAGTTGCTATGCCTCAATGGCCTCAGCTATAAAATGGGACCAAGGGATTTCTTACTGGAGTCAAAAGAAACAGGCCACAAACAGTATGTTGTCAGAGACAATGGGACACAAGCTGTTGTGCTGTCTCTTTAAGGCTGATCTTCCTGAAAGGTGTAGCAGTCCCCAGACCCAGGGGCTTCCCCTGTGGGGGGCTGAACTGTCACAGGCCAGAATCTGCTAAGGCTCCCAATCTCTGAGATCCTTCCTCTTGCTTCTTAGCTCTTCCACGAGACAGGCTTCCAAGAGGCCTGCATTAATCATGCCCACTGCAAATAAAGGCTGACCTATAATTGTGGCTTATTAACTGCATTTTCTTCTTTTATTTGCGCGTGTGAATTTTGCCTGGCCTCCAGAAAGCAAATTACAAGCTGGAAATCAGGATGTTTCAAAAGGGGGCAAAAAGGTTGAAGCAGAGTGATCGCTACGTAATGAAGTGTCCCATGGTCATGGCAAAGTTGGGTGAACAGAGCGTCCGATGCCATCCCTCATTCATCCAGGTAACAGCCTGGGAAGGCCTGGGAGGGCCCCCGAGGTGGTAGGAGGGCATCCTGGGCTGGGTTCCCTTCAAAGCCCCATGTAGATGGCTGTGGTTCCTGAGCCTTGGGACATAGCCCAGCAAAACAGGCAACTAGAGACACGGGATGGGGCCATTCTCTCTGGATCTTCATAGTGTTTGTTGATAGATGGCAGAGGTCCTATTTAATTGACAAAAATGAAGGACTGGGTATTAGGTCTATCTCATACTTTATAAATTACAAAATGGTAATAGTTATGCTCAATTTATATCTGAGATAAGAGTCTTTTAATTGGACAGAAAGGGGGAAGTGTTGTGGATAGCCCTGTCTTGTGTTTTGATGCTAAGTCCACTTTCCCAGGAGGGGTTGTGGGAGTGAATCCGTATACAGGTGACTTCCTGTGAACCTTCTCCCCACTTTAACTTGTAAAATAAAGGCTAGAGCTCGTGACTGGGCAGTGGAAGGGAAGGTGGAGCTGAAAAGTTTGGGGGAGAGGGGAGAGAGAGGAGGAGAGAAGATGGAGGAGGGGGAGGAGGAAGAAGAAGAGGAAGAGGAGGAAGAGGAAGAGGAGGAAGAGGAGGAGGAGGAGGAAGGAGAGGAAAAGGAGGAAGAGGAGAAGGAGGAGGAAGAAGAAGAGGAAGAGGAAGAGGAGGAGGTAAAAGGACAGTGGAAGGCTGGAGAGATGGCTCAGCGGTTAGGAGCACTGACTGCTCTTCCTAAGGTCCTGAGTTCAAATCCCAGCAACCACATGGTGGCTCACAACCATCCGTGATGAGATCTGATGCCTTCTTCTGGTGTGTCTGAAGACAGCTACAGTGTATTACCCGAGGGGGGCCCAGAGCCAGCAGAGGTCCTGAGTTCAATTCTCAGCAGCCACATGATGGCTCACGGCCTTCTGTACAGCTACAGTGTACTCATACACATAAAAAAAATAAATAAATAAATCTTTAAAAAAAAAAAAAGGAACAATGGAACAAAAACACGTGGCCTAGAGAAACCATAAGTTATAAGAGATCTCATAGATGGGGAATATAGTAGTGTAGTGGTAGATCTGCCCATTCTAGGCATATAGCTTATATTCCTGTTAA
>NW_022196900.1:107749376-107750113 GCF_008632895.1 Mastomys coucha
TTTTGGGTTGAAGATTTACCACCTTCCACTGGGCTTTTTACCAATGGGGCCTTTGTCAGGATAAGGGGTGGGGTGAGTAATGACGTCTCTGAGGCTGTGTTCTTCATGTTATCCAACCAACATCAAACCAACATCTGTGTTTGTCTCTTTGGATTAAGGAACGTTGCTGGCTTGGTCCTCTCCCTCTTCCTCTCCCCACCCTCCCGTATGTGTGTGTGTGTGTTCATATGTATGAGTCTCTCGTGTGTGTCTTGAGGACAGAGGGAGTCAGAGGACAACCTCAGATATCAGGTCTCACCTTTCACTTGCTGAAGACAGGGTCTCTCAGCTCCGTGTGTCAGGCCTTCAAACTTCTGGGGAGCCTCTCGATTCTACCTTCTGTCTTGCTGAAGGAATGATGAGATTACAGACCCCAGCTACTGCATCTAGCTTTATATGGGTTCTGGCGATCCAAATTCAGGTCCTTAAATTTTTTTTTAGATTTTTATTTTATTTATTTTATGTGTATGAGTACACTGTAGCTACACAGATGGACGTGAGCTATCATGTGTGTGGCTGCTGGGAATTGAACTCGGGACCTCTGCCGGCCCTACTTGCTCCGGCCCAGCTCGCTCCAGCGTAATTCACTGTAGCTGTCTTCAGACACACCAGAAGAGGGCATCAGAACTTATTACAGGTGGTTGTGAGCCACCATGTGATTGCTGGGATCCGAACTCAGGACCTTTGGAAGAGCAGTC
>NW_022196900.1:107750807-107761970 GCF_008632895.1 Mastomys coucha
TTTTTTTTTTTTTTTTTAACCTAGGTCAGGTCGTGATTTATAAACATCAGGGTTGGGGGAGCTCACGGTTCCAGGCTTCATCCCCAGCAGTCAGGAGCAGTGGATTTCAGAATGTAACTCCCCAAGTGGAGAGAGCACAGGCCTATGGCATAGTCCAGCTGTGTGCTGTCATTGCTGGGTATCGCCCTGAGCTCAAGTTTCTTTGTAGCCCTGGAACAGAGCTGGGGGAACTAGGCTGGGGGCAGGGGAGGGTTGCAAACCCACAGCAGAAATGCATGTGCCAGACACAGAGAGGAGGAAGGGATTGAACCAACCTTTCATTTTCTCAGAGCAGCTTCTCTTCCACCCACCCTGCTGTGTCAGTGGTGAGTGTTTCTGCCTTGTGGTTTATTTATTTTGGTGCTAAGGATGGAACTCAGGACATAGCATCTATGAGGCAAATGCTCCACCACTCAACCATGCCTGTGCCCCTGCTTTGCTAATGCTGACCCATCTCACAGTAGGCAGGAGGTGCTCTTTACAGCCCCATTTTACAGAGTGGACAAGGAATGCGAGTTGCCGAGGTCTCAAAGGAGGTAGTGGCAGAATGGGGCTATGAAGTATAAGGGGCCTTGGTGAGCTAGAACAAGCCCTTCCTTCAATGAGCAGCTGCTCAAGCTCGGCCCAGCCTTGCTAGAATTTTCAGCTTTTTAAAGAGAAACAGGAAATCTATAGTTGTATGCAAAATTACATCATAAAAAGCTGACTGTGGGCTGGGAAAGTAGCTCAGTGGTAGAGAGCTTGCCTAAGCAAGTTCGAGGCCCTAGACTCCTCAGCAGGGGAAGATTGACCACTTTATTCATTGACTAAAGGTGCTCAAGTATTTTGCTACCAGGGTCTCATGTATCTCAGGCTGGCCTCAAACTCACTGCGTAGCAGAAGACGACCTCAAACTTCTGATTCTCTTGCCTGTATCTCCCAAGTGCTAGGGTCACCCATGTGACACCACACCTGGTTTATGTGATAGTGGGGATTAATTTATGGCCACACACGTGCTGAGAGAACACTAGCCTCGGGACCACATCCAGCATCCAAACATTTTAACGTTGATATTGGGAATACTGTGTGGCTAAACAGAATGGTGAATTTAGATCAGGGTTTGATGGTGCTCTTCTAGAATCCACACTCAGGAGGCAAGAGGATTGTAAGTTTGAACTCAGTCTGGGCTATAGGGCAAGAAGAGCCTTCCAGCAAGTGGGTGAAGGTGGTTGCCACCAAGCCTGAGCTTGGTTTTTGGAACCTGCATATAAGGAGAGAAATGATTTTGTCCTCCGACCGCCCGCCACACACAAACCATGACACACACATATACATCTACCTACACAATAAACAAAAATAATCCAAACATCCCAAGACCCAAATGCCCAGTTTTTCCTAATGACATGAAGAAGGAGGAAAGGAGGGGCGGTTGGAGGGAAAGACCAGCTAATGACAACTACCTCCATTTAAGAAGCATCCGAATGCACGTGCCGAATGCCAGACTCTATGCTGGTGCCAAATGATCAGATCCGAGTGGACGTTAGCCTTGCCTGGGGAGGAGCATACATTCCCATCTGTTCTGGGCTTTGAGGTGAGAGTGAAGAGCTGAGAGGCTGGGATGCCACTTCTGTGCTTGCTCCCTGCATCTTGCCTCTGGACTTCTCTACTCCTCAACTTTAAGGAGCAGTGCTTGAAGCAGAGCGATGCTTAGGTCCCGCTGTGGTCACGTCAGGCAGGGCGTTGCTGTACCTAAGTCACAGGCCACAGGCCTCATCTTAAAGATCCTTGGCAGAGTCACGGAGCTTGGGTTTGACAGTCCGGGGTGGCCACGTCTATTTACACTGGCCTGTCATTCCAGGAGCAGCCACTAGGGGGACAAGGTTGCCCGTGTCGTATGACACTGGACAGAAACCCGGAGGAAAACAGAGCTAGTAGCCAGCCAAGCACCCACTTTGTCCCTTTTGACCTGCCCAGATCCTCAGTGTCCTTCCCCAGTGTAGGTGTTGGAACCTACAGGAGCCTCATGCCCCTGGATAGAGTCGCAGAGAATGGGTCTCAGGTGCCCCAGGCTCCTCCGTTTCCCCTCCCCCATCACAGAACCTCACCACCTCATCGAATTGACTGATTCATTCCTGGTGGCTTCTGCAGCGGCTTCCACGGCTGCACCTTGAACTTGCATTAAGTTTTAATTAAAGCCGTTACACCAGCCTTGCCCTTGGCTAAATGCAGCTGTGGGCACAGGGCACATAGATATTTAATACTCTGCCTCTCCCTGCTGATGGCACAGGGTGCCCAAGGGTGTACCCGAGCCGTGCCCTGCACACAGCGATCTGCGAGCTTGCTTAAGTGTGCCCACAAGCCCCGAGCGGGAGGCTGCGCAATAACTATTCATTGCCCTGGGTTAAGTGTGCCCAGGGGCACCTGTAAACTCAATGCAGTGATTAGCGATTGCTCCCAGGGAAGACTTCCCGAGGTCCTGCTGAATGTCTGCCGGCCCTAAATATAGTCTGCTCGTGGCCACTTAAAGGACATGGTGGGTTTGGACTGTGCGCTTGATCCCACCTCCTTTTGTTTCTTTACACAAAATTGTTCCCTTCTTGGAAAAGCCCAGCCCTCAGGGCTGCCCTGTTGCAGTAGCACGCGGAGTGGGGGAGGGGGAGGGGGGTAGAGACAGGAGGGAGGCTTTGGTGGCTGACCTGGGAACTGTGAAATCCCTTTACCATCTTGCCAAACCTCAGATGTCCTCCCCATTCCTTCCTCTCCGCTCCCAGAGTGAAGTCAGTACCCCCAAGGTGAGGAAATTACGAGCTCCTTGCGGGCTAGTGCTGAGTCCGTGGGCGATGATGGGGCGGGAGTCTCTGAGGCCCGGGGCAGCACAGCGAAGGCACTGACAAGGCTGAGAGTGAGAGGAATGGGGAGACATCCCCAACCCCATCCACCTGTCTCCAGGCCTGGAAGAACGGATTCTGTACATGTGGTGGAAAGGGGTATAGCCTTAGGTGGGAGAGTCGTGTCGGCTCATTAGTCTTTTTGGACTCAGTGTCCTTAACTTTTATAGGTGGAGGGGAGGGGAGGGAGTCGCTCTCTGTTAGCCTTGGTTCTGTCCCGTGTCTCAATATCGCTACCCATGCTTGCAGCAAAGGGAGTGGGAGTGGGGCGAGGCAGTAGATGGGGGAAGAGGAGAGCTGCGAGATGCTCAGTGGTTAAAGGCACTCCCACCCAAGCCACACTGTGGAAACGGCTGACTCCCCTAAGTGGTCCGTGGACCCCTGCACAGGCACACTGTGGCAGGTGTGTGCCCCCCTCCACACTGACATAATAAATACATAAATAATGTAGTAAAGGAAATGTAGACCGGAGGACAGCTGGGCTCAGGCAGGTCCCTTGGCCACACCTCCAGGCTCAGGTGCAGGGAGAGACCAGCTGTCCAGGGTTGCCTGAGACCATCCTTATTTTAGCACCGAAAGTTCTTCACTGGGGAAAACAACCAAGATGATTGGGCATTCGAAGCATGGTGCCAAGGATGAGCACACTCTTGTATCTTTGCTTATTGCAGTCTGCAGGGAATGAGGAAGAACTGGGGGCTTTGGGGTCAGATGAGGCAGGAGGACCTGGAAGAGGCCTGGGACTCATTCAATGTCTTGAAACAGCAGGGCCATGAAGCACACACGCATCCCCTCCATCTTGCCAGCTGTGCTCTGTGCTCCAGCTGCCCTGACGGCCTGGCTGAGGTGACATTTCCCTGGGTCTGTTGACACTTGAGTCCCAGAACATAAATGATTTTCTTGTCTTAATGAGCAAACAGTTGGGGCAGCCCGGCTCTCTCTCTGGACTCCTGCTGAGGCAATTGCCCAGGCAAAGGCTCACCCACCTTTGCCCATAGCGCACAGATGTTCCTTCCTCTCTGTTCTGCAGGTCTCTAGGCCCTGGCCTCCAAGGACTGATGGTGGACAGGTAGGTGCAGTAAGGGCATTGTTCTGCCAGGCTCTGAGGCAGGAGGTTGCCACTTCCATGGCCCTTTTGTGGAGATCGTCTGTGGACAGTAGTGACCTTCGTGGGTCTGGGTCTTGACAGAACTGGCACCCCCACTTCCACCCCACCCCACCCCCACCCTCCATGCAGAAGTCTGAAGCTGACTCTCCAGTGGTGAAACCTGGTGGGATTCTGCTGGGGTAGGATTCTCTGGGTCCTGCTGTGCTAAGATTCTCTCTGAAAGGTCCCCAGTGGCAGGAGCTGGCTCCTTTGCAAGGACACCCGTTCCTGTGGAACACAGCTGTCTATTTCCCTCTCTCTGAATTCCCTCATCTCGCTACCCTCGCTTTTGTTTTGAGACAGAATTTTCACTAGGTAGCCCTGACTGGTCTGAATTTTCTATGTAGACCAGGCTGGCCTTGGTCTTACAGAGACTGACTTGCCTCTGCTTCCTGAATACTGGCTTCAAAGGTGTGTGCTACAACGCTCAGACCTCTCTCTCTCTCTCTCTCTCTCTCTCTCTCTCTCTGTCTGTCTGTCTCTCTCTCTGTCTCTCTCTGTCTCTCTTTCTGTCTCTGTCTCTGTGGCCTTGAATTCACTAAGTAGCTGAGGATGACCTTGAACTTTTGGTCTTCCTGTCTCTATCTGCTAAGTAAGAGGGAATTGAGTCTCTCTTTCTGCATATGTCTAGGTGGCTGAGCTCAAGTCATTAGGCTGACAGCAAGTGCTTACCCGCTGAAGCATCTTGGGGTCCCTCACCCACTGAGTGGGTGTGTACCATCATGAATGGTTTTTTGGTCTATTTTTTTAACAGCTCAAGGGAATCAAACCGAGGGTGTGCTAGACAACCATTCTATCTACCATCTGAGCTATGCCCCACCCCAGCCTCTCAGTTTTTGTTATTTAGAGACAAGTTTTTACTATGTAGCCCAAACTGTTACTTAGCTCATGGAGAGACGTTGCCCTCACACCCCCAAGCGTTAAGAATGCAGGCACAATTCACTGTGGCACCAGGTACGGGTTTTCCCTCCCAGTCTTAGGTTCCCACAGCCACCTGGGATGAGCCAGTCCCTCTTTCCCTCTAACCCCTTGCAGGCCCTGCATGCCATTCGTTCAGAAGTCTTCCTGGACTGCCCTGAACTGCAGCGTGGTTCCTCTTTCCACCTCTTTCATTACCAGACATCCATCTTTATTCAAAACACTAATTGCCAGTGTCCCACTGCAGGGTGGCAATGAGAGCCCAGGACAACAGGGTGCCTGCCATGCTGGTCTGGACAGTACATAGCCTGAGAGGCTGGCCCTGCTCTCAGGAGCACACTCTAAGTATCCCTATAAGAGGTCTGCTGCCCTGAAATTGAGGGTATCAGAGTCTCTATGTAGCTGCCATCCTACCTGTTGGCCTACTGATCTCTCCATGACCCCATTATCCTCTTGAGTATCCTCCAAGTACCCACGCTCCTTGGCCCTGAGTGACCATGTCTCCCTGGTCAACTGGATTGCAACTTTGTCTTATTTCTTCAGACACCGTGGCTGCTGTCCCTTCGAGGGGAGTTGGTGGCTTCTCTGGAGGATGCCAGCTTGATGGGATTAGAGGTGGATATTGGTGCCACCATGGTCACCATCCAGAGCCCAAGACGAGAACTTCTTCAGAGGCAGGAGGTCAGTGGTGGATGGCAGGCCATGCTAGGCTTGAGGGAGGGCTCTGTAGCCTGGCACCTCAAGGAACACTTTGTCACCCCGAAGTGCCAATTCACGTGTCCACCTGTGAGACTGGACAGATTTAGGCAGGCGGCTTAGAAAATTGGGCCCCATTAGCGTAAAGTGCACCGCTCGGCAGATGAGGGGCTCCGGCAATCATGTATTCAGCGAGTCCTGATCATGGTGGCAGGAGCATAATTACCATCTCTTTAAATAGCCCAAAGTTGCCGTGTAAGAGAAGACGGCTCACATGACATTTGCTCCGAGCTTGCTTCCTGCTAAAAATATCCTGGCTAAATAATATTTCCTGGTTGCACTGGAGCAACAGGCCCTGGCCTGGAGTCTGACTCTTGGGGCTTTGTTCAGAGATGAGGTGGGGTGGGTAGGAGGGTCACTTATGGAGGGAATGTGCCTCTGTAAGGAACAGTGGCCACAGAGGATCTTCCTGGTCCCCCAGGTGTGGAATACCTCCCTGGAACTTCTGCCATTGTGGCTGGTGAGCGGTTCCTATGCCTACTCCTTCGAGGCTGCGTGCCCACTGGGTAAGACCTATGGGTGCCCCTAATGCCCACCTCTCTGACTTAAGCACAGTCTGTCCCTTTGGTTTCTCCCCTCTGCTAACCACCTTGTCCCCTACCCCAGTCTTATCCCCAGCCTCAGGGTGCTGACTGGCATGGGGACTGCGACTGTGGACGGGTCTATCTACCGAGGGCTGCCGACCTGGGATCTGGGAATGTCTCTGGCTCCAGGCAGGCTCTAGGGATGCTGAGGACAAAGATGTGAAAGGATCTGTGGTCTTATCCTGCAAGGCTTAGTTAGCTATCCTCTCTTCTGTACTGCCACGAGGCCAGTGGACTCTGGAAGTACTCTGCTGGCCTCTAGGGGACTTAAATTCTAAAGATCTCACTACGCAAAGTTAGATGGACCCAGGGTGTTGTCCTGTGTGGGTAGATGAGAGATGAGAAACCCTGCAGGTTTGATTAGAATTTTATCATGAAATAAGTTTCAGAATGAGAACTCTGCGGAGTTTGGGGGCCTTGGGGGAATGTTCTTGCCAAGTCCCTATACATCTCCTGCCCTGTTGGTATTATTTGAAATATCTTTATTTGTAGACGAATGCTTTCATTTAGCAACTGCAGAGCTGGCTCAGAATGTCCCCGTGAGAGGGCTGACACAACAAAATTCTCGCTAAAGTGTAAACAACTGATGAGCTGTGTTTCCTAACAGCGGCTTGTAGGGGAAGGAGCGCCAGGCAGGCTCATGGACCACAGTCTTTGAGAGAAAGGCCATCCTGCTCCTGGAACCTGCTTTCCCACCGACCTTCTCAAATGACAGCATCCTCTGGGATCCAGGCAGGGTGACCTTTTTCTCCCTTCTCTTTTTTGTCCATGCAAGCATGGTCTTGGGACCAAGTCCCAGTGTCAGAGTCAGTTGAATAATGTGTGGGGCTGGTCATGGCCGTGCTAAGGCCCTTTGTGTCTGTAACTCGTTTTCTGGGTCGCGTGTCCTTCCAGGGTCTTCCCAGCCAGGATCGGAGATCTCAGTTCACATCCCCAAGCAGAGACTGGGTCTGGTCAAAAGAGGATCCCCCATTGAAGAGTCACTGAGTCCCAGGTTCCTTCAGGTGCAGCAGTCTGACACCTTCACGGTGGCTGAGGACAGTGACTTTGTGGTTGTCAGCATACCAGCCAGGAGGCTGCTTCAGGACCAGGTCAGTGTCCTGAGGGCACCTCCATGCCTTCCCTCTGAGGCCTCCTGCTTAGGCTAGGAGTTAAAGCCAGAAGTGAGAAATGCAGAGATCAGGTCTTTGGGGGATGGCTGAGAGGTGGCCTCTCTGTTCAGATCCTGGAGGTTCAGTGTGGTTTTGGAGGTGGCCCCAAAAGGGACAGTCATAGGACATGGGTACATCTTGTCACATATAACCAATGTCTTGCTGCCTTACAGCCATGCCAAGAGGCCAGAGACTCCTCAGGGACACAAGCTTTCTACAGGGTGGACCTGAGCCTGGACTTTGCAGAGATGGACTCCCCTGTGCACTGGACAGTAGAGAACTTTTTCCAGTGTGTGGGTAAGTACGGAATTCTAAAAGCATGCTTGCTGGTGCCACACAAGGTCGAGTTTCCTGCCCTGGGTTCATTCTCCTATGACAGATTTTTATTTTATCTCTTGGGATGGGAGAGCTGCCACATCCAGGCAGCTTAGTGATTCTGTCAGGCATGCTGCTGGAGCTGGCTGAGATAAAGAGAGAGGCCTGGGTCCTGAATGGGGGCAAGGTGCCTGGCTGTGCATGGAAGGCAGAGGTGGGAGCGTAGCAACTGTCCCGCTCAGCCTCAGGTTAGAGTGAGCGTGTGCATGTGCACTGACATGGACGGCAAAGGTGAATGTCCAAGGTCTACCTTGCTCATTCAACTCTTTTTTTTTTTTTTAAAGATTTATTTATTATTATTAGTATAAATGAGTACACTATAGCTGTTTTCAGATATACCAGAAGAGGGCATCAGATTTCATTATGGGTGGTTGTGAGCCACCATGTGGTTGCTGGGATTTGAACTCACGAACTTTGGAAGAGCAGTCAGTGCTCTTACCCGCTGAGCCATCTCACCAGCCCTCAACTCTTTTTTAAAAAGATTTATTTATTTTATTTATATGAGTACACTGTCACTCTCTTCAGACATACCAGAAGAGGGCATCAGATCCCATTACAGATGGTTGTGAGCCACCATGTGGCTGTCGGGAATTGAACTCAGGACCTCTGGAAGAGCAGTTGGTGCTCTTAACCGCTGAGCCATCTCTCCAGCCCCCAACTTGTTTTTTTGAGACAAAGTCTCTCACTGAACCCAGAGCTTACCCTATTCAGCACGTCTGATCAGTTAGTCAACTCTAAGGATCCTTCTGCTTCTGCTTCCCGAATGCTGGGATTACGGGAACATGCGGAAGCATGGGGCTTTTAAAAATAGTTATTTGTGTGGGGTTTTGCTTGTTTGTTTGTTTTGTTTTGAGACAGGGTTTCTCTGTATAACCCTGGCCATCCTGGAACTCATTCTGTAGACTAGGCTGGCTTGGAAACTCAGAGATTTTCCTGCCTCTGCCTCCAGAGTGATGGGATAAAAGGCATGTGCCACCACTGCCCAGCTTTTGTTTGTTTGTTTTTTAATTTATCTGTGCAGGTGTTTTGCTTGCATATATGTCTATATATCATATGTGTACCTGGTGCGCATGAAGACCAGAAGAGGATTTCTGATCCCCTGGAGCTGGAGTACAGACAGTTGTGAGCTACTGTGTGGGTGCTAAAGTCACCTCTTCACTCCACAGCTTTTTCTTTCCAAAAAGGGATCTGGAGATCTGAACTCATGTCCTTGTAGTCTGTGTGGCAACCACTTTGCCAACTGGCCTATCTTCTAGTTCTTTACTTTTATTCTGAGACAGGGTCTTTTTTTTTTTCTTTTCTTCTTCTTTTTTTTCAAGACAGGGTTTCTCTGTGTTGCCCTGGCTGTCCTGGAACTCACTCTGTAGACCAGGCTGGCCTCGAACTCAGAAATCCACCTGTCTCTGCCTCCCAAGTGCTGGGATTAAAGGCATGTGCCACCACCGCCCGTCTGAGACAGGGTCTTAATGTATGGCTTTGGCTGGGTCTTAAGCTCCCTCTGCCACCTTGGTCCTGAGTTGGCAGGCATGTGCCTGCCACTTCTCTGAATGGTACCAGAGGTTTTGATTTTGTTTGTTTTGTTTTGTGAGATAGTCAGAGACTCACTTGGTCCAGGCTGACCTTGAACTTACCACATAGTCAAAGGTCACATTGAATTTCTGGTCCTTCTGCCTCTAGCCCACAAGTGCTGGGGTTACGGGCATATGCCATCACCTCCAGTTTATAAAGTACTGGGGATCCAACCGGGGGCTTCATGTATGTTAGGCAACCGCTCTCCCCACTGAGCTACCCTACCTAGTCCCTACCTCAGTTACTTTTCCCCTAACCTGGAACATAAGAGTCCCAGAGTCTGTCACAAATGCTGCTCTAGAAAGTGGTGGCTCAGGTGAAGGCCTGGGACAGGACGCACCATTTCCATTTTGGTGTGTCTTGCCATCTCTGTGTGGGCTCCAGTTCCTCAGGTCAGTCAGTGCCTTAGACTCCTTAGCAGAGAGCCCAAGGCTTTGCTTTGCATCCTTCGTCCACAGGGATGCCAGGTAAACACCGTGTGTGCGTGTGAACTCCACACAGGACACTGTGCCCCGGTCCTGAAGTGGGGGTTTTGGTGAAAGCTGGGCTACCAGAAAACCTGGTATTCACACGTGCAAAACCACCAGGAGCAAAACCCATTCAAATCCAGCACGAGGAAATACACATAATTCACAAATGATGTCAATCACTTTCATCTCAGACTTCCTAACTGTCCTCAATAGAAGACAGACGGAAAGGAGATTGAACTCAGATGTTAATAGTGCAAGAGTGCCCTGTTACCAGGATATGATGTCTCGGTGCTGCATAAAAATGTAATTATATTCAGAACTATATTTAAAGATTAAAAGGGGGACTGCCTACCACATCTAGCCCCAAACTCGGAATTAGAAACAAAGACAAAGCCAGGATGAGTTTTTTTTGGGGGGGGGCAAGGAAGGGGCGTTAGGACGGGTCACGTTCTAACCCGTCTGCTAAAAATGGAAATATTTCTCAAAAGTTTTTACATGTTTCGGCTGCTTTTGTTTTAACAGATTCCTGAGGCACTGATATTGATTTTGAAAGGGAGGGTTGGAGCTCTACAGGGCCAGTATGCAGTAAGCGCTCAGAGGCCACCAGATGGGGGTCTCTCCAGCAGCCTGTGAGGGGAGATAAGAGACTTCTAGGGACTCTCTGGGAGGGCAGGTGGGCTCAGTGGGAGGCGCCAAGCTGGAGATGGGCTTTGTCCTGGCCTCTGAAGGGTAGGTAGGTTCTTCACAGGGAGATAATGAATAAAATACCAAAATAGCAACAGCAATAAAAACATTTTAGGAAGATTTTTTTTTTCCCTCCCTGGGAAGATTTACACGGGGAAAGAATGTTCCCTTTCTGGTTTTATTAATTTCATATCAGCAGCCAGAATGAATCTCTCTCCCCCCTGGTCCCCAGTGCACCTCCTCTGAACCTCCCCTGCAGTTTCTAGGGCTTTCTGTTCTTTTTATAGTCTGAGAGCTGAGTTCCTGACTTTCCCTGCAGTCTGGAAGCCGGGACAGCAGGAGCTGCTGTGTCTCCTGGAGTTTTTCTTCCCCATCTAGTCTTTAGTCACCACTTAGTGAGCGCTTGTTAAACCCAATCTTCAGGAATTTTCACATTGAATGCTTTTCTCTTGTCAATATGTGACTTGTGAGTTAGAATGTGAATGAATTGTCCAAGTACCTGCAATTATGGATCTTTCCATTTAGATTTCTTCTTCTCCTCCTCTTCCTCCTCCTCCTCCTCCTTCTCTTCTTCCTCCTCCTCCTCCTCCTCCTCCTCTTCCTCCT
>NW_022196900.1:107762554-107776658 GCF_008632895.1 Mastomys coucha
TCCTCCTCCTCCTCCTCTCTTTTGTTTGAATGCTTGTCTTGCCTACATGTGTGTCTATGTACCGAGTTTGTGCCTGGTACCCTCAAAGTTAGAAGAGGTCACCAAGTCCCCTGGAACTTACAAACTACAGGTAGTCATGACATACCATGTGGGTGCTGGGAACTGAACCCAGGTCCTCTGAAAGAGCAGTGAGTGCTCTTAACTACCAGGCTGTCTCTTTGGGCCCAGGTTACAGATTTTTTTTTTTTTAAGTCTCCCTCTTCCCCTGACAAAACCAAAACCAAACCAGTGTTTAAGAGCAACCTAACTTTCAGAGGCAGCTCTTGAGAGCAATGGAGTAAGTGGGGTGCCCAACCCCAGAAAAGAAAGTCAATAGTAGTAGGGAGTGTGGCTACAGTAATCTTCACCTTCTGAACTCAAGGTGAATGATAGGAAAATGACTTAGCAGGGAAAGGGGCTTGCTGCCTAGCATGATAGCTCGAGTTTGAATCCCCGGACCCATATGGCAGAAGGGAAGAAGTGACTCAGGCATGGTGTCCTCTGATCTCACGTGGAGATATACAAAGTGTGGCATGTGTGCCTTCCTGTCATAAACCTTTTAAATATGTGAATGAGAGGACCTGGAGGTAAGTTGTCCATAGGGGTCAGCTAAGGCACATAAACCAGTGAGGGTCTGGACTCCCAGGGCCCAGGGCGAGGGTGATACGGTATCAGTGGAGGCAGCAGGAGCCACCAGACTTCCCTGATGAGACAGGATGACTTCTCTGGAGATGCAACTGAGAAGTTTCTTGTAAGGAGGTGGACCACGATGTCTGTTCATTTTTTCCACATGAAGCTGATTATAGAAAGTGTTTTCTGAGAGATGGGTGTGGTCACCGCATGCCTGTGATCTTAGCTTTGGGGTCTGAGACAGGAGGAAGGACAGCGAGTTCAAGAACGGTCTGGAGCCAGGCAGTGGTGGCGCACACCTTTAATCCCAGCACTTGGGAGGCAGAGGCAGGTGGGTCTCTGAGTTTGAGGCCAGCCTGGTCTACATTGAGTTCCAGGACAGCCAGGGCTACACAGAGAAACCCTGTCTCAAAAAACCAAAAACCAAAAACAGTCTGGGCTACATAAGGAAATCCTGTCACAGACAACAACAACAACAACAAAATCCCTACAAAATCTCACTGTTTTGACCACCCTACAGCCTGAACCAAGAATCTTAAATGACTCTACGAGGCCTACAGATTACGAGTTGCTACTTAGCATGTCCGGGGGATGCTACCAGCATCAGATACGCAGAAGCCAGGGATGCTGCTGATCATCTTAAAATGTACAAGAATGTCCCACCTCACAGGATAACATGGCCTGGTCTAGAACATCAACAGTACTTGGGCTGACTAACCTGAAAATGAGCGGGCAGGGAAAAATTATCCAGTTCTAATTGATTCCCAGCCTGGGCCAATCAGTGTATTCTATCTCAACGTACGACATGCTGAAACCGTCTGGTAGCATCCGGGCTGGGCTTTGCAGAAACTTGACTTTATGTATTTTAAGTTTGTTAGTTTTTGAATCGGAGTCTCAAGACCAGACTGGCCTTGAATTTGCTACTCAAGGTTGACCTTGAACTCTTGATGCCTGCTCAATACTTTCTGAGTTGCTGGGATTACAGGTGTGTACCACTGTACTTGGCTTCCGCCATGAAGGAAGCTGGGCAAACGTTCTGCCAACTTAGCTGCATTTCCATCCTATACAGGTTAACCGCAAAGGCCTGTGAGAGTCAGCTGTGAAGACAGCTCCTATCTCAGTGCTAGACGCTGACCACTAAACTTCCGCTTTACGGGGAAGGGGATGGATGCTCACGGCCTTCATGGCCGGTGTCAGGAACTTTCACCTCCTTAGGGGGAAGGCTGACCTCTGCTTTCCATTTTGACAGGATCAAGAGAAGAGTCACTTGTCTCAACAGTCACGCCAAGGACTGCTCTTCCCACCCTGCCCCCTGGATGGGAGACTACACCGGCAGAAACACCATCCGCTGCCTCTTCCCAGCTCCAGACCACATGGATGGCTGCCCTAGGGGAGCCCCCTCAACCTGTGCACCCCGCTAAAGAGTCCAGCAAGGCAAATCCACAGTTGTGTCCTCTGGGTGATGTTCCCCCCCCCCCAAGAGTCTGGTCTCCATGAGGCAGTGACGGCCCCAGCTGGGCCTAAGCCCTTTCTTACTTGACCAGTCAGTCATTCAAGGACAGTCACATTCTGATGTCGTCTCCAGCCACTCCCCATTAGTCACAGTTCTTCCTCCAATTCAGAATGTTCCCTAGGGATTATGGGGACTTAGAGCGCTCCCAACTACGGGCAGACCCTTTCACCTGTCTTCTCTGGCTCGCAGCCTTTCTGTATCTTGAAGTGTGATCTGAGGAAGCAGCAGTAAAGACAGTTGTATCCACAGACAGAGGTCAGAGACAGGAAAGCCTGGTAGCAGGAGTCCTGGAGGCAGGGCTAGAAGCCCAGCCTGAGGCCAGTGGCCCCATATCCTCCATTTCTGGGCTGAGGTCTGTAACATGGCCAGGGACGGCCATAGGCTTTTATTTCTGAGTCCTTTTCTCTCTTTGCAGCAGGAACTGGCAGCGGCATTTATGCAAATAACCCGACCTGCAGGAGGAAGCTGGGTGTCAATGGCTTCCCCCTCCTCCAGGGCAATGCAGGAGCACCAGGATCCTCAGACCCCTCAGGAGGAAGCAGACCTAAGTCCACATCCCCAGACTCCAGCTACATTCTCCTCAGAACACACTGAAGTCTCCCAGGCTGGCCCTGGCCCCTCACATTCAGTTTTCCTGGCTCCCAATTCCCTGAGCGTACATTTGTCTTCAGAAATCCTCTCCTCTCCGTGGCCTCCTGGGCCATCTGATGGGCCCCAAATGCTCCCGAGTTCTGAACCATCTGTTCCGCTAACGGAAGCTCCAAGAGCTAGGAGAGCCGGGCAGGACTCTGTTCAGTCATCAGGAAGTCCCTTCCCACCAGGAGATTTGTCAAAGGAGACTGTGAATTCAACAGAGTCTGTGGAGCCCACCCCGAGGGAGCCAGCCCACATCCGTGAGGCATTTCTGCCATTGACAAGGCCCTTCATGAGCAGCCAGGCTGAAGAGGGGTTGATTTTCCACCATAACCCCAAGAGACCTCAGGAGAGAGCCAAAATCAAGGCTGAGGAACTTCTGCAGAATGACCATGATCCCTCTGGGGAGGAGACCAGACGATACCTGGACCTGTCCACGTCAGAATCAAGTCAGGAAATGACAGGGCTGGGACTCAACTTCTTGCTGAGGACGGACGCCACATTCACTACCTCAAGAAGGAGGCAGCCAGATGTGGGGGCCCATCTGGAGACCTCAAGTCCGGAGCCCACTGGGAGGCCCAGGGTGAGCCCAGCAGCTCTCCAGACAACATACCCCAAGGGCCTTCTGGCTTCTACTCCTGAGGAGCCTGCAGCCCCTCCTGGAGGAGGTACAGCTAGAGCCCTATAGCTGGAGTCAGCACCTTTGTGACCCGAGGGCTGGCATGAGCTGGGGGCTGCACACACAGCCAGTCCCCTGCCTTCACATACCCAAAGCCTTCTGGCTCCTACGGAAGCCATGTTTCCCCGCTCCAGGGAGTCTGGAAACACCCTTCCTGGGAGTCAGGAGTCAATGGAAGCGAGGTTGGCCCCCACCGCTGATAGCCATCAGACTCCTGAGCTTTTAGTACATGTGGAGGGGTGCTTTGAGAAGCCCCCCGCTGAGCCTTCCTGGAGACTTCAGGGTGAGTCATAGGAGTGTCCAGGGAGGGGAGGCCCAGTGGAAAGGGTTTGACGTGCTCACACTTCCCCTTCAGGATGCTGGCTGGGACAGGACAAGAGCCCTTGGCTGGCTTGAGCTGGTCCAGCTGTGTTTTACATCTCTCCCTGCTAGATCTGGGAGGGATCTGGGCAAGGTCCTGGCCCTATAGCTAGGCCCACCCATGTCTTGGGCTCTGTTCTCCGCTCTAGCTCTATAACCTTAGCAGGGCACTAGCCTTTCTGAGCCGTAGTTTCCCCATCGACGAATGGAAATGATATTAATTCCTCCCCAGTGGGTTTATTGATGGTGGTGGTATTGGGATGCATGAACAAGGATCACGTAAAGTGTGAGCCCTGCCCAAGCATGCTGGGAACCCCAGGGGAGGGGGACGAAGTGACACTGCTTTGCCTTCTGTTCATCACATCCCCTGGTTTCTATGGCAGCAGCTGGTTTCCTCCTGGCTTGGCTAGACCCACTGACCTGCAGTGACCCAGAGCTCCCACACTCTGTGGCCCAGAAGCCCAGCTGTGGCCAGGCATAGTGACCTGGGCTGGAATCCCACTCAATGCTTCCTTGAGAGGGCAGTGCCTCGCCCTCCCCACCCCCACCCTAGGCCGACCTGTGGCTGGAGGTGGGATTTGAAATGCAGCCAAGGAGAGGAGGCCCAGCAGCAATACCAGCCCAGAATGCGAACTAAATAAATAAATAAATAATCAGGGTTGTCTTGGCTGATAAACGGTCCCTACCTCGAAGATGACTTCTCCCCGTGCATGCCCCCCTTCTTCCTCTCTCTCCGGGCAGATCCATCCCAGGCAAAGGCTTAATAGCCCCATTTAAGGCTTTTCCTTTTCACCACGGAACTGAGCTGCTTCTGCCATTACAAGGTTTTCAGCTTCTCTCTGAAATCAAATTACTGACTCCATTTAATTTTTTAAAAGCTCAGATGATTTCCCTTCTTGAATCCGAACCGTGACTCCAAGGCCAGCCCTCTCTCCTGCATCCCTCCCCCCCCTACCGCGTCCCCTCCCCTCCCCAGGCGCATCCCCTGTGGATAACTGCTGCCCAGGGATGGTGGTCCTCATGCCAAGGCAAGCCTGACACCTAGAGGGGGAAGCTGACAGATGGCAGCCCAGGTCCCACATCCTGGACACATGGCTGGGTGGTCTCAGTGTTCCCTGGGTCTGTAAATTCACAGGAGTCCAGGGAGCCCACATTGACACACCTTCACAAAATAGTGAGATCAGTGGTCAGAGCCCAGCCTGATACTTTCTGGGCTCATGGTTATTCGGCAGAGCCCCATCTCCACGTTACATTCCACCGTGTGTGTTCAGGACTCTATCCCTTGACAGATGTTTATAGAGCCAGTCCTCTGTACCAGGTACCAGGAGGCCCTCTAGACAGAGCAAAGTTCTTTATTCTTGTGTGTGTATATGTATGTGTTCTAGGGGTATAGATGTAATAATCACACAAGACAATTCCAGATGTTTCCCAGTGCTCTAAAGAGAACCAAGCAAGCCTCTAGGTCAAGGGTTGCTTTGAGTGAGAATGTCAGAAGGCACCAAGGAGAAAGAAGGTCAGAGGCCAACTCAGAAAGAGCCCAGGAGTCAGGCCAAGGTATGGTGTCACAGGCCTGTGATCCCAACACTCCGGATACTGAGGCAGAAGGTGCTTAAGACCACGGGGGGCTGCAAAATGAGACCCTGTCTCAAAAATACAAGTTCAACAATCCCTCCCACTGGGAAAAGGAGAGAAATATCTAGGTGAGGTCATCTAGGCCAAGTGACAGAAATTACAAGGGTGCCAGGGGACCGAAAGGTCACTGGAGACGGCATTTAAGCAGGATGTTGTGGAAGGCAGGGACCCTGTAGGGTTTGAATGCCTAGACGGAGACCGAGTTTCACTCTGAACTCAGGGGGCATCTTATAAGGTATGTCCTTTAGGAGACAAGTGACCATATGTGGGTGCTTTACATAGGGGGCCATGGCTAAATGGTTGGTCAGAGGGGCAAGGAACCCAGAACCTGGAGAACAGCGGCTGGCTGGCTCAGGACTCGCCTGCTCTCCTAAAAGGAAGTGACTCCCCAGGTCTCTTCTGCATCACTCCCAGGTCCTGTGTCCTAATGAGGCATGAGATGTGGCTGGAAGGGTATGCCTTCCATCTTCTGTCTTCACCCTGGTACAGTGCTACCTCAGGGAGTCATTTGTGCCTTCGCTTTCTCAGTCACTCACATCCTCTTTGTCTCCACTTCTTCAAGGCCACCTAGCTTTGGGACATCACAGACCAGGGCATAAGCACACCTAGAGGTTCTGTGAACCTTGGGCTCTTTCCCAAGTCCCAAGAGTGTTGTACCAACCTGCATCCTTGGATACCAGACAAAGGGAATGGAGTTGATGAAATCATCAGGTCCGGAGTGATGATAGAGCTCAGCGGGCAGAGCGCTTACATAGCATGAGGCTCAGGGTTTTGATCCCCAACACTGCATAAATGGGAGACGGTGGTACACATCTGGAATCCTAGCACACCAGAAGTGGAAGTTTAAGTTCATTCTAAGCTATATGGCACATTCAAGATCAGCTTGAGAGAGATACATAAGACTATCAAAATAAAATAAAATAAAATCACTGTGAATGGCCCAGCAATCCACAAGGCAGGAAGAGCCTAGGCCTGAACTGGACTCTGGGGGCTTTGTCCAGCCAGAACAAACAACAGGCAAATGTTTCTTCAGCTAACCCTCCTCATCCTCCCGAAAGTGGGAAGTCTTCGTTAATTAAAAAGCGCTCGGGGTTCTGTGGAGGACTCCTGTTCTCTTTTAAGATGTAACGACACTGGCTCTGTGACCCCTCCTACTCTTGATGTACCAGGACCAGAATGGCACCCATGACCAATTCTGGGGCTGTGGCAGGCATATTCGTGAACATCGTCCCTGCCTTGGGGACATCTAATTTTCTTGCTGAGACCTCCCAGGTCTTGCAGGCATCTGTTTATGCCTGACACATCTGTGTGCCGTGACATCTTGGAAGGGGGATTCTGTGGGGCTTGGGGTGGAGATGGGGGTGTGGGGGGGTCTTAGCCAGCCCAGGCTACTCAGTTTGATTAGACATCATTGGGTCCTTTGGGCTCTAATCTTCTCCTCCCCAGTGACTATGCAGAGTCTCAGCCAGTATGCATACATGCGTTGTATTTCTCCCTCATCTGTCCCTCACAGCAGTCAATGCAGCCAGGACCCCCCTGGGCTTGCCTCTGTGAGTGCCAAGCCCGTGCACGGCCCTGGACTCTCAGATGTTTGATGCTTCCTCTGATGGCTTCCTGTCATGGCATACCCTTTTAGCGTCCGCTGCAAGTCTCTGTTGGGTATTTGAATCTCACTTAAACTGGAACTGTACTTATCAACTCAGTAATTCTCCAGCTTACTGAGTAACCGAACCCCCAGTCCTCTACCTCCTGAGTGCTGGGATTACAGGCATGAACTGCCTTGCCGTATGTCATTCATATAAGGCTGGACATGGAACCGGAGGTGTCACGCGTGCTAGGCGAGAACTCTACCAACTGAACTATGTCTCAATCCTATCTGCTCTCCCCAGACCTCCTCTTTCCCCTTTGGAGATCCAGGGTAAGCCATTCTATACCCCAGCCCTGCGCCTTTCAGAACTCTAATTCTCAGAGTGAGGTCCCTGGCCAGCAATGACTGCATTCCCTGGGAATTCACTAGAAACACAAATTACTAGGGTGTTTGTTTTTTTTTTTTTCTCAAACATCTTTAATCTCCTTTCTATCTCATTTGACAGAAATTGAGAAGAGAATTTATAAATACAAAGTATGTTACCATTTAGCAATTTTATACTCATATTAGTGTGTTTTTTTGTCTTTTGTTTTTGTTTTGTTTTGAGACAGGGTGTCATTTAGCCCAGGCTGCTCCAGAACCCACTGTGTAGCTGAGGCTACCCTTGAATTTCTGATCCTCCTGTTTCCCTCTCCTCGTTGATGAGATTACAGCCGTGTCCCACCTTGCTCAGTTTATATATGCAAATTCTTAAACTTGGACTGTTACTCTAATAGCCTAGCCCGGCTACTGCATCAGGGAATGAATTGGACTACACCCCAGATGATGACAAATCAAGAAATTCAGTCATCAAGGCCTGGTAGTTTGCATTCTAACAAGACTTCCAGAGGATTCAAGTGCTCCATTGCACACAAGAAAACAACTGCTAGAGAGAAAGAGAGAGAGAGAGAAAGAGAGAGAGAGAGAAAGAGAGAGAGGAGAGTCGGGTACTCCCTAAGTCAGAGAACTCCCTTGCCTCTAAAACAAAGGTGACATTCTGTTTCTAAGGCAGAACCACCCCTTTGAGGAAGAAAGAAATGATTGTTCCCATTTCATGGATAAGGAAACTGAGGCCCATAGCAGCCTGGTCCAAGGTCACATAGCTGGAAAATAGTAACTCAAGGTCACTGACCCTGGACTTCTTATTCTTAGGCAAGGAACCCTCCGGGAACACCTTGAATCTTCAGAATTCCTTTAAACCAAGGAAACAAACATGGGTCCACTGGCCAGGAAGGAGATCTGCCTTCCAGCTTTCTGCCCAATTTCCAGTTGCAATCACAAGAGAGAGCATCCAGGAAGCATAAATTTTGCCTGGCAGTTGAGTAAGAGCTCTGAAAGGAGTTACACGTCAGAGAGATGGGACTTTATTTCTCAATGAAATAGCCTTTTTATGGCTGGAATAAAAGTGCCAGGGGAGCCTAATGCCAGGAAGAAGCAAGCACATTTGATAAACTCCTCCAGCCAGGGCGGGGCTGCATGGGAACTCATGGCAGAGCTCCCCACGACTCCAGGGCATGCTTCTCTGTAGACTCGAGTCCTGGGAGAGATCTTGGTTAAAGGTGGGGGCCGGGGGCCGGGGCGGGGGCGGCGGTCCTCGTGGCCCTTCTGGATGGAGAGTGACTGACACTGGAGCCTGCAGCTGGGTCTCCACTTCAAAGTGGAACTGCGATGTGAAGAGCAGCCAGCAGGGGGCAGCATAACACACTGTTCCAGCTTGACCTGGGGCTGCTACAAGGGTTGGGGGCTTAGGGGTGGGGGGGCCTCTGGGGTGCAACCCTCAGAAGAGGTCAGCAGTAACTCTCTCCCCAGGAAGTCTTCCCCCTCATTTCAGCCTTTCTCTTCAGCCTTTTCATATCAAAGAACAATTCCCCATAAGGTGATGTAGGGTTTCCCTCTCTTGCTCACTGGCTGTCTTCTTAAGCATCGACAGGTTTATCTCTGGACTTGACTAACCAGTTGACTTCCTCCCAATGGGGTCTTTCAGATGGTCTTAGTGTAACTATGCAAATGGGCAGAGTTTGTGGGTTGGGGGGGCACCACCTTCATCGTCCCTGGGGAGCACAAGAAAATCCTGAAGGGCAAAGGAAGCAAGGAAAACTCATGTGAGTGTGTGTGATTGGCAGGTTTACGGCCTCAGGAAGGTACGTGGTATTCCGCACAATCAAGTCATTTTTAAAAATAATCTCCCTGCTTAGGTCGAACATGCTGCTAATTGCATTTTAATAAGTCTCTTAAAATCTTGCCATATTTTTTAATATCCTAATATTAGGTAAGTGATTGCGGGGGACACTGGAGGGCACGGGGAGTTTATGTAACAGAGGGAGGGCTCTAGAGAAGCTGGGGGCTGGGAGTGGCTGCCAAGTGGCCTGTGGTGTGTGTCCCAGCAGGGTGTCTGCATTCAGGTGTGCGTGGAATGTAGGGGGCGTGAGTGTGTGTCCGCTCGGAGTGTATCCAGGGCGTGTGTCCTCAAGACCAGCAGTACTTTCGAGTCTCTCTTTGGACACTAAATCAAGAATCTACGAAGGAGGTAGACTGAGCCCCCAAACTGGAACACCCGGGTCTGACCAGCTTGTCTTTCCCAAGACCAAACCCCCTGGGCTTAGAGAGGGGTCACTTAGCAAGACAGAGAGCTCAAGCCTCAGGCGTGTGAGGCCAGAGTGTGGGCCATCTTTCCTTCCTTTCCTGGCCCCAGGCTCTGGCTGGACCAGCTGGACATAGCACCCCAGAGTACTGTTTTAACTCTGCCATGTTCAATAATGTGAGAAGCAGTGATGGGCAGTTCCCCTGTGGAGCTCTTCCCACACACCCGGCATTTTTTGGTGACCACTTTCCCCTAAGTGACCCTGTAGGTGAGTTAGAGTGGACTCGGAGCTGAGAAATAGCAGAGATGGCATCTGAATCTACAGTCAGCTCCTGGAGTTAGTGGAGACTCTCTCTCTCTCTCTCTCTCTCTCTCTCTCTCTCTCTCTCTCTCTCTCTCTCTTTCTCTGTGTGTGTGTGTACGCGCACACACACACGTGCACACACGAGCATGCACACATGCACACACATGTACATGAATGCAGGTATCTGTGGAGACTCTCTCTCTCTCTCTCTCTCTCTCTCTGTCTCTCTCTCTTTCTCTGTGTATGTGTGTACGCGCACACACACACGTGCACACACGAGCATGCACACATGCACACACATGTACATGAATGCAGGTATCTGTGGAGGCCATAGGCATCAGATAAGCTGGATCAGGAGTTAAAGCAGCTAGCTATAAGACACCTGCTGTGGGTGCTAGGGATTGAACTTGGGTCCTTTGGGAGAGCAACCTGTGAGCTCTTAACCACTGTGGCATCTCTGTGGCTCCTGCCTTCTTTCTTATTTATTTATTTATTTATTTATTTATTTATTTATTTATACCTGGGTCTGGTAACCTAGCTCAGGTCCTCGCATTTGTAATGCAAGCACTTTACCGACCCGCGCCATCTCCCCATCCCTGAGCAGAGATGCTCCTCCTGTCTGGACAGGAGGGTGAGCTGGAGCTTCAGGGACTTCCTGCACAGCCAAGTATGCAGGCCTGTGGACACCATAGTGAGACCGCAGAGGAGACTGGCAGAAGCTGGGGAGCTGGCCTGGCCCACAGGATGATCCCTGAACAGTCTCTTACTACAGGCCAGGCTCCTCAGACCAAAGTCCGTGTCTACCTACTCAGTCTCTGGAGGTCAGAGGCCTGGAAGGAGGTCACTGGGCCAAGCCTTTTAGCTATTCTTTGGACTAGTGGAGGTTTCTGGATGTCTCTGCTGGCCCTGGCCATCCTCCTGCCTCCTCCTCCTTAGCCACACCAGCCCGGGTGGGAGGCACATGTTGAGCGAACTTCTGAACAGGAAGTCAGCGTCCAGGTCGGCCCGAGCCCCTTTTCATGTGGTTTCTTTAATCCCCCGGGCTGGGTTTCAGAAGCGTTTTATAGTTTCAGTTTTACAAAGCTACGCTCCCTTTAATGTTAGCGTGTTCAAGAGGTGGGGGGAGAGGGCTTCAGTCAAAACATGTGTGCTCTACGCCAGCCAGCTGCGGGGCCGTGCAGCCCAGGGAGGAGAGACGGCAATATGGCCTCCAGGCTCCCAACATGGGGCCTGGATGGACTCAGATGACATCCACTGGCTTCTCTCACAAGCTCATGCTTACCTGTGCCTGCTTCTCTGCATGGTCGGTAGTGCCAGAATCCCAGCTCCTTTCCCATCTGGTGTTTCATGTGGGCAGGAGGATGCCGGCCTTTGCTTTTACACCTCGGGCCTTACCCACCAGCATCGCGGGTGGTTATTTACTTGGTGTCTTCCCTTTACATAGACACAACCTAAGCAGAAATAGCCAGGAAATGGTCTATTTGATTATGTCAGTTATATCTGAATGGTCTCACACACATGCACAAAAAAAAAAAAAACCCAAATGTATAACTTTATTTTTTCTTTTTTGGTTTTTCAGGACAAGGTTTCACTGGCTGTCCTGGAATTCACTTTGTAGACCAAGCTGATCTCAAATTCACATAGATTCTCCTGCCTCTGCCTCTCAAGTTCTGGGACTAAAAGTGTGAGCCATTACACCTGGCACAAATATATATAACTTTTAAATGAGAAGAAAAATGTAAAATGATACTATTGCCACGTGTGTTCTGAGGAAGTCAATACAAACATGTCCCTTTCTCCAGAAAAGGCAATTTTTTAAAATTCAGTTTGTTTTGTTTTGTTTTTTGTTTTTCAAAACAGGCTTTCTATGTGTAGGCCTGGCTGTTCTAGAACTCACTATGTAGGGCAGGCTGGCCTCGAACTTAGAGAGATCTCCTGCTTCTGCCTCCTGAGTGCTGGGATTAAAGGCGTGCACTCCACTTCCTGGTTTAAATTCAATTTTTAACAAATTACATTTATTTATTTACCTGTTCCAGGGAGGGAGCATGTGTGTACCGTGACACAGAATTCAGAGGCCAACTTGCAGGAGTCAGGTCTCTCTTCCCATCAGGTGGGATCCAGGGAGTCATGCCATAAGACTTGGTGGCATGCACCTTTACCCTCTGAGCCATCCCTCCAGCCTGAAGGAGACAGTGTAGTCTAGTCTTTGACACTGCGGCACTCAAGAGCTATGCAATATGATTTCGTGTTGGGACTCCATCTGAAGTAATCCTGGGGGTTATGAAGCCCTGTGCATTTGCCACGTCTGGTAGAGGCAAGTGTCTTGGGGGGATGTGAAGGAGTTGGTGTGTTCCCTACCTGATGGGTCTATCAGCAAGATGAGCACTCTTCTGCCTGTAGGCGTGGTCTCCCGTTGCCTGAGCTTACTCTGAGTACAGAGAGAAGGACCGGACTTCCTGGCAGTGAGTTGGATGGAGAGAACAGACTTTGGAGTCAATGAGTCCTGGCTTACATCCTCGCAGCGCTTCCTCCTTGAAGCGTCGCTGTGGGTGAGTGTCGGTGGCTGCGGGCTTCAAGCCTGAGTCTTCCCATTTGTGACATGGACTTTTGTGAAGCCTGAGTCTTCCCATTTGTGACATGGACTTTTGTGACAGCAGCATTGGATGTAGAGACAATGAAACAAGAGAGATCCAATATCAACGTCTGGTTGTTTGGAAGCCTGGGAGCCTTGTTCTAAGCCACCCTGTTTCTGACTCCAGCCTTCGTTTTGCTATGGGTCCTGCCTTCTCCACGAGAGGCAGGAAGAGCTGGCATGGAGTTGCTGGGCGCAGGGCCTGCTTCCCCATGTCCAGTGTGAGGACAGAACTATGTTCTGGCCTGGGGTGGTGACAGGGGCCCTGACCTGCAGACCCTGTGCTCCTACCAAGGCACACGCTTTCACCCTTGCTGGCCCCAAAGTTCTATGGGCATCCCACGGCCTCCAGCTGCTTATACCCAAGAACCATATGGCTGCTCGCATTTACCACCCTCAGTAGCCATGGCTGCCCACTGTTCCTCGCCTCTCTGATGGGGTCTTGGGGGTGAATGCTGTTCCTGGAGCTGGTTCCCTCTCCTCACAGCCAAATACTTCCAATGTGACCGACGGAGCCAAGCCCTTGACACATTTCCTGTCTGCCTCATGTCAGTGTCACTCACACAGAGGGGATCAAGAACAGTGCCTGGCACAGGGTAAGCCCCCAAGAAGATCTGCTAGGACTGGAGCGATGGTTCCGGCAGTCGAACAAGCATACGGACCTGAGTTCAACCCTACCAAGGCCCATGCGGATCTTGGAAAAAGCCGGGTATGGCAGAGTGCCTGGAATCCCAGAAGTGGGGAGGTGGAGAGAGCAGGACCCCTGGGGCTTGCTAGTCTAGCCAAATCAGGAAGCTCAGGTTCAGTGAGAGATCCATCTCAGAGAGTGAGTTGGAGACTTATGGCGACTGCAGGCATGCACACTGCGTACACAATTTGCTGAAGTAGAGGTTGGGCGTGGGCGTGGGTGTGGGGGGCCGGTCGCTGATCACCACCCTCCTCTTGCATTTCTTCTCCAGGAATAGTTGCTAATGGTGGGTGCTCAGTCACCACCTGAAGAGCTGCTACCAGCGGTACTATGGCCCAGGTCTAGACGCCACACCTTCTCCTTGTCCACTTACCCCCCAGCCACCCAGGGGAGAACTACCCTGGGCACGGCGGCCCCTTCTGTCCCCCAGGGCAGCGAAGGGCTGGGCGCTGGCCCTGCTACAGCTGCTTGGGGCCCGGGGAGGAGAGAATCAAAGGCAGGCCATGTGGGCCCCTGCTTTCATCTCTCAGCTTCAAAGAGGTGCAAACAAACCCTGTCCCCATGCCAGGCGTTGCAGCAGCTCGCCGCTTACAGCCCCAGCCTGTCCTTCCCCATCCTCTTTTCCTTCCCAGAAAGAAGACAGGGCCCGAATCCTGACACCCAGAGGGCTGGGACTGCTGGCAGAGCAGGCAATGCTGGGCAGGGGCTACTGTGTAGCAAAAGGCAGGTCTGTTGGGTGGGGATGGGGAGCAGGGGGTGGGGGGGGCAAGGCGACTGAAACCCTTC
>NW_022196900.1:107776668-107786590 GCF_008632895.1 Mastomys coucha
ATACTTTCCCATTGTGGGTCAGCCTGGGGTTTGGGACCCACCCACTCTAAATAGAACTTTCTTCCAGTCAGGAGCTGCACGGCTCAGGGTGCGGGTCGTCTGTGGCTCCTGAGCACTAGGGGTGGGACTAGACCAAATGGACAGGACCCCTGAGGCTACAAAAGGGTGTGGCACAGCTCATGGGTCACTTTTACACCAGTTCCCACTGAAATGAAGACAATGGACGCTATTAGGGTTAGAAATGTTACTAAAATTAACCACCAGGTCACCCTGACCTCTTTAAATGTGCGCCAAGGACATTGAAAATGGCCCGGGGTTCACTTTACTCCTGTGGGAGCGCTCAACTCAATCCCCATTCTGCAGAGGAAGGCTCTGAAGCTCAAGCGCTCTTGTCATTTGGTTCCGAGGTGATGCTCAGCCAAAATCTATGGATGGACAGATAGGTTGGCAGCTAGGGCAAGGCCTACTGCTGGCTTTAGGGAGACATGTGAACCCTGGTCACGAGCAGGCCAGAGCTTGGTGGACGTGACCTTAAAATCAGCTCTCAAGTCTCTAGGACACTTCTGGCCTCCGAACAACAGGGAGGGAGAGAGAGATGTGTCTCAAGAGGCTCTGGAGTTGAGACAGTGCTGGGTTCTGCTGCTCCGCTTGATGTATGATCTTGGATCAGGATTTATTTATTTGTCTATTAGTTTTGAGACCAGGTCTTGTGTAGCCCAGGCTGGCCTTAAGCTCCCTACATAGATGAAAGTGACCCTGAACTTTGACCCCCCTCACTATCCCCCCACCTTTGCCTCCTGAGTGCAGAGATCATAGGGAAGGTACGGGATCATATGTCCTCCCACCCACTTGACCCAGAGCTGGGGAGAAAACACAGGGCTTAGTGCCGGCTAGGCAAATCCTCTACTAATCAAGCCATAGTCCGAGGCCTAGCCATTGACTGCTTGATGGTGGTAATGGTATTAATTAATTAATAATAATAATAATAATAATAATAATAATAAACAGTGCTTTTACCTCAACTCTTTCTCCGAGGAGCAGGGGACAGTGCTGTGAGGAACACAGGACACCTCCACCCAGTCACACAGAACACAGTAGGTCTTCAAGTGTGTGCACCATGGTAGGCAAGACTGTCCTGCGGGACATGCATCACACGACCGATAAGTAGCAAAGCCAGGGGCTGGGCTCGGGAGCCCCTTGGCGCCCTTGTCCTGTTGCTCAGAAAGCTGAGGTGCTCCAGAGAGCCGGAGACTGAGTCTGTCACTACAGCCACACCCATACGCCATGGGAGCAGGGATGAGGGCATCAGCTTGCCCTGAAGAGAGCCACCTTCCAGGTCATTGTCACCACACCCAGTGACAGGAACAGAGGGAAAATTCTGACTTCCTCTCCATCATTTCTCTGGGCCTGCCTGGGCACTGGGTCCCCTTTCCCAAGACTGATTCCCTCCTGTCTTCTGGAACTGTCATTTCTTCCCTGACCCTCTCCGGCCCCATCCACACACCCTCCCAGCTCTGTTTCTGAGGTCCTGAGTGTCCTGAATGTGGCTTTGGGACTTTTGTGTTGGAATGTCTCCAGGTAGACAGGCCTGGGGCTGCTCTAATGCAGGATCTGCGAGAAGTTCAGGACAGAAGGGACTCAGCACACCAAGCAGGGAGGGTACGCAGAAGCTCCGGAGAAGGAGTAGAGGGACCTGGCTAGCTGGGCTCTGGATGGGACTTGGAAGGTTGTAGTGGGTGCTGTGAAATCCCAGGGTACCCCAAGAACAGGGAGGGCAGCCGCTGTAAAGGTCTGAGGGCAACAAGATAAACATGCTCATGGTGGAGGCCAAGAAGCAAGGTCAGGTCACTGGGGACCCCAGTGGGCAGAACTTGCTGCAGGCTGAAGGAAGGGGGGCTGCTCCCACAGCTGGGGAATAGGGGTTCCCAGAGGTGGTAGCAGGAAGTGAGTCAATTGGAACCAAACAGGGCCAATGGGAACCAGATGTGATTAGGGTCGGGGGCTCGTGCAGGGAGAGATGTTTTCTCTTTCCTTCCAAGCTGTGGCTGGGGGGAGGGGAGAGGGTACAGCCTGGTGTTCTTTTCTCTGCCCCACCCCCACCCCGTCTCCACCTCTGGCCCAGAGTGGCATCAGGAGCTTAAGATAGACCATCAGTCCCCAGTAGGTAAGGAAAGCCACGGGCCCGGGAAGGAGTTTGCACAATTCCCAAGGGGTCCACGGACAGTCTCCAGGAGGGGGCAGGGCAGGAGCTCCCGCCCTAACCTCTGCCTGTAGCTATGGAGGTGCTTGGGGGCCCAGGCTCTCTGGGTACAGACGCCGACATTGCAGGTTCCTTGCTGGGCATCTAGGCTCAGTGCCTAGTTCTAGACACTGCTTTCAGGAGGTCCTCTTGGATCCTTAGGGTGGATCAAGTACGCAATCTGTATTCCCAGGGCCCTTAGTGTTTTTTGTTTGTTTTGTTCTTGAGACAGGGTCTTGTGGCTAGTCTATAACTCACTAGGTTGGTTGGTCTTGAACTTGAAGCAATCTGCTGTCTCTACTTTCTAAGTGCTTGGATTATAGATGTGTACTACCACGCCCAGCTCCCTTCTATATTTTGTTTATTGGCTGATTGATTGAGGCAGATCTGTAGACCTTTTTGCTATGCAGCTGAGGATGACCTTGAACCCCAAACCTCCTACTTCTTATAAGTCAGTGGTTCTCAACCTGTGAGTTGCAACCCCTTTGGAGGTCACATATCATATATCTTGTGTATCAGATGTGTACACTACAATGCATAACAGTAGCAAAGTGACAGTTATGAAGTGACAGCAGAAGCAGTTTTGTGGTCTGGATCACCACAGTGTGAGGAACTGTGTTAAAGGTCACAGTGTTGGGAAGGTTGAGAACCGCTGTCTACATGCTGGGATCCCGGGCATGCGCCAGCACAGCCGATTTACATGGTGCTCCATCAGCTCTTCCTGGAGTCTGTGGTATAGGATTTTAACTCCTTCCAGTGAGTGGCTTAGAATCCTTGTCCTCCTCTCCCACTGCTCTCAGCACTGAGGCTGAAGGCACGGAACCCATAGCCACACCCTCAACCTCCCTCACACCCACTTTCCAACCCTCTCTAATTCTGGGGTCACTTTGAAACGCGCACACACACACATGCGCGCGTGCACACACAGAAACAGAGACAGAGAGACAGAACCCTTCACCAGTTAATGCTTACAAAAAAAAAAAAAGGCTGTGGTGGGGACCTAGAGGCAGGAGGATCTCTGGGTTCGAGGCCAGCCTGGTCTACAGAGTGAGTTCCAGGACATCCAGGGCTACACAGAGAAATCCTGTCTCCAAAACCAAAAACAACACACAGTCATGGAACACAAGTTTGAAAGGTCTCCTTGACTGCACTGGCCCCCCAGGCTCTTCTCAACCATGGCGACACTGTTTGGCTTGGTGCAGGCTTTTCAAATCCTGAGTATTCATGAGCAAAAACACAACAGTAAATTTGCCTCTTTACTGCTGTTAAGAACCACAGTTCAATGGCACCAAGGATGCTCACCACCGAGGTGCTTCTTCAGTGGCACCAAGGATGCTCACTGCCGAGGTGCTTCTCCAGAACTTTTATATCTTCTCCCAGGGCAGAGCTTGCTCCCACCACCCCTTCCTGCCCCTGCTTTACTGTCTGTCTCTGTGAAACCTGACTGCTTTGGGCACTTCAAGACAACAGAATCACTCTCTACCTTCTGTGTTTGAAACATATCACCTAGGAAACTATCCCCAAAGCTCCCTGTGTCGTAGCAAGTGTCAGGATGTCTAAATCTTAAAAAATAAAAAAAATAAAAAAAAGCCACTGGAAATGAAGCTCAGTTCATTGTTAGAGTGTTTGGCAAGCGTGCACAAAGCCCTGGATTCCACTCTGGCACTGGGCAGACTGGGTGTGGTCATGTACGCCCACAGTGCTGTCTTGAATAGGTATCCTGGCATGTCGATATAGCTATGTACAGAATGTATGTTGTTCAAACATAAAGCATATTTCTCTTTTTTATTATGTGCATATGTACATATATGTGTTCGTGTACACGTGTATGTGCACGTTCATGTGTGTGCTGGGTATGTATGTACATGTGTATGAATAAGCACATGGAGGCCAGAGAACAAACCAGGTGCCGTGCTCAGGAATGCTGTCTGCCTCCTTGGACAGGTTCTCTTGTTGGCCTTGAGCTCCCTGATTGCACTAGCCTGGCTTGCCGGCGGGCCCCAAGGATCGTCCTGTCTCTGCCTTCTTAACACCATGTGTAACATCAGGGCCACCACTTTTTCTTGGGTTCTAAGGATTGAACTTTGGTTCCCAAGGCAAGCACTCTATGGCTCCAAGCCCTTTCTCATGACTTTTGAAAAACACCATCTACATTTTTGCATCAGCCCAGTTCCTTAGACACTGTCTCTAAGCCCTGACCCACATAGGTCCACCTGTCAAAGTACACTTGCTGTCTTTGTCTAAATCTTTCTTCAACTTTCAAATCTCTTGGGTGGGAGGGGCTAAAGAGATGGTTCGGTGGGTAAGAGATCTTGTTCTGCAAGTGGAAAGACTGGAGTTCAAATCCCCAGCCTCCAGATAAATAGCTGGGCATGGCTGCATATGTCTGTAACCTGGTACTGAGTGTTGGAGACAGGTGGATCCTGAGAGCTGGCTGATTAGCTGGCCTAGCTGCAACTGTAAATTCTGCTTTAGTGAGGGAGCTTGACTCCAAGACAGTAAAGTGGGGAGCAATAAAAGTGCTCTG
The DNA here is from genome assembly GCF_008632895.1 of Mastomys coucha. Classification (NCBI taxonomy): domain Eukaryota; kingdom Metazoa; phylum Chordata; class Mammalia; order Rodentia; family Muridae; genus Mastomys; species Mastomys coucha. The sequence goes on from NW_022196900.1 coordinate 107,781,435, forward strand.
TTCTGTCCTCTGCCTGCACACATGGGCGTGCATACGTGCATCTCTCTCTGTCTCTGTCATCTCCGTCTCTCTCTCTCAGCTCTGTTCAAATGCTCTGAGAGGCCTCTTCGCTCTGTGGACCCCAGGGACCTCTCTCTCCTTGGTTTCTTCAGCATTTTATACCTTAGAGCCTCTCTGATGGTGGCTGGGTCCCCACACTCCTTCAGGATCTTTAGTCCCCACACTCCTCCTGATCTTGCAATAAGTATCTCTGAGAGCCAGTCCACCCTGCCCTGAAGCCTGTCCCATGTGAGTGAGAGAGTGTATAAAGGTGTGCTTGCTTACAGGAGGGTCAAGCTTGCCGAGCACTGTTGGGGTACCACTGGTCCTGGTCAAGCTTGCCGAGCACTGTTGGGGTACCACTGGTCCTGGTCAAGCTTGCTGAGCACTGTTGTTGGGGTACCACTGGTCCTGGTCAAGCTTGCCAAGCACTGTTGGGGTACCACTGGTCCTGGTCAAGCTTGCCGAGCACTGTTGGGGTACCACTGGTCCTGGTCAAGCTTGCCGAGCACTGTTGGGGTACCACTGGTCCTGGTGTTAGTGGTGGTGGAAACTGGCGGTCACCACAGTGATGCTGTTAGATTTCAGGCACCTTTTCCTTACAAGTGGAAATGAGAAGTTCACTTTCCAGCTTCCCTTGCAGCTAGGATAGATCCAAGTGACCTGGCCTCTATTAACGCGACACACCCTAGGATTTTTACTTTCGTGAGACACTGGGCTGGTTTGGTGCCGATGAACTCCTGTAGGAACATGGTAGAGACACAACCAGACACTAGAAGCAGTGGTGACGGGACCATAGCAGGGCCATCCCTGCCATCTGTTCTAGACTGAATTGTCTTCTGTGCTCAGAGATAGGAGCAGAAGTCTCTTCAGAAAAGCAAGCCTGGGTGCCTGACCACCTTCCACATATGAGTCAGGAGAGTGTGGTGGTTTGAATGAGAATACTTGGTCCCCAGTTAACGGAACTGTTTGGGAAGGATTAGGAGATGTGACCTTACTAGAGAGATCTGTCTTCGAGATTTCAAGACTTCCCCTACTCCCCGTGTTATTGGAAATATTTAATCTCAATCAGAGGCTTTTACTTCACCTTTGACCATTCAGTTCCCAGATAAAAGCCACAAAACTTTTATATTTATGATAAGCCTTATGCAGTAGAGCTGGGCAGCTATCTACCCTCTAGTGCTATTACATCTACTTCCCTGCCAATAACCCTGACATATGACTTGCCACATTCCACCTGGGCAGATCTTAACTCCAATTGGCCAGCCCTCATGGCCATGGTTTCATGACTCACCTACCCCGTGGCATCTTCTCTTCTCTTTACCTTATACCTTTCTCTTCCTTGTGGTCTCTCCTCGCCACCAAGCCCAGGAACCCCCGCCTACCTCACCTACCTCTCTTCTGCCCAGCTATAGCCTATCAGCATCTTTATTCAACCAATAGTTTTAAATTAAGGAGCAAGGTCACATGTCCTTACTTGATGTACGCGAGGATCCTCTCATCCCTGAGGCCACCAGCACCAGGATTTAGCCACAGACCAAACCTCAACACTTGCTCTGCCATCTCTGCCTCTCGCTTGATGATCCAGATGTGAGTTCTCAGCTACTCCTGTTTCCAGGCCTTTGCTCTATCATCATGGACTCTAACTCTCTGAAACTGTAAGCTCGATTAAGTGTTTTTCATTTTATAAATTTCCTTGCTCGTAGTGTTTTGTCACAGCAACAGAAAAGTGATAAAGAGAATTACTTAGCCTCCACCTCCCATATCCCAACTTAGATACAAAAAATTTAAAAAATATTTTATTTTTATTTATGTATGCTTCTCTGTGTGTATGCCACGCGTGTATGAGTGTCATCAGGAGCCTATAGAGGGCTCCAGACCCTCCAGAGCTGGGATTGTAGGTAGTTACGAGGAATCTAACAGTCCAACATGAGTGGTAAGAGCTTATTCTTATCTCCTACCCCTTACGCCTTTTTTTTTTTTTTTTGGCACTGTTGGATTATTCAACTAATATTTACATACAGTAAGACTTGTAAAGCTGGATGTGGTGGCTCACGGCTTTAATCTCAGCACTAGGGAGGCAGAGGCAGACCCATCTCTGTGGGCAGACTGATCTACAAAATGAGTTTCATACCAGTCAGAGCTACACAGAGAAACCTTGTCTCTACAGAACCACCACCAGATTTATACATGTGCTATATATCTTGGCAGACTTACCCAATCATGTAACGTCTATGATAATCACTATATGAAACATTCCATCACACTGCAGAGTGTCCAGGACTTGTCAGTTACCCTGAGTTATCTGAGGCAGCTGAGGTCAGTACACGAGTGTCACACACACACATGCACATACACGCATGCACATACATGCTCTGGATATTGGCCTTTGATGTGTAACTACAGGAACCCCATGAAAAGATGTGTTAGAGGGCAGCTGTTCTCCAGGGTGGCTCAGACTGCATGTTGCCAGGCTGATGTTGGCCATGGTAGAACTATTTACACCAAAGAAATTGGCAGTGCCACAAATCCGGGTTTGATGGATTGCTTTGCTGATTGTCTAGACGTGAGAACCCAGTGGACAGTGCTGATGAAATTTAAAGTGTGTTCTCCTTGCAGCTGAAAACACACACACACACACACACACACACACACACCCCGAGGAACTATTTTTTCTGGCTCTAAGAGCCATCTTCTGACTCAGCAAAGTGTCACTCACATCCACAATGAATGGATGAAGCTCTGACAGATGTCTTTGTTGTTTTCTTCCTCTCTTGTCAAGTGATGTCTCCTTAAATGGCTCCCATTCCGCAGACAAAACTGAGCTTGTGGCCGACCATGGTGAGGAGGAGGAACAACAAGAGGAAAAGTGAAGGGTCTTCCCATACTGAAGTTTGACTAGGATTGGACTAAGGGTCACAATAAAAACAGTGCAGTGGAGCACTATTTGGAGAGAGAGAGATGGGTGGAGAAAGCAAAATCTAGGTATCCCCCCATTTGTTGCTAAAGATTGACCCCAGAGCTTTGTGCATGTGTGGCAAATACTCTACCACTGAGCCATTCCCCCAGTCCCATAATAGAGGACATTTTTTGATTTGGAGACAGGGTCTCATTATGTGGCCTGGCTGCTTTGGAACTCACTATGTAGATCCGGCTGGCCTTAAATCCTCAGAGATCCACCTGCCTCTGCTTCTTGGGTGCTGGGATTAAAAAAGAGCACCAGTATACTAGCCTTTGTGTCTCTTTAATCTCAGAGTTGGGAGGAGCAGCAGGGGGTGGACAGAGACAGGAGAATCCACAGTGCTCACTGGCCAGCGAGTCTAGCCAAATTGATGAGTTCCAGGTACAGTGATAGACCTTTCTCAAAAAAAATTAAGATGGAGGTCTGCTCCACCCCCAAATCTATAGATTCAATCCAATGCCTATCAAAATTCCAGTGGCCTGGCAGGAGAGGGGTAGCCCCAGTGAAACATGTGCTGGGCATGTGTGAGGCTCTGAGTTCAACACCCTGAAAAAGAAAATTAATAGACATTTCAGGCAGATGGGAGGGGGTGTTAGGAGGAGAGCGATTGACGAATATACTTGTTGTCAACCTCTGACCTCTGGCCTTCACATGCATACAAGGGCCCAACACACCACACACACACACACACACACACACACACACACACAAACACGCAAAGATGTATTCAAAGGCTCCCATATAAAGGTGTTCAGTGCTATATTATCTATTGTAGGGGGGAAAATGGAACCATCCTGAATGCCCATCAGCAGGAGAATGAAGGGGTGAACGGCGGTGTGTCCACATTGTGAAATACTATGCAGACTCCAAAAAGAACGAGACAGGTATTTATGGCTAGCTCAGGGAGAGCATGACACATGGCGATATGTTAAAAGCAACTTGCAACAAGACATGCAAGCCCATTTATAAAAATGTACACAGACGTTTGTTTGCACACGCAAAGCAAATGTCTGGAGCCACACACGCAGAACGATGAATAGAGTTATTTCCAAAAGAGACGTTTCCACCCTGGGTGCCTCTGATCTGCTGGAGTTCTTTGCCTTGAGCAGTGACTTTAATCTAAAAATAAAAACCACACACAATCACACACACACACACACACACACACACACACACACACACACACAAGGTGAGGTGCGGTGAGCTGGTTTTCTTTACTTTAGAGATCAGGCTCTGGAGCCGCAGAGGGCCAGTGCTGTCTTGACTTGCCCAGGTGGGTAGCCCAGGATGCCACAGAGGGGAACGGGCTGTGTGGAAGTCTCCTGTCTGGCTTCCCAGGCTTTGCCCCACCCTGCCCTATTCAGAAGCCAGGGCTCTTATTTTCTTGCTGGTCTCTCTAGCCAGGCAGCCCTCATCCTGCACACAGGGGCTGCACACAGGGCTGAGGTTGAGGTCTGGGCCACATCACCTTTGTCTCTGGTGTATGAGTTCCCTTGTGGAGCTTCACAAAGCCAGTGACCATTCCCCACTGGCTGGAGGGCGGAGTCTCCGTGGGCACCCGGCACACATGTGGTGCACATCAATACATGCAGGCAAACACTCATGCACATATTAATTTTTCATTTATTTATCTATCTGTTTATGTATTTATTTTTACTTTCTCAAAATGGGGTTAACCTCTCTGTATAGTTCGACCTGCCCTTGAACTAGTAGCTCGTAGCCCAGGCTGGCTTTGAACTCACAAAGATCAGCCTGCTCTTGCCTCTCACTTGCTGGGATTAAAGGATAGCAACCTTGCCCCCAGCTTAACATTCATATGTATATATTTAAATAAAAGAGTGCCAGTTATCGGGTTCTACCCCGAATCTGCTGTATCTGCATGCCTTGGAGAAGGGAATGAAACCTGGGGCACAGCTCAAAGCTACTTCTCAGCTCTTTCCCTTAGGTCAGCTGGGTACTTAAAATATCCACCTCCCCCAAAGACCATGACCAGGGATGCATGGGGCTTAGTTTTGGTAGTGTTGATATTGTTTCAAAGCACTCTGTTAGACTCACCGCCACCAGCACCACCGCCACCGCCACCACCAGCACTGCCAGCACCACCACCACCACCACTGCCACCGCCACCAGTACCAGCACCACCACCGCCACCACC
>NW_022196900.1:107787014-107794774 GCF_008632895.1 Mastomys coucha
TTGCTGCCACCAGCACCACCACCACCAGCACCAGCACCACCACCAGCACCACCACCACCGCCATCAGCACCACCGCCATCAGCACCACCATCATCATCTTATCATCATTATTATTGTTGTTATCTCTAGTGTGTGTACGCACATGCATACTAAGAAGGCACACATGTGGAGGTCAGAGAACCTCTTTGTAGACTTGGATCCATCCTTTAACCTTCGTGTGAGTTCCAGGGATTGAACTCAGATTGCCCGGCTTGGCAGAAAGCCCCTTGACCCACAGAGCCATGCTGCTATGACTCAGTGTGCCGGTATTCAGGTCTGAAGACTACTGGTCTCCCACTGAAAGCCCATCAGCATCTCTGGGCTGGGACCTGATCACTGATCCCTGGAACACTCACACAAGCCTGGCATCTTGTGACCACATCAGAACTGACATGGAACTTGCTAGAATTACAGCTCCCCATGCAGACCCACAGTATCAGAGCCTGCACTTTCTTCTTTCTTTTTCTTTTCTTTAAACATTCTTTATAATATTCATTTATTTTTATGTGTCGGTTTTGCCTGCATGTACGTGTGTACCATGTGCATGCCTTGTTTCTGAGCAGGCCACAGACAGCGTTAGATTCCCTGAAATTGCAGTTACGGATGGTTGTGAGCTACCATGTGGGCTCTGGGGATTGAACCTGGGTCCTCTGAAAGGGCAGCCTGTGCTCTAAAGTGCTCCCCATCTCTCCAGCTTTCTCCCAACCCCCTGCCTTTTTGACATAAGATCTTGCTGTGTAGCCTTGGCTGGTCTGGAACTCCATCTATAAACCACACTGGTCTTGAACTCATAGGGACCTGTCTGCCTCTTCCTCCCGAGTGCTGGGATTAAAGGTACGTGCCATGATGTCCACATTTTGTCCTTCCTTCCTTCCTTCCTCCCCCTCTCCCTCCTTTTTTCCCCCAAGACAGGGTTTCTCTGTGTAGCCTGGTTGTCCTGGAACTCACTCTGTAGACCAGGCTGGCCTCGAACTCAGAACCTGCCTTTGCCTCCCAAGTGCTGGGATTAAAGGCATGCACCAGCACCGCCTGGCTCTTCTTTCCCTTTTCTTTCTGTTTTTGAAGTGCAGTCTCACGTGTTTCAGAATGGCCTCAAACTCAAAACCTTGAACTTCTTTCTCATCCTCCTGGCTTTACCTCTCAATGTTGAGGCTACAGCATGCATTACTATATTACCATGAGGTGTTGGGGGTGGAACCTAGGGCTTCGTGCCCAGAATCTAGGTCTTGGGATCCTTAGGGAGGGCTAGAGAGATGGCTCCATGGTTAGGAAGGTTTACCATTCTTATAGAAGACCTGGGTTCAGTTCCCAGCAACCACATCAGGTGGCCCACAACAGCCTGTTACTTTTGGTTCTGGGGACATGATGCCCTCTGACTTCCATGGGTACCTGCATGCATAAGCTCACACAGGCAAATATATACATACATAAAAAAACAAAGTGCTTAAAGTAACCTTAAAAGGATGTGTGCCTCAGGCGACTAGAGTGTGTACCTCAGGTGACTAGGGTGTGTACCTCAGGCTACTTGGATGTGTACCTCAGGCCACTAGGGTGTGTGCCTCAGGCGACTAGGATATGTATGTGCCTCAGGTGACTTGGGTATGGATCACCAGTGGAGACACTTATGAGGGCTGAGCGTCAGTAGGGTAAGTTTATTGATCCCAGCATCCAACATGAGAGCCGCCTGGAAGTTTAAAATGCTCCCTCTACCCAGGCAGCACCCAGACAGTCTCACCTGGGCATGTGTGACTCTAAATAAAGGTTCACAGGTGCATCCAGTGTGAGGCGCGAGGGCCACTATACAGAGGGCACAGCTAGGGATGGGGTTAGGGCTCACCCCACCCCTCCTTCCTTCCCTCCTTTCTTCTGTCCCCGTTTTTTCAGATAAGATCTCAGGTAGCCCAGGCTGGTCTTGACATTTTTTTTGTCATCGATGGGGTCTTGAACTTCTGACCTTCCCACTTCCATCACCCCGGGGCTGGGCCTGCAGGCATTTGCCACCATGTGCAGTTTATGCAGTTCTAGAACCTGAACCATGGGCGTCGTACATGCTAGGCAGGCACTATGCCGACTAAACTCTCCTCAGTCCATACTGAAGACGTCTCAGGGCATCGGAGGAGGTGGCTTATACCGCGCAACAGAAGCCCCACATGGTTGGTGGCGCCTGGGATCCCAGCCATCGAGAGGCCAGGCTGAGGCTTTCAGCAGTTCTGACAGGTGGCTCTCAGGGACCGAGGGAAGTGTGGCTTCACAGAAGTCCCTTAGAAGCTTCCAGGGATGGTGTGAGAAGGGACAGGCTTTCCATGAGGACTAAGGAGGTAGGAGCCAAGAATGAGACTGTCGGAAGGCTGTGCCCCACCTAAGCAGTTTCTGGACTCCCCGAACCTTCGGACTGCTTGGCCAAGCGCACCCCCTCCCACAATTCATCCTAAGTAGAGGAGATAGGAGCCTTTCTTCCCTGGCCTAGGACAGGTATCTGGGGACCCAAGAACAGAGTAGGGTCACTTTGCTAGCAGGAGTCTGCCCCACAGGTAGGCTTCAGCTTTGGCTCAAAGCTCACTTCTTAAACAAGATCAGCACCCCCCTTCCTCCCTGGCTCCCCCTCGCCCCCAGAGGCTGGTAATTGGTAGACAAAGGAGTTTCAGACAGTTGGGGACCTGCGTCCTTGAGTCCCTGAAAACATGCTATTATTAATTAAAGACTCTGGCTTCGGTGGGGCCTGGGCCTGCCTCTTTCTGGCTGGGCCTCAGACTCACGTCTCTTCAGCCGTCTCTTCTTGCTAAATTTTTCAGTGTTTTTAACATCAGACTGATGTTACGTATAATTACCAACTTTGCACCCAAATTATATTTGACATGGCTTGTGTGGGAAATTAGACCATTTCAGTGCCTATAAATTCACCTGGGAAGCCGAGGCAGGCGTGCGGGCGTGCTGGGGGAAGTCATTTAAATATTACATGTGCCCTCCTGGAAATGCCAAAACTCTTCAAACTGCCAGGGAGAATCTGGTCTCCCCCCTCTGTTTGCCTCTACAGTGTTAGGAGGGCTCTGAGGGTGGAAGGCAGGGTCCTGTGCATGGGAACAGTCACAGGGACCCGGAGTGGCATGATGGACAGGGAGAAACCTGGTGGCTCCTGTGTGGGGGCCCCCTGCCCCTCCTCAACCCTCTCGCCTCCACCCCCTCTTTCTATGCCAAAGGAAAGGAGGTTCTACCTTCTCTGGACCATGGTGAAGGGTATGGCACGGTCTGTGCACTGGGACCTCAGGGCTTGGTAGGGCTCCATCGGGGAATCTCTATTGAAGAAGTGAGCTCCCCAGTGGGCCCTCTGCCTTGCCATTTTACTTCCACAAATCTTAAATGGGACTGCTAGCCAGTCTATGGGACGCTGGAGATCTGGAGCAAAGCTCGAAAGCTCAGTGGTTAGAGAATGCCGATGTGCGGAAGCCCGGAATCTGATCGCTGCACCCCGAAACTGGATGTCACCGTACACACCTGTAGTCCCAGCACTCTGCAGGTGGAGGCTAAGAGTCAGAAGTTCAAGGTCCCGGGCTGGGGAGAAGAGGTTAGGAGGGTAGAGGAGACCAACCCCTGAGGTTCATTGGCCAGCTGACTTGATGAACTTCAGGGTTAATGTGAGGGAGACCTGTCTCAAAAAACAAAAATGGGGAGCCCTGGGAAAAGATCCTGCATGAAAGAGAGGCCTACTGTGCACTCCTATTTACAAACGGACACTATGAGTACACATAGCACCTCCTCCCCAGTACACACACACCCAGATCTTAAAAAAGAGATTTGAAGGTCTTTTTTTTTTTAAATCTATAACGTTACCAACTTGAACGGCATGAGGTCCTGTCTCAAGAAATAAAACATGTGGGGCCATGGTGGTAAACACTTTTAATCCTAGCACTGTGCAAACAGAAGCAGGTAGATCTCTGAGTTCAGGGCTAACCTGGTTCACACAGCAAGTTCCAGGCTAGCCAACGCTACCTGGCGAGGCCCTATATAATAATAAAAACAAACAAACAAACAATGTAAGTGAAAACCTAGCACATTCATCCATTCACTCGCTCACCAAATGTTTATTGATTTCTTGTCACAGGTCAAATAAAAACGTAGAACGTTCCTTCATTTGCTCACTCTAATGGCTATCTGTGTGCTGGGCTCTGTTCTGGCCATAGATACACAGCTGCACAGCCCCAGCCGCTCTCAATGGTGTGGGGAGTCAGGCTTTGGGGCAAACACTGAGGGGCAGGGTCTGTGAAGCTGGAAGGCCAGACTCTGCCTTAGCTGCTCCTCTGTTTAAGGCTGTGGCAGCAGGGGAGAACCGCTGGCTCCTGGGTATTGCCGCTTGGACTTGTGACGTTGGAGATGAGGCCAAGGCTCCATAGCAGCCTTGGTAGAGAGAGGAGAGAGGCTCAGCGTGGGGGTGTGGGGGTGAGTGTGGGGTCCACGTGGGGTGCCTCACCTCCCTTCCCCTTCCTGCACAGACCCCTGGGCGTGGCTCCAGGGGGAGCCTTCTGGCGAGTGTTGCTGTGTATTGGGAGGCCAACTGTGAAAGCTGAGAAAAGAGTTAACAGTAGGCAAGCCTGAGACTGCCCCTGCTGGCCCTACTACCTGGGACTCCAGGGAGGCCTTGCCCAGCTCCTCAGGAAGTTGTTTGTGTGCAGGGAGCGGTGGAGTTAGGAGGAGCATTTATGGTTGTCAAGAGCCCTCACCTCACCTCAGCTCCTGTCCCTTGGTCTGGTGACCCGGTCTCAGGTCTTTTAATCTCATTTCCTTTCTGTTCTCTTCCCTTACTTACAAGAGAGGTCAGAGGTCAGGGTCACTAGATCTGCGTTTCAGTCATGTGTGACCTGGGCAGCCAGTTGCTCTGTCCCAAGGTGCCTCTCCGTCTCTGACAACCCACTTTCCAGTATGGGGGTGGGGGCGGTCCTGTGTCTCCTCTCCCAGCTTTGGGGCAGTTCTGTGAGTTCTGAGCACGGATCCTTGAAGCCCCAGACCCGCCTGCCTTATTCTTCAACACTTGTCTCCATGAACCTGTGTCGTACCTTGCCTCACTGCATGGTGAATCAGACCACAGTGGGCGGCCACACATGCTTGGGTTCTCAGCCAAGGTCTAGGTGGGCCCAGACCTTCGAGGGGCATTCAGATGGCTCCATCCCTGTACAGTCGGAGCCACCCCAGCCAGGTCCAGGCATGGTAGAGCACACAGTCTCTTCCACCAAGCCTGGTCTCAGGCCCGGGTTCACGGTGTAGGGCAGGTTCACACCACCCAGTTTGAGGTTGGTGTATTTTGCAGCCCCAGTGGCTGGGACAATTCTCTCTGGAGTCCCCTCCCTACTTTGTCTCTCCCATGAATAAAGTCTAGAGTTTAGAGTCTAGCTGGTACACTAGGCTATTACAATCCCCACATTCCTGCTTTGGCCACACAGTCCCCTGCCTGGAGTGCCTGCCCTTCATTCTCTTGAATTAGCTCAAGGCAGTGGAAGTAGCAACATTCCTCTCCTTTCCCAGGACTCTGTTTTGACCTCCTGTGTCTGGCTTAGATCTTTCTTCTCTCCCTTCCCTTCAGCTTGAAAGCTTCCGTCACTGAATTCTGTTAATTTGCCTGTTTTCTTTCCTCATCAGACTGTGAGCCCTTGAGGGAACCTCCAAGGGTCTTTGCTTCCAGTCTGGCCATTCTGGTTATATCGGGAGTGCTCAGGGAATGTGTTTCACTTCAGGGGACTCAGAGGCCACACCTGGAGTGTGGGTGGGGCCATCTCCCTGCCATTACTGCAGGGACTTCTGTGAATGTCCAGCCTGACCTGGACTCAGTTTTTCCCCTTGAGGGTGTTGATGAGGAAGTGGCCAGGGAACCTACAGCTCATTTGTTCAGGGATCATCTAAGGGAGTGAGACACCTTTCACCTTAGACCGACCTCCCAGATACGGAAGGAAACTCCACCTTTCTCCCTGGTGCCTTTGCCTGGAGGTTGGTGACATCCGACGAAATCTGTCCCCATGACTTCCTCCCTCACGTGAAGAATGGACACAGCAATCAAACCGCCACCGTGGGGAATGGGCACCTCACAGAGATGACTGACACTTGATGCATGGACCACACTCCCCGAATATGGCAGCCAACACAGATGCCAAGTGACATGGGCCAAGTACCCTACAGGGGTGATTAGCACTGTTGCTGCTGGGCAGCCGGGGGAGGGGCTGAGGCTCAGAAAGCTTGCTTGACTGGTTTATGACTACATAGCCATGAAGCTGTGGTGCTGGAGACCAGAGTGCAGGTCTGCCTGTCCCAAGGTCCTCTTCCTACCCAACAGATGCCCCGACACACACAGGCCTGCGCCAGCGATGTAACAGCAGATAGCTTGGTACAGAGAGCTAGTCACAGGCTGTCCACCGAGGTTCTTGGTGTTGGTGTGTGTGTGTATGTGTGTGTGTGTGTGTGTTTCTGTGTGTGGATGCCAAAGATCAGCTCTGGTACATTTTTCTGGTACATCTGTCCACCTTGTTTTTTGAGACAGAGTCTTTCAGTTGGATCTGGAGCTCACCAATTAGATTCAGCTCGTCAGCCAGTGTCCCGAAATCCATCCCTCAGCACGGCCCAGCACTAAGACTGTTCCACCACGCTTGGCTTTTGTATTTAGTGCTACGGCTCAAACTCAAGTCTTCATGCTTGCAAATCAAGCATTTTACTAATTGAGCTTTCTTCCTATTCACAGCCTATAATTTGTGGCAGGAGAGATAGAGACACCAGTCTCCCTGCATTCTGTTCCATACCTCACATCAGAACAGACCCCCAGACCTCAGGGATGAACCCACAAAGTGCTCAGCAACTCCAGAGGACTCCTGATCCTACCCTGTGCACAGGCTCAAAGCTCTCTTACCCCAGCTCTGACAGGCAGAAAAGAGGTAACCCTGCCAGGCGGGGGGTGGGCTTAGAGGAGTAGGTAACTGACATTTTCCCCCTGTAATGACAGCCCTAGCTGTTGGTGGCAATGACAGCTCTTGTTGGGGCCCCGCACACCCACACACAGGCATGGGAGCACCGCCCTACTCCTGGCATCCCGTGCCCCCAGCCCTGAAGACACAGCCATGCTCAGAGGTACATGTGTCAATGCAACTTGTCATCTTGAGCACCCCCAGACACATGGCTTTATATAGCCAGACACTGTACCCCTTTCCAGGCTCAATCCTGAGCTCCTGAGATGTGTGCCCCTTCATGTGTGGATGTGTGTAATGAAGAAGGCATGGTGGGGTCTCTTACTTGGTGGAACTGAGTCTCCTGGGAGCTGATGGCATTCAGTCCCAGGGGCAAGCCTGGGAGAGCGTAGCTCTTTTCATGTTAGCCATGGCAAAACAGAGAGGTTTCTTTGCTCCACCAGAGTCACAGGATGGGCAAGTGCAGCTGTCAGAAGCTTACAGCCTGAGGTCATAACCACCAGGCTTTACCACCAGGCTTTACTGCGGCTGTGGGGCAGGGCCACTCCACCCCGCCTGTCACAATCTCCTCTTCCTTTCTGCCCCATGCTCTGTCCCTCAGTACTCTCCATGGGGCTCCTATGAACATGCAGACATTCCTGTTGTTTCTCTGCCTTCTCCTCTCTCACCTGCCACTTGCCATTTACATACACATCCATATACACACAGACACAGGCACACATGAACACACAGACACACATGAACACACAGACACACATGAACACACAGACACAGACACACATG
>NW_022196900.1:107794904-107798816 GCF_008632895.1 Mastomys coucha
AGACACAGACACACATGAACACACAGGCACAGACACACATGAACACACAGACACACATGAACACACAGGCACAGACACACATGAACACACAGGCACACACAGATACACACATAGATAGGTGCACACACACACACATCAACATACAGACACACACACAAAGACACACACAGACAGATGCACACAAGCACACATGCGGCACACAGATACACAGATACAGACAGACAGAAAGACAGTCAGTCACACACAGAGATGCACACATGCACACACCAGGCTGGCACACATGAGGCACCAGGAGGGACTCCGGGAACAGGTCACCCAGTCTCCTACTGTTTGGGGTCTGAGGAGGGGACAGCTGTAATTGTAAGAGGTGGGGAGATCTGAGCTCTCTATCAGGCCTCCATGCTGGGTTTCCCTGTCTGGTAGAGTGCTGGTGTCCAAGCTAGGGAGGGCCTGGCGGCTTCTGAGTTGAGCACAGAGCACCCTGGAGGTGGTCACGTCCTGTTTCATATCCAAGATGGCTCTTCCATGGGTAGAAGGACTTTGTAGGTGGGTGCCAGCCTCTGACAAAGCCAGGCTCCTGGCCCTTCTTTCTTTCTCCTGTGTGTGTTCTGACCCAGACCCAGTTCCCACCTGACGGGTCAGGCTGGTCCATGTCCACACCCACCACTAGGTGGCACCAAGTACCCTTAAACTGCAGGGTAAGCTGCCCCAGAGGACTAGGGTAGGGTGGGGGCTGGCCCCACACCCTCTTTGGTGGCTCTGCCCCAATAGCCCCTTCGTTGAGTGACACAAAAGGCCCTAAGAGTACAGTACTATAGGCTCCCTGCTACCCTTGCAGGCCTTGAGGTAGGCGTTGTCCTTGTCCCCAATTTACAGATCAGGAAACTGAGGTTCAGGCAGTTACTGTAGTAGATCTGAAAACCACACAGCTTCTAACCCTGGGTTCCACGTTAACTTTTCTGTTTCCTGAATGCTCTCTCCAAAGGGTCAGAGGCCAGGGGTTGAACCCTAGAGCTGGTCCACAGTGCTGGGAGAAGCCTTTCAGGAGAGAGACAAGATCGGAGGATTTCTGTGGCCTGAGAGGAGGAGAATCCAGGGCGGGTGGTAAGCTGGTGGGAGGGGCGGTGGAAGTCTCGGGGCCCTCCTCTGAGGTGAGGCCCAAGAAAAGCAGAAAAGAGTGGGGGATGGGGGGTGCGGGGAGCGGAATTCCGGCACCAAACATCTGGGAGGACTCTAGAGCTGCTGCTTGAAGGAAGCCAAGTGGCCAGATGTTACAAGCTATGCTGGGCAGATGGCGCAGGGCTGCAGGGGCCCTGCCTTCACACACGGTCTCTGCCGGATCGGGGACATCTGTCTCTAGAGGGAGGGCAGAGTGTCCAAACACGGGAAGAGGGGCTGGCCCTGGGTTCCTTGGGGAGTTAGGTTATGCCACAGGCCCAGAAGTTCCCAAGGCTCACATACATCCCATCTGCTACCTGCAATGACAGCCATGGAGCCGTGTGGCTCGTCACCCTTCTCCATAAAAAGCACATGACAAACTGTGCAGGGGCCAGGAGCTAGGGACACCATGGTGACCAGGACCAACTGGCCCCCTGCCTTCTTTCCCCTTTATTTAGGGCAAATAAGTGACAAACAAGTAAATAAAAAGGGGTGTAGACAGGTGTAAACAGGTGTAGAGAGGTGACCCAGGAGGCCTTCCTGGAGGAAGCAACATTTGCCATAAAGGGGCCCGACATGACTTTCCAGTAGAGGACCTGGGCGGTCACTCCAGCTGTCAGGCAGGAACAAACTCAGTGGACTGAAGGGTGACAAGGAAGGTCACGGGAACTGCTACCAAGTGTGTGAGGGCAAGCCCCAGCTGAAGAGGACCCTGCTAAGCACAGAATGTCTCCGAGAGAACTGAGCTGCTTCATGATGTTGGAGATGACACATTGAAGAAGAGGGGGTTGAAGCTACCAGGGATGGAGCAGAGAGACTACCTCAGGGACCCAAGTGCAGGGGGGTGGGGGTGGGAGGGACAGGGGGAGGGAGCCCCACCTGAAAACCTCCAAGCCCCTAGCTGGCTCAGCGTCACCAAACTAGGGCTCTGGAACTCTGTGCTAGGCCCTGGCCACGCTGCTCACTTCTGTGTGACCCAGAGTAAGTTCCTGTCAGTTTCTGAACCCCAACTGTCGAGGGCTGCCAAACTCCTTCCCTCCGTATGTGAGGTTGAATGTGAGAGCAAGCCTGAGCTAAAGGGAGATGGGGACATGGAGGACCCAAGGTTACCTCAGAGAATAGATCCCCCCACCCAGGAGGAGCCAGTAAAGGGGCAGGAGTGTGGCTGAAGATCCTCCAGTCTAGGGCTCCCAGCGCTGCTGTCTCTTTCTCAGAGGCCGCAAATCGCCCACCCCCACCCCCCTCATGTCCCTTCTTTTTTCCCCATCTTCTTTTTAGAATAAAAACACCGGCCGCTCGCGGCTCGCCGATGTTTATGCCTCAGTAATACATTATGTATTATTTTGTTTTAAGCGCAGCTTTTGCATCCTGACAGTAACAATAAAATGTGACTATGGGATTGCTAACACAGACGGACTAATGTTTCCATCGCCCGCCTCTTTTTTTTGCGTCCTAAGCACTTTTGAAAAGCTCCTTTTATATTCCTAATAAAATTATAGCAAAATACATCGATTTACTGGAAAAGAGTTGAGGGTCGGGTAGGGTATTTCTCCCCCCTCCCCTGGAGCGGCCACTGCTTCCCCTTGTCAAAGGCAGATGCATATTTTGAATCAACCTTCTAAAGTGCCACTTGACCCTTAACCCCAGGTGGCATCTACCTGCCTGCTGCTGCTGCTGCTGGCACAAAGGAGTCAGACTTGGTGGGGAAAGTGGGGTGGTCTCTGTGATGAGTGCGTTTATGCACCGGTGTATCAGGTGTGCCTGTGTGTTGGGGTATCCACTCCAAGTTGGGGTGTCTGTCTACATCAGGATATCTGTGTCTGCTGGTGTGATGAGGTGTGAGGGAGGGCGGTGAACTGGTGTGTAGCCTGGCCACACCTGTCTGCGTCTCTATCTCTTCATGGGATAGCCTGGGAGCTGTAGGTTGAAGGATACTACCATGTTGATAGGGCCCCAGTGCCAGGCAGTGGGTGTGTGTGGGTTTGTGGTTGTGGGATCTATGAGGAACGGCCTAGGTGAGACAGTTTCTGGGCTTGCTTCTCCGAAATGGGGACAAGGGGAATGTTCCAAGCCTACGATGTCAGTTTTCTCCATGAAAATGCAGGGTTTCACCCTGATGGCTCGCTGATAATCACTTTCGGCTGGCTGTGAGTGAGTCTGTCTTACGCCTGACTGAACGGGACACAGAGAGGATGGGTAGAGGCCCTCACAAGCCCAGATGGCCTTATGAGGCTGCCGAAGACGTCAGGGTCACTTTGGGTGACTCTTCAGCTTTAGGGGACCTCCTGGAAGGACTCCATAGGACAGCAGGCTGAGGGAGTGTTCTAGCATCCTGGTCATACTCAGGAAAAGCTGTGGATGGAGGAAAGGGACCAGTCTCCAAGGAACTGGGGACATGCTCTGTAGGGGCCAGGGTGCAGGCAGGAGGGCCTGGTGTGCCTAGCCACAGTGAGGCAGTGTCCCTGGCTTCTGAGACAAGAGCTCTTTCTAGGTCCTACTATCATTCATGTTTTTTTCTTGAGCGCTCATTCTGTCCCCCAGAATCGAAAGTCTAAGGAAGTAAGGACACCCCAGATTCTTTCCATAAGTTAGCATTTTCCTATGGGGAGTCTAAACCCTGGGTCCTCTAGGGGAGGGCTAGACATAGGGTGAAGGGGGAATCTGACAGAGAACCTCACATCTGCTGCCCCCAGACTTCTAGGAGCTGAAAGCCGGTAGCCCCACACCCCGCCCCGCACCCCCGCAGCTCGCCCC
>NW_022196900.1:107798847-107805502 GCF_008632895.1 Mastomys coucha
CAGCCCCGCCTGCTGCTCGCTTGCGCTGGCTTCCTCACCACCACCCGCCCTGAGTGTGTGGACTGTGATTCAGAAACAGCAAGAGAGAAAAAAAAAGAAAGGAAAAGGTTTTGTATAGTAAGCACTTTCGAGGGCAATCTGGGGCCCCCTAATCCAGAGGTTTCTAACCACCCCAGCTAATGCTGCCTGACACTGTGTTTTGATATCATTACTACATTATACTCACAATTTTTGAGTGAAAAAATACAGTACTTAGAAAGTCGAAATTCATAAATAAATTCATGTCAAACCGCACTTAATATTGATTTTGTTAGTGTTCAGATTCAATAATAAGGTACTGCGTGCATGAATATTTAAATATAATCATCATTTCTGCATCTCCTAATGGCCTCTGCTCCTCTACACTCAATTTAAACACAATTTAAAAACTATAATGTATTGAAAAATACTAGGATTTAGCAATAAATCATCATGGGGAGATTCCAGGCCTCTTATAGGGTGGCTCGATATGGCTTTCTCTCGGGACTGTACAATTAGATTCATGTTTTTAAACTTCTCAATTATCCATATACCATAATTTTATGTGAAAGTTTGTTTCGCTTCCCCCCTAGCCCCCCCGGCCCCCCACCCCTCACTGGCCCCCCCACCCCCACCCCCTGCCTCTCTCTCCGAAGGAAGCAGCAGAATATGGCTTAAGTGTCCTCTTAGCTAGAGTGGAGTGGGGTCAAAGGTGGCCGTCCTCAAACTGAATTAGAAGCCAGGCCTGCCAGAGGCAGCCGGCGCTGAGTCACTTAATCACATTATTTAGGAAAAATATAGGGGGGAAAGAGATAAAATGACTTAAAATGAACTTGCCAAGGAGGAAGTAGAGTTTTTAGATTTATTTAAAAAGCAATCCTTGGCCTGATGAAATAGGCTCAGGCCTGTGGCGGGATGCGGTGGGATCCCGATCCCGGAGGAGAGTGGCAGGGGCTGGGCGGCACGTGCGGTGGGGGCGGAGGGGCTTTCAGCCTGATCCCTGAGCCCCACGGCTTCCTGAGGAGTCCCTGGAGAAGGTGGGGGTATCCTGGGGTGCCGGGGAAGAATCTGGGATGGGGGAGCTGTGAGAGCCCCCCCTCTATACGAAGGATGGCTTTGGCATCTGTGGGGAGGAAACGGTCCCTGGGGTATCTGTGGGAAGAACAGGGCATGGCAGAACCTCTGAGGCAGACAACTGAGGATTTAAATGATGCCCCAATGGCAGCTGGCAGCCATGGGAGTTGATGGAGGGCAGAGTGGATGAGGATCCAAGGCTCAGAGGGAAAACACCCCTTGGCTTGCAGCTCCATGCTGACACAAAGCATAACCAAGCCCATTTTATAGATGAGGAAGTTAAAGCTCAGAGAGGGGAAGCTATAAGTCCACGGTCACACAGCTTATGAGAGAGACTCGGGATCTGAACCCAGCTCTCTGCAGATCCGATGTGTTTTGCTCCTGGCTCTAGGCTTCACCTGGGAAGGTACGGTAGAGGGCTGAGGGGCTCGCTGTGCCTTAGCTTCTGACTTACTCAGAATGTGGCTTAGCTCTTCGTATCCTAGGAGGCGAATGGGCATCTCTCTGCTCATCTGGACTGTGGACAGGGTGAACAGTCTGTCTGTGGAGCTGAAGGGTCATTGGAGTGGACCTGGGTCTGGACTCTGGCCTTGTTGCCAAGGGAAACCCACATGTAAGACTGACACTGAGGAGCACCCGGGCCACCTGGGGACAAACAGGGTGGGCAGCTGTAAGGAATAGACATCTGGCCTTCTGGCCAAGGCTTGTCAAATTGACCAACAATGCCAGGATAAGAACTCCCTCTGGGAAGAGGAGGCCACACCAGGAGTGGCCCTGTAATGTTTGATGGACCCAGAGAGGCTATCTCACCACAGGAAATGCCAAGTGGGAGGGACTGTGAGGCTGTAGGTACACCGTGGCTCGGGGCCAGCTCACTGCTCATCCCTGAGCCCCACATCCCACCTGTGAGCAGGTGACAAAGCCAGCACCCATCACTTCAGTGTCCCTTTGCATGACCCTGACACCCGGAACAGGTATTATTAGAACACGTCCACACGTGGGCAGGGGTATTTTTTCCCTCCCAGACTGTTCTGTCCCCGTCCCTTCTGTGGGCGCTATGGAAGCCGACTCCGACTGGGCAACAGCCAGGTTCTTTCCCCCATCTGGTTCAACTGAAGACATACCCATAGGGCAGAGCCAGCAAGGGCCCAGACACGGCACCTTTGGCAAGCAGGAGTTCAGGAGTGGCACCGGCAGGCCACAGTCTTCCCTGAAACCCGTAGATTGTATGGGCTCCTTTGGAGACCGCGCCCTCTCTCACTCATTCATTAGGATTCATCTATCCATTTGCTCATTCCAAAAACACCCATGCTGTGTGCACAGCCTGCTCTTGGCTAGAGGACAGAACCTTTGCTTCCTGCTCTGTCCTCTGTCTCAGTTTCCTTCTCTGTGTGGAGGGGTTGGAGGGGGTAGCCTTGTCTACTTTATTCACTTCTGCGACCTCCATGGGAAGACACAGAGATGGGAATGCACAAGGAAGAAGGAGGAGGAGGGGGAAGAGGAGAAAGAGGAGGAGGAAGAAGAAAAGGGGGAGGAAGAGGAAGAGGAAGAAGAGGAGGAGAAAGAGGAAGAGGAGGAAGAAGGAGAAAGAAGAGGAGGAGGAGGAAGAGAAGGAGGAGAAAGAGGAGGATGAAGAGGAGGAGGAAGAGGAAGAGGAGGAAGAGGAGGAAGAGGGAGAGGGGAAGAGGAGGGGAAGAGGAGGGATAGGTGGAGGAGGGAGAGAAGAAGAGGAAGAAGAAGAGAAGGAGGAGTAAGAGGAGGAGGAGGAATAAGAGGAAGAGGAGGAGGAAGAGGAGAAGGAAGAGGAGAAGGAAGAGGAGGAGGAGGAGGAGCAGGAGGAGGAGGAGGAAGAGGAGGAGGAAGAAGAGGAGAAGGAAGAGGAGGAGGAAGAGGAGGAGGAGGAGGAGGAGGAGGTGGTCATCCTGCACAAGCAACAGTTCTTTACCCAACAAGTAGGCCAACACACTGCCCACAAATGGAAGAGTCTGTCTGATCTGATGCACTGGTCGGCTGGTTGTACTCCTGGATGGTCTGGGGGAGGGAACAAGGATGGACACCTCTTAGAGCTCTTAAGTTGCCCACAGGTGAGAGGAGGTCTCTCCCAGTTTCTCCTTCCAAAAGATCTGGGAAGGGAAGCAGAGAGGCTGTGGGAGGGTCCTGGTTAAAACTATCAACCAGTTCCTTGTACCCAGTGGCCTTCCCCTGGCAGGTCAACTCCTTGTACCCAGCAGCCTGCTCCCCTGGCAGGTCAATTCCTTGCACCCAGCGGTCTGCTCCCCTGGCAGGATCATGGGTGAGAGGGAGGGCCCTCCACCCACCACGTCATCCAAAGCTGTGGGTGAGGAGGAGGAGGTTGCCAGGGAGCCTGGGCAGGGTGTGAACAGACCTGGGTCCCTGAGACCAGCATTGCATGGAGGCTGCAGTTGCTAAGGACTCCCCTACTTCTCCAAGAATCTCACAGACCTTCTTCTGAGGAGCTCTACCCCTCCTGACTTCTGGGCCCTGTCTAATCATTCACAGCCCACATATTGGCTTCTCTTTTCCTTCAGACCTGCATTTTCTTGCACACTCTCTCCCAGCACTGAATTTCGTCCCTCAGGACCAGTGGTCCTTAACCATCCTAAGGTTGTGACCCTTTAACATAGTTCCTCGGTCTGAGATGACCTCAACCATAAAATTATTTTCATTACCACTTCATACTGTAATTTTGCTACTGTTATGAATTATAAAGTAAATTTCTGATATCCAGGATATCTGATATGTGATCCCTGTGAAAGGGTTGTTGCACCCCCAACAGGGTTGAGACCCACAAGTTGAGAACCCCTGGGTTGGCCTGTTGGGAAGACCCCAGGGGCAGGGACTGTAGAGAGCTTAGTAAGCCAGAAATTGTAGGAGAGGCGTGTCCTTGGCTCTTACTTAGCTCCTGCCCTGTGGCCCTGAGAGCCTCTAAGGAGTCAAGTTTTAGGTTACAGAGGACGCCAACCATGCCCTGGTCCCCAGGCCCTATCCTGTCACCGTGTATCCAGGGTCAGGTTTTTTTTTTTTTTTTCTAGAAAGCAAGTGGCATTCATCATAAGTGACAGTGGGGCCTAATGCAATCTCTGTTAGAGCCATGAATTACAAATGCACACAGCCAGGAGGTGGCTCCATTGGAGCCTTCTGGGGAGTGCCCAGCCTGGGTGGGACATGGGTCTGACCATTCCTGGAGACTCCAAAAGGACTTAGTGCAAGACTTCCTCAAATGTCATCCGTGGCCAGGCCCAGCAGCCACCTCCTTTTGCATCCTCAGGTATAGGACAGGGCTTTGGATTGGGCAGAAGTATGGCTGGTTGCAGGTGACTCAGTCTACCTTTGTATCTCTGAGACTCACAAGGGAAAAATAAGACACCCGAGCAATAGGGTGAAGCAGGTTGGACCAGTAGGGTGGGGCAGGAAGGTTCCTGGCCCTGCTTGGTTATCAGGAGGACCTAGCCCAGGAATCAGGGGCCTGAATATGACCAGAAGGTGCCAGGGGCCTGGACTGTATCTCTCACTGCACACAGCCAGGACATAGACCCCGCCTCCCACACCTCATGCCCCTGGGGCTATCCACAGGGCCCACATTCTCCTGGCTCCCAGCTCTGTCCCATCCCAGGGCTGCTGCCACTTCTGCACGTGTGTGCGCCCCACAGTTCTGTCCCTGCACACCCCCCACCGCGCTCCACTCCCACACGTGCACCCAGGCCTCACGTGGATGTGCCCAGCTTGCTGCCAGCCCAGCATTGAGTCAGGGCGTGTCTGTCTGCCTCTGGCACCCAGTGTAGACGGCTGGGTTTGTTTTCCCTGTATGTTTTGGGTTCAGGGGGAGAAAAAAAAATGCTCTCCAAATGAGCTTCCCCTCCCGGCGGCGCTTTTCCCTTCATTTTTTTCTGCCCAGGTGTCTCTGAAGGGAACCTCATTGTCTGTTTCAAATTCATTTGCACTTAACTCATCCGAAAAGTTTTGCAAGAGTTGTTTGATGTCCAAGGAGCCTCAGAGCACCCCTCCCCCTCCCCACCCTTGTAATGAGCCCTTTAACTCAAGGAGACCTAGAGCAGTCTTTGGACCAGAGTCAGAGACCCGATGCCCCCTTCCCTCGCCAGTGTGGGAGGAAAGCGCTCAGGGGTGGGAAAGGCCTGGCCGGGAGTTGGAGAGCTTATGTCCAGCTTGCCCCATGCTTCGGGGACACACCATGTCACAGGGCATCTCTCGCTCAGTGCTCCCCATCCGACGGCTCCAGCCCCGCTGGGTGCAAGGCCCAGCTGTTGGTGCACTAAGCCTCCTCCACTAATTAATGGGTGCCTGCGAGGGCTGACCCAATTCGCCCCCAAATTAATCTCAATTACAACGATTTGGTAAGAGCCAAGCTAGCCAGCCTGATGGAGCCGAGATTTCATCACCCGAGAACAAGGAGCCAGGACAGCTCAATCCTGATGTTATCAGCGGGGGTGGAGTGTGTGTGGGGGTGCTGGGTGGGGCTGTGGCCCCAGGCACAGCAGCATTTATCAGCACCATCAAATTAGTTCACACCAGCTAATATTCACATTGGCAATCTGGCCTACCATCCCCACGCCCCCTTCCCAGTGACCAAGGGTGGGGGATTATCTTCAGCATCCAAAGTCCTGCCAGTTCATTTGCATTTCACTCATCCGGTGAGGAGACCGGTGAGTGGACACAGTTGCCTGTGGAGGAGAGATGATTAGCTTGGAGACTCCTAGTATCACAAAGCATGGGACCTAGAAAACCTTGTACGGTCTGGTTGCTGCCCCTGGGCACGGAGAGATGAGGCCATGCTGTAAGCAGATTGGCTGCTGACAGCTACGCACTGGTGGTGAGCTGAGGTTTCTAAAGGCCTCTCCTATCTGGTCGCTCCTTGCACTATCCTCTTGGGGCAGGGCAGGGATCAGTGACTCCATTTTACAGAAGGGGAAGTAGAGACCCAGGGAGGAGACACAGCTGAGTGGGTAATACACAGAGTAAGCCTTGGCTCTAGAAGGAGACAGGACTCCTGGCCTAGTGCTCTTGCCATGGGGACACAGTTGGCAAGAACTACACTTCTCCCGGCCAGCCACATGCTCCAAGCTGCCTCCTCTCTGTGACCTTGGTCTCCTCATTTGTAAACAAAGGTGAAAGTATAACGATAAAACCTGCACCAAGCCCACCCTTGCAGGCTTTACACACTGGAGCCTTGTGTGAATGTGAACACATCTTTCCTGACAGTGATGGATGGAGAGGGTTGTATCTGAGAGCTTCCAGCTGCTCCTCAATTCCCCAACCATGGGAGTTTTTCCAGGTAACAGGGGAGTGTGTGGTCCTCTCCTTGGAGCATATTCTAGCTCTCTGATGGCCAACAGAAGGAGGAAATCTAAGAGGTTGTTCCTTGGTACCTCACCTACCACGTACCTCAGGTGCAGACAGACTCCTGTGTCATATATTACACTTAACACACCTTAGACTGGTTACACACTTCCTTCCTCCTGGCCTCTGCCCACCTCTCCCCAAGGTAGCCCTGCATCTTCAGTCTCCCCGCCCTCCCCCTGCATCT
>NW_022196900.1:107805564-107821493 GCF_008632895.1 Mastomys coucha
CCCCCCCCCCGCCCTCCTCCTGCATCTTCAGCCAGGCCCCCATACTTTCCAGTTTCTCCAACTCCAGCAACTCCACCTTTCCTTTCTGGGCCTGGCTTGGCCAGCTGAAGAGGGGCCTAGGGCTTGACTTCAGGCCCTTTGGGCCTTCTCTGATCGGTGCCCAGTGGTGTCTACCCACCCCAGCCACATGTGCTTGCCACCCTAACAGGGAGCACAAGCCCCACAAGTCTCCTGTTCGCGCCCCCACTTCCCGCAAAGCCAGTGGCAGGATGATTGATTTTGCGGGAAGCGGAGTTCTGATGGTGGGGGTGGGGAGCCAGGGCGTCAGGGGATCCTCACTCCATTTGCTTGTGGCTGTGAGTCAAAGCTGGGTCCCGCTGGGCGCCCTGTGAGGTGTTCCCCCGCCACTCAGTTTGCCTGGGGAGGGGAGGTATGTGGGGGTTCTCATGGGGTCTCTGAGAGAGAGTCCAGAGCCACAGGGTGCCTGACAGCATGGAGGGGTCTCTGTGGGCACTGGCCTCCCTCGAGATCCCTTAGATGATGTTGCTGACAGTTCTCTTATGGAATAGAGATGTGTAGTAAAGGGCATTGCCCTGTCTAGCTTGGCATAAATTTTGCAGGTCAAGATGGAGTCATGGGAAGATGAGCAGCCACCAGTCTGACTGGGTCTCCTGCTCTTTGTCTATGTTCAGGGGTCTTCAGAGCCAATTGGGGACCAATGTGGGAACAAAGAGCTACGTAACAGCCACTGGTATGTGTGCACATGCACAGGCACACACTCACACATGAACATTCACACTTGAGTGGGAATCTACCTGCAGTTAGGTCTTCACATATAGGAGAAGGTATAAAGGATCATGTGTGTGGCATAAATGAGTCACGTATGGGTGAAGGCCAGGAGACTACCTCCACACACGACAGCTGATCTGAGGGCTCCCACACACCAGTAGCTTTAACAGGGACCGAAAGTGGGATTGTCTCCTGGTTCCTTGGGAGCTGGGACAGACAGAAACCCAGGGCAGGGCATGACTCAGGGCCCAGTGAGTCAATAGGCTGCCTAGTCTTGGGAAGCTGCCTGGATGCAGGCCTCCAGGGAAACAAGCAGGATGCCTCCCACCTGTCACACCTGTCCCTTAGTTTTGGGGCTTAGCACAGATGTAGGTGAGGAACTGCCATTCTCTCTAGCAATGCACAGAAGGCGATGCCTTCATCAGGGAAGAGGGTGGGGGGAGCGTCATTGACAAGGGACCTACTGGATGTCTTCAGAATGGAAGAGAGGAAAGAGGAGGGGAGGAGGAGAAGGAAGGGGAGGGGTAAAGAGGGAGAAAGAATCAGAAGAGAGGAGAAGAAGAAGAGACATTTATGATGAGGCATTGAAAAGATTTGAGGAAAAAGGGTACCTTGGTTGGATGGAGGCAGGTGGTTTCTGGGAGTAGAGGGCAGCCAGGGTTTGGGACTCGGAGGGATGGGAGGCCAGGCGCTGGTTTCCTAAGGATGATTTTGGAGGCCTTGTCTGAGATCTGAGGAAGTCCCTCCAGCTAGCCTTGTATCAGAGCAGCAGGGAAGACCAGCCACCCTTTACAGAAATATCTCAGTTCATCCTGAGACCACAGCCAGATGGGGGCAGCACCCTACAGCCCTACCTGATGTGCAGTCTCCCCTGGGGTTCAAGGGAGTGAGGGAGTCTGGGATATTCAGGATGGACCAGTACTGGGGGGCAGTTCATAGAGAGGGCATCTCAGATGAACAGAGGGGACCCCAAAGACAAGGCGGTCCAGGATCCCGAGCCTGTTTGTAGAAGTCTGAAGTGACCACAGTAACATGATGGCTTTGCCTAGGTATCCCCAGGGCTACATAATACCCAGACTTTCCCTTGAATGAGCAGTAAGGAGCCTGCTTGCTTGGGAATATTGTGGGTGCCACGGTAAAGTCTTAGAGCAAAGTGTCCCCCCACCCCCATATCATAGGTGTAGTTAATTATGACGGAGCTTGGGTACATACTAAAAGACTTAGGATGTCAGTGGTGTGGGTGGCTCCCCATGGCTCCATTTCAACAGTGATTTAAATATTTCTTTATTACATTTAAAAAATTATTTTGTGTGTGTCTGCCAGTTTACTATCAAACTCACCTAGTCTCTTGAAATTATGGCTTCATCGCCGATGGCCATGCTGTGGAGAGAACATTTGGAAAACACTGACTTGTCCTTAAAAAGCAACAAAAACCACTCCCCCTTCTTGGGCTGGGGAGATGGCTTAACGGGTAACATACTTGTACAAGCTTGAGGGTCTGAGCTCAAGTCCCCAGGACCCATGAAAAGCCAGATTCAGAAACACTTCCATCTGTAATTACGGAGCCTGTGTGGGGAGACGGGAGGGAGGCATAGACAGGCCATTCCCCAGAAGCCTGTGGGCCAGCTTGCCTGGGGTACACAGGCCAGACAAGGACACTGTCTTCAAACAGAAGTTGAGAAGTAACCCTGATGTTGCCCTCTGACCTCCACATACATGTGCCTGCATTAATTTTTGTTTATTTTATTAAAAATAAAAGTATGTATACTTGTGTGTGTGTCCGTGTGTAGGTACGGGCACACGAGTGCAGGAGCTTATTGGAGACCAGAAGATTCAGGAGTTGGAGTTAGAGTTGGAGTTACAGGCAGTTGTGGGCCACCTTATGTGGGTGTCAGCAAACCAAATTCTCTTTGTGTCAGCAGCAAACACTCTTAGCTGCTGAGCCATCTCGTCAGCTCTATCAGCCACCATCTTTTTATTCACGTGCACTCAGGAATGTGCTCTCTCTCTCTCTCTCTCTCTCTCTCTCTCTCTCACACACACACACACACACACACACAAAGGCACGCACTGAAAAACTACTCTTTCCTGCTTACCAAGCCTTGCTATTTTACATCCCTTGTACAAAATACAGAAAATGTGATATATTAATTAATCTTTCAGCATCTCAGCCCAGAAGGAACTCTTATTAATATTTTAGTCCACTTCAAGATTTTCTCCTCCTCCTCCTTCTTTTGGTTTGGTTCTGGGTTCGAATGAAGCAAGGCATGGGCTCCGTGTGCTCTCTGGAGAAGCCACACCCCCAACCCTTCACTTGCAGGTTCTAGACAAGGGCTTGCCCCATGGCACAGCCTTCTCCCCACAACCTTCACCTTTTTTAGCTTTGACCCTCTCGGAGCAAAGGGAATGCAGACAGATAAATCTGAATTAGGATCACACAGTTCCATATTCTGTTTTTCTCTTCATGCTAATGAGTTAATAGCTTACAGAAGAATACATGTGCTGCTTAAAGAGTAATAACTAAACAGGTACCCATCGCTCAATTCCTGAACTCTATCCTGTTTCATTTAGTATATGCTCTGATGGTTCCTCACACTATTAAGTATTCTTAGAGGACTGAACATTAATGGCTGACTGGTAGTCCTTCAAAGAGTGGACCATATTTTATTGAACGAGTCCCACCTTCTTGGAAATTCAGATCGCTCCCAATCTTTTGCTATTAGAAGGATGCAGTGAGAAACACCACCACTGTAAAATTTGCCCATCATCAGGACAATCAGGATTTCTTTATTGAAAGCAGATAGAGGGGCTGAAGAGACTGAATGGTGGTTAAAATTACTGGCTGTTCTAGCAGAGGACCTGGATTTGCATCCCAGAACCCATGTAACGGCTCACACTTGTCTGTAACTCCAGTTTCCATTTCAGGGAATCTGAGGCCCTCCTCTGGCCTCCTCCAGCACCAGGCACCCATGCTGTCATATGTAAAAACACAGGGAAACATTAATACACGTGAAATAAAAGTAAATCTTGTTTTCTTGTAAATACTATTTATTTCATGTAATGCGTGCTCTATCTGTATGTACCTACAAGCCAGAAGAGGGCATCAGATCCCATTACTGGTGGTTTGTGAGCCACCATGTGATTGCTGGGAACTGAACTCAGGTCCTCTGGAAGAGCATTCAGTGCTTTTAGCTGCTGAGTCATCTCTCCAGCCCACATAAACTTTATTTTAAAACAAGAGGGTAGACAGAAATAGAATTAAAGTCGAGCTGGAGTTTTGGGCTGAGGAGATGGCTCAGTGGCTGAAGTGTTTCCTGTGCAAGAATGAGGACCTCAGGGCTGGGGAGATGGTTCAGTGGTTAAGAGCCCCAATTGCTCTTCCAGAGGTCCTGAGTTCAAACCCCAGCAACCACAAGGTGGTGGCCCACAACCACCTGTAATGAGAACTGATGCCCTCTTCTTATGTATCTGAAGACAGTGACAGTGTACTCACATACATAAAATAAATAAACAAATCTCTTAAAAAAGAATAAAAAGAATGAGGACTTCAGTTCTGATCTCTAATACAGTGTGAGACTGGATGCAGTGGTTTGTGTGTGTGACCCCAGTTCTGGGTCAGAGTCAGATGGATGCCGTGGCAGCCAAGGCCGGCTCGTCAGTGTAGCTGAAACAGTGAACTCCAGGCCCAGGAGAGGTCCTGCCTCAAACACAAACAAACAAACAACAAACACAAACCAACTGTATAGAAGTTTGCTAAGATGCATAGAGTTTGCGCTAGGCAAGTGCTTTAATGACTTCTTTAATTTAGCCCCGTAATGTTTTTGTTTGCCAGTTACTTAAAATAAAGTGTTTTCATTTTTTAAAGAGGGTTTTTGTAGAGAGTGATAAATGAAAATAATTGAAGTCTACCTCTGGCTTCTATGCATACACACACACACACACACACACACACACACACACACACATACCAAGCAAGTCAATTTTTTAAAATTGCATTTATTTATTTTCCTCAGGTGAAAGGGGGTCACTCCGGTGCCGCAGCACATATATAGAGGTCAAAGAACAACTTGTGGGAATTGGTTCTCAGCCACTACCATGTGGATCCCTATGACCAAACTCAGGTTGATAGGCACGGTGGCAATCACCTTTAGCCACTTAGCCACCTTGTTGGCCCATGTCAAAGCTTTATGGTAACTATAGCCATCCATGAGTTTTCTTGCCAGGCCAGTAGCTGCTACTCTCATTTCCGCTGTACAGATGAGCAAGTTGAGGGTAGAGGGCAAAGCTGGACATTGAGCCCCACAGTCTGGTTCCTAAGCCTTGGGTTCTTCGAGGCGTCTCCGTGCTCTGGCATGTTCATTCATTCCATAACGTTTCCTGCTGTCGCCCGGGGAACCATTACAGATGGCAGGTCTGTAGCGTGGAGCTAAACTGTATGTGAAGGCGCTAGACAGCCGAAGGAAGTGTTCTTTAGGGCTGTTAGAAGGTGGTCAGCCCTCCAGCAAAAAGAGCCGCCTTAGGAAACAGAGCTGTGTAGAGCCGGTTGGGGAGTGGGAGGGAGGGAGGCCAGCTGAAACAGAAAAGCAAACCAGGAAGGAGGTGAGGCAGGATGCTCTCCTCAGCTGAGGGAGAGCACTTCCAGGCAGTGGAATCGCAGGGTGCAAAGCCCCCCTCCCCCACCCCATGCAGGAGCAGGGCTGACTATCTCAGAGATCAAAGAGGCTAGTAGGACTGGAGGAGATGGAGAGGAGAAGGAGGAAGAGGAGGAGGAGGAGGAAGAGGAGGAGGAAGTCAGAGAGCTAGTGAAGGAGGTGCAAGTCCCTGGGTTCTGGGGCTATTGACCGGTCTTGGGCCATGCTTGTTTCCAACAGAGACATGATGTGACTTCACACAAGGTCCCTGTAGCTGTTCAATGGAGACCATCCGCTGGGGATAAAGGTGTGAGAGAGGAGGTTGCATTCCTGGCTGAGGTAGAGATGATGGTGGCCCAGGTGAGGCTGGGTGTGTGGAGGAGAAAGATGTTTATTCTTGTCCTGTGTTGAGAAAAAGAGTCCTCAGGGCTATCAATTCTTTATGGGGTAACAGGAGCAGGGAGGAAGGGTGCAGATGTAGTTCCCGCTGTAGAGTGCACGCCTCGAATGCACAAGGCCCTGGGTTTGATTCCTAGCACCTCCGCATGGAGGCGGAGCACATCTGTGTTCTTAGCCCTTGGGAGGTAGAAGCAAGAAACTCAAGAAGTTAAAGAGCATCCTTGGCTACACAGACGGTTTGAAGCCAGCCTGGACTATTCGGGACGCTGCCTCAAGCAAAACAAGTAATATATTATATGAAATAAATTAATTAAATTTTATTAAAAATAAAAACGAAGAATGGGCAGGGCTCGGTTGGCATAGTCCTTACCCAGAACGCAGGAGGTCCTCAGCTCCATAGCCAGCTCTTGTGGAGAAAAAAAAATGCGCTCAAGTGGAAAGGGAGACAATGAGGCCTCTAGGTTTGGGGCTGGATCTCTGGAGCAGGGGACGCTGTTACTACAGCATTGATGTACATCGTTGATGTGAACTTATGCCCTGTTTCCTGCCGGGTACTCACAAGGGTGGCACATCCCACATCCCTGAAGCAGGGTGATAGCCTGAGCTCGGGGTGGGAATGACAGGGTAGATTCAGGGCTGTGCACTGAGTTCCCTCGAGCCTGCAGACTCCCTGTTCATGTTAGCTTGGGAGCCTGTGCTCAGGGCAGAGCCTCCATCAGCTAGGTCCCTGGTCACTCTGGAAGGAGAGTCCTCTAGGAGCTCTGTGTTGGACACCCGTCATCAGAATGAATGAAAGAAAGCCTTGCTCTCTGAAGCAGCAAGGTTCCAAGTTGGCAGTTCCTTATGGTACTATGCTTTATCCTCGTTGGCCCGTCAGCGGGACTTCCTGTGCACTCCACTCCAGCCTCAGGCTTGCGGACCATCCCGGTCCTACACGCCTGAAGGTCTGTATGCTGTTACAGCCATGCTCAGGGTCTCCCAAGCTGTTCATTTTGCATTTCAGCTGCTCTTAGAAGCCTGTACCACCCTGCCCCCGGCTCTAAACTTGTCACAGCTACCTCTTGGCAGGGGCGACAGGCAGGTGTCCCATGTGGCTATGGCCTCGGAGTCTGGGTACAGTGACAAGAATGTGGATATGTGTGCCAACTCTAAGAAAAAGCTTCTTGGAGTAGGCCAGGCCACACTGAGGGGTGAGCCCCGGGGGCCCAGCTACCCTCCAGCAAGCTTCAGTATGTTCTGGAGGGCGGACAGATTCCAGGCACAGACCCAGGAAGAAGCAGGATTTGCAGAATCTGAGGTGGGTGCTACTGACTAGCCACACCATTTATAGAAGGGCTGTTCTAGGGTCTCCCATCAATGTCTGGCATCCATTTCTTCCTGACCTGACCAGCAGTTTAGAAAGCTGATATGTACTTCTAAAGGTTTATGGGTGTTTTGTGTGTTCCTTTTTGCTGTATGTGTGTGTGTGGGGGGGGGCACAGTAACCTGATGGCCTTGCCTAGGTATTCCCAGGGCTACATATGGGTTTATTCTGTATGTGTGTTGGGGGGACAGGAATTGACGTTCACCTTATTTTGTAGATAGGGTTACCCACTGAGCCTGGAGCTTGCTGAAGGCATTCTCCTGTCCCCACCTCCCTCCTCCCAATTAGAGTTCATTGTCACCACAGCGTTTTACCCGTGTGCTCAGGATTTGAACTTAGGTCTTGGCTCTTGTGCATTGGATGCTTTACCCACTGAACCATCCCCCTAACTTTCCAACACCTCTTGCTTGCGGCTTGATGAATTGACTTCATTCTAATCTTCAGGGGGCTTTCTGAGGTAGAAGCTGAATAGGTGTGGGGCAGAGAGAGAAGCCACTGGCTCGGAGAGAGCCTATAGCAACTGATTTAAATTTGGGAATTGCTCGCCTGTGCTTGGTGGTTAGAGCGAGGCCCTAGGGGTTGGGGGTGGGGGTCTCAGAACGGTAGGGATGTGGAGAAGAATCAAGGGTTCAATAGGACTTGCCTGTGGCAGCGAGGAAGATTCTCCTTTGCTTTAGAGTCCGGTCAAGCAAGAGACAAACAGAGGAGACCAAGAAGGCAGAGGAGGGAGGAGATGGAGAAGGTGGCCAGAGAGATTCAGAAGGCCCCCACGTGTCAGAAACGGTGGCAGAAGCCTGATCTTGGTATCCAGGAGGCTGGGGCAGAATAATAAAAGTTCTAGGCTAGCCTGGACTACACAGTGAGACCGTTTTAAGGACAGGAGGAAAAAAGGGAAGACAGTGACTTCTGACAGCCTGAGACCTGGGTCCTGGATGCAGCAGCTGGCTGTCATGGGTGCCGTGGATGAAGTGTTGCATTGACAGAGCTGAAGGGAGGCTAAGAGAAGAGGCAACGAGCTGAGCAGCTTCCCAGGCATCTACCTGTCAAGGAGCAGCAGGTGGGAGCTGGAGCGGAAGTGGACAGAGGAGAATGGACCTGCCTGAGGGAAAAAACGAGATTGTGGCAGAGGAGGCAGGACACAGGAAGCTGATACCTGCTGGAAGCAACCGCCTCCTCCTATCTAGGAGGTAAGTGGGGGTGGAGCCTAGAGGGAAGGGGCTAGCCAGAGATGGCAGAAACCACCCTGGCAGTCCTGTCCCGCGACAAGGATGTCCTGCCTGCCGTGTGCCCACTCACCCTGGGGAGTTCAGGTCCTTCACCACAAGAGTCTGCCGTGGATTTGGTTCCCAGGATTTCCTGCGGGGGCAGGAATTATGATTCCCATTCTGCTGGGCAGATGCTGAACCACTGAGCTACATCCCCAGACCTGCAGAGAGGTTCATTCACCTGCCCAAAGCCACACAGCTTTTAAGTAGCAGAACTAGAATTCAACCTTGATGTTGCCCCACTGCCCTGCTACTCAGGTGCCCAGGAGTTTCAAAGGCTGATGGCCTTGCTAATCGGGCCTCTGGATCAGCCAGAGTATGCATTCCATCATTGGGAACGCGTGGGTTCCCCACGAGATGCCAGTCAAGAGTGATTTCCCCAAAGGGCTTGCTCACTCTAGTTCTCAGGAATCTAAAATCTGCTAAGAGAGCTGTTCAAGAGTTGTTTGTGGAAATGCAACCCCAAGTGCCTGGGGTCAGATGTCAGAGGTCAGAGAAGTGCCAGGGGTTAGAGAAGCCTTCAGTGGGTGGGGGAGGGGGAAACCAGAGCCTGATGTGGCAATCAAGCCGGTTATCCCCGGCACTCAGGAGGCTGAGGCAGGAAGGCTGCTGCAAGTTGCAGGCCAGCCTGGGCTTCAGGGCGCCTGCCATCTGTCTCACAAAAGCCAAAGAAACGGACAGCCCCGGTGGTGGAGGTAGTGGGGGACGGGGGTGATGGTGGTCTGTTTCCAGACCTGGCCTGGCTCAATGAAGCAGTCCTGACAGAGGACTCAGAGGCCTGGAGGAGAGGTGAGGCTGTTCATGGCCCATTGGGTGGGTCCCCGCCTTGCAGGAGCCAGCTCGCCCCGCCCACGGGGGTCGTCCGTCCCTTGCCGGGGAGTCTAATGTGCCCGCAGCCGTTCCGGGGAGCGGTCCCCGCCGCGCTAATGTGCGGTCGCCCCACCCGCCAGCAGTGGTGCCCCCAGGCCGACCCCAAGCGCAGATCGATACGCATCAGGCGGCGGGCTGCCCCGTCCCTTCCCCGCCCACACCCCTCTCTTCAAGCTCCCTTCCTCTCTCTCGGATCCCCCGGACCTGCCTCCACCCTCTGGCTTCCTAGGAGCCTGGGAATCCCTTGGTGAGTGGATAGGGGCTTAAGGCAAAGCGTGCGTCAGGGGTGATGGTTGTCCCTGCATAAGGGAAATCAAGATAAGTAAAATTAAGGCCGGGGAATGTGGCTCAAAACACACCTTGCTTAGCATGCAGGAAGTCCGGGGCTTGATCCTCTACAGCACATAAATTGGAAGTGCTTGCTGGTGCACACCTGTAATCCCAGCACTCTGGAGTGGAGGAAGGAGGATCCCAAATTCAAGGTCAGTTCTCAGAGGCTACAAAGTGAGTTTGAGGCCAACCTGGGGTAAGGGAGATCGTGCTTCAAGTTAAAATGAAAAGGCCTGGTGGGAGATCACTCAAAGGCTCAAGCGCTTGCTTTCCAACAAAAAGTCCAGAGTTTAGATACCCAGAGCCGGCACAAAAGCTGGCAGGCGTGCTGGCACCCTGCTAGTTCAGGTGGGCACGGATGATCCTCAGAGAGTCAGGTAGACCATCAGACTGGGGGAGTCCCAGGCTCACCAAGAGACTCCAATAAGTTGGAGTGTGGGATCAGCATGGAGACACAGTGGGTGAAGTCCCTCACCGAGGAAATCTGGGGACCTGAGGTAGATCCGTGGAACCCACGGGACCCCCGAAGGAGAGAGTTGACTTCCACATGTGCACCATGGCGCCTATTCACATTTACCACCACCCCCGCCATGATAATAAGTAAAAAATTTAAAGATTAATTAAAAAAAAAAAGGTGGAGTGTGCTTGAAGACACTAGGCACCTCTGTCCTTACAGGGGCACACACGCCAGCACGTGCGCCTGCACACATGCCCACAGGCTTTCGTTCAGGCACACACACCGCGTACACACATGTGATAACTAAATAAGTTTTAAAAAAAAATAAAGGAAAAATTAATGCAAAAAAATCCTCAGTGATCAAAAATAAATCAAAATTTTAAATGAAGCTAAGATCAGAAATGGCTGAGCAGTGCCATATTGGAGCCTGGGGCAAAGGGAAAAAAAAAATCAAGAATCTGGATCTTGTTTCATTTGAATGTTGAATTCTTTGTTCATCACAGATTGCTCACTGGGGGACGGGTTGTCACTGAAATTCACTTTGGGGACTAGTAACGACAGTAGAAGAAATGCCAGCACCTTAATTGCCTTAAAAATGTTGTTGAGGGAGGGTTAAACCCAAGGCCTCCTGTGTGCTAGGCATGTGCTGTATCCACAAGACCCCCTCCCCCTTTTAAAATTGTGGTTGTTGCAACAGGGTCTCAGGTAGCCCAGGCTGGCCTTGAACTTGCCATGTAGTAGAGTCTTGCTCTGAATTCTTGCTACTTCTCTTGCCTCCTGAGCTCTGGATTTACAGGCACAGGCCACCACTCTCAATGCATCGAGTTATTAGTTAAATTCTTTGTTATCTTTTGTTTGACACAGCATCATTCACACTGACGGGGAACCTTCCATCCTCCTGTCTCAGCACCCCAGTCTCAGTCTTAGTTTGCAGCACCACGGAGTCTCTTAGCTTTCTTTTTTATAAACCCTCCCCGAGACAGTTGACAGTTTATCCAGCAATGTACGTGCCGTGCCGTACACCTTTGGAAAGCTTTCTGCCCTGGGATTTCCATTACCTTCAGAGCCCTGCGGGCATCACCGGCCAGCTTTAGCGCTTTGCTAACACCCTTCCCGGAAGCCCCGTAACCACAAGCAAACACTCATTCTGTTTGGTGTCCCCAGACCCTGGCAACCATAATATTTCCGTCTCTACGGCATTGTCTGTTCTGGAGATGTATGCAGGATTAGGTGCTGTGTAGTCTCTTGCATCTCAAGGTTCATGATTATTATAGCTTCTGTCAATATTCCACTCTCTTTTTTTTTTTTTCCCTGTGTGTGCATGTGAGTGGTGTATGGAAGCTGTGCCTACTGGTGGCTGTTCTCATGGGTGAGGAGGCTGGGGGAAGACACCTTCCGGCCCCTCCCGCCCTGTCAGCCTTCATCTTCATCTCTAGATGAAGTAAATGAACAGCAAGCTGTGGTGAGCCACTTGTCTCTGCTCCCCATAAGGCTGGGTTTAGAGGCGGCATGGGGACTCAGCTGGCTCTTCACACGGGTGCTGGGAACTCAGGTGTTCATTCCTGCATGAGGATGCTCTTACCTCTGAGCCGCCCCTCAGCTCCAGGATTGCATTTCTTACATTTGGAATCATGGTCCATTGTGTGACTAGACCTCATTTCCTCAGCCGCTCCCCAGCGGATGTCCTTTGTCCGTGTCCTTCGTATCCTTCGCCTTTTCTGAGTTTGTTTTTCCCCTGTGCTTAGAGCATATTTGTACATTTGCTTGGAGACTTGTCTGTGCACATGTTCTGATGTGGACCTATGCTCCTATGCTTTACATCTTTCTTTAATGTTTTTTTATTATGCTTTAAGTTACTCTGTGTGCATGTGTGTGTGTGTGTGTGTGTGTGTGTGTGTATGTGCGTGCATGCTATGGTGCCCAGCAGGGGTCAGAGGACAGTTTGCAGGAGTCAGTTCTCTCCTTCCACTATGTAGTTTCTGGGGATGGAATACAGGTTTCAGTTTTGGCAGCAAGCACATTCGCCTGCTGAGCCATCATCTTAGTAATCTTTTCTTTACTTGTGTTTGTCCACAAAGGGTTTAGCTCTGTAGCCCTGACTGCCCTGGAACTCCCTCTGTACATCAGGCTGGCCTTGCACTCAGAGATTCGCCTGCATCTGCCTCCCAGTGCTGGGATTAAAGGCGTGTGCCACCACACCTGCCTAGCCTCTGGCTATTTTTCTTTCTCTCTTGAGTCTATCCCTAGAATATGGGGGTCTGTGATCACTGCATACTTAACATTTTAAACAATCGCTAGAGAGTTTTCCATCACGGCCAGACTACAGCACTTCCCACCAAAAGTGTTGGGGGGTTCCTGCTCCCCATATCCTCACCAACAACTGCTGCTCACTATCCCCGACTCCCTCATACCATAGTGTTCCCTGTTTCCTCTGTTTCCTCATGGCCTATGCTTTCCCTGTGCTTATAGCATATTTGTATGTTTGGAGACATTGGCCCAGCCTCCACATATCTGTATTACCTTCTTTTATAGGTGACATCCTAACTACATGTAATGCTCTGACTGGCTTCTGTGCACTGGACGCTGTGCTTTGGCCATCTTTCCATGGGCTCTCTAGATCTACTTCACTATCTTCTTAAAATTTAATCTAACAGTGTGTGCGTGCGCACGCATGCATTCACACGCTTTACCACCGAGCCCTGATATGTCTCTTTCAGTGAGTCTCTCTAGACACAAGAATCTGAGAACTGGAACCCCTGCGCCCATTCTCTTCTTCTCCCCTCTTGTGAACAGCATCTCACTGTGTGTCCCAGGCTGGCCTCAACGCTTAGCCATCCCCCTCTTTCAATCGCTGGAGCAC
This sequence comes from Mastomys coucha, assembly GCF_008632895.1. Classification (NCBI taxonomy): domain Eukaryota; kingdom Metazoa; phylum Chordata; class Mammalia; order Rodentia; family Muridae; genus Mastomys; species Mastomys coucha. The sequence goes on from NW_022196900.1 coordinate 107,818,529, forward strand.
AGGTATGTGCCATCACACTTATCACACATGACTTTAATCTTTATTTAGACAAGATGCCAAATGTCTCAGGCTGCCATTATCATCAAGACAGGAACATGGCAGCATCCTGGCAGGCATGGTGCAGGAGGAGCTGAGAGTTCTACATCTTCATCTGAAGGCTGCTAGCAGAATACTGGCTTCCAGGCAGCTAGAATAAGGGTCTTAAAGCCCAGCCCCACAGTGACACACCTACTCCAACAAGGCCACACCTCCTAATAGTGCCACTTCCTTTAGCCCAAGCATATACAGACCGTCACAGGCTAGCTTTGACCTCATGTAGAAGAAGATGACCTTGAACTTCTGACCTCTTGCTTCCACTGTTGGGTGCTGGTATTACAAATGTACAACACCATGTCTAGTTTTATGGGGTGTTAGGGATAAGCCCAGGGCTTAAAGCATGCTAGACAGGCAGTCTTACCTACTGGGCTGCATCTCTAGCCCCTGCATCAAGTATTTATGATCGCCTACCACATGCCAGGCAAACATATGCCGGGCACCATCCACAGACCCTTTGGCTAGTGTTTGCCAAGCTTGGAGGGCCACTCTTCAGAAGCAGTAGGGTGCTGGTAGCCTTGGGCTTCTATGCTGGGTGGTTGATGGGTATTGAGCCCCAGTGTAGGCAGTTTCCTGGATGACTAGATCCTGGGCGCTGAGGTCAAGGCTTGTCTGCCCAGCCACAGAGTTCCAGGCCCTCTGGTGACTTTGGCATAACTCAGACCCAGTTAAAGAACTCGCTACCTTTCTCATTGACCGACTGAAATGTAGAGTCAACTGATTGTTCCGAGAGCTCAGGAGATGGAAGTTGTAAAATAAACTGGTTTGACCACAAACAGAAGAGAGCAACGACAAACTTGAGCTTTGACCCTCAGAGTCACGGGGCACTCAGGGACAGGAGTTGGTTCTTCATTGGGGACCTTAGAGTGTGGAGCAAACAGGGGAGAGACAAAAGCAAGAATGGAGGCAGGAGTCAGTCAGGGAGGAAGGCTCCCACTGTGGGGCCAGGAGCCAAGAGTGGGTGGGTCAGGCCAGCAGGGCAGACCTCAGATGTGATCTGAGGACAGAGGAGTGACAGAGCCTGCATGTGAGGTGTGGTGAGGGCCAGGCAGATGGTGAGGGCCAGGCAGAAGCTGGGCAGGGAGGGGCTTGAGGTGCCAAGCTGACTTCCACAGGAGGTGGGGTTCGGAGCGCACGTAACTGCTGCCTTCGGATAAGGAGAGACTGTGGGAGGTATGCTCTGGGGACGGTTAGAGTTACATACATGCTTCAGTACCCGACTCGGGAGCCTCAAGCCACATGTGGCTTCTGAGTACTGGAAATATAAGGGACCGGATGTGTTGTCAAGCGTAAAATATGCTTTGGATTTCAAAGGTGTAAGATGGAAAGGGATTGGGGCATGCTAGCTCATTAATGATTTTTAGGCCAATCATAAGTTGAGATGATAAAATGTTGGGTACATCCATTTAAAGAGAATTTAAATTGTTTCACGTTTAAAATGCAGCTGTGGAAAATGTTTTAATTGGGGCTGGGAGAGGGCTCAGTGGGGAAAGTGCTGGCCAGGTAGGCTTGAGAACTGGAATTCAGATCTTCAGCAACTTTGTGTAGCATGACACCACAGCATACCCATAGTGAGAGCAGTGGATGACCCAGGCGGATCCCAGAAGCCTATAGACCAGCTAGTCAGGCATGGCTTCAGGGGACAGGAGACCCTGTCTCAAACAAGATGGAGGGCAAACACCAACACCTGCAGTGTCCTCTGACCTCCACATATGCCATGGCATGTGACCATCTGTGTTCATGCATGTCTACTTCTATACACATGAACTGGCACACACGGATACATATACACACACACCACACACATCGTATAGAGACACAAAAATATCAATTAATAGATTCAGCTGCCTGAGTTGTATTCTTTTTGGAAAGCAGTGTTTTAAATAGTTGCTCAAGCTGTAAGCCAATGAAGTCGCTCTGGGAATGGGCTGAGTAGAGACCCCAGGGCCAACCCTCTCAGCAGAGAGGGGGTGAAGGAATCACAGGGTGAGGAGAGGGCAGAGGAGATGGAAGAGTCTAGAAGTCCAGGAAACCCAGGTAGAGAGGGCTTTGTGGAGGGGCGTGGTCACCAGCACCGTGAAACGCTGGTTGGCTGTTGAATTTGGTGGGCTCCGTGACTGTGGCACACTCCAGTAATCTCAACACTTGGAAGGTGGAGACAGGAGGATCAAGAGTTTAGGGTCATCCTTGGCTACAGGGTGAGTTAGAAGCCAACCTAGATCATCTAAGACCTCATATTATAGGAAACTAGCCAATCGCAGGGCGGAGGTGGTGCGCGCCTTTAATCCTAGCACTTGGGAGGCAGAGGCAGGTGGACTTCCGAGTTTGAGGCCAGCCAAGTTCAGTTCCTAGCACAGAGAGGGGAAGGAGAGATGGAGGGAGGAAGGATGGAGAATGGATCGTTTGGAGTCTGTTCTTTCATTTAATTAATTTATTAGTGTGTGTGTTGTGATGAGTGTGTGTGTGTGTGTGTGTGTGTGTGTGTCTGTAGTGTGGGCCAGAGAGAGAGGCATTGGATATCTTTCTTCCATCTCTTTCTCTACTTTATTTTATGTGTATTGGTGTTCTGCCTGCATGTATTTATGTGCACCATGTGCATAGTTGGTACCTGTGGGATCAGAAGAGGGCGTCAGATCCCCTGGAACTGGAGTTACAGATGGTTGTGAGCCACCTTGTGGCTGCTGGGAACTGAACAATCTCTGGAGGAGCAGGCAGCGCTCTTAACCACCGAGCCATTTCTCCAGCGATTACACTTTTATATTTGGAGACAGGGTCTCTCACAGAATTTAAATCACATCAATTCAGCTATGCTGATTGGCTAATAAGGCTGAGGTAATCTGCCAATCTCTCCCGGCCCTTCCCCCCCCCCCCC
>NW_022196900.1:107821503-107828570 GCF_008632895.1 Mastomys coucha
CCCACCCTCATCAGCTACCCCCACAACCCACTGTCCTGGGATTATAGGCAGGAGCCACCATATCAGGCAGTTTGTTTTGGTTTGCTTTCTTTTCTTTTAAAGTGGGCTGCGGGGTTGGAGAGCTCAGCTGCTCTTGCAGAAGCCTGCGGTTTGATTCCTAGCACCTACCTGGCCACTCCCCAACGCCTGTGACTCCAGGCTCCGGAGGAATCTGATGCTTTTTCCTGGCATCCACAGGCATTGCATGCACACAATACGAAGCTATGCAGAGCTTCCATCCACACAAAACAAAATGATAATTTTTAAAACTATGGGCTCTGCGGATCTGAGCTCAGGCCCCTAACTAGTGCAGCCATCCTCCCAGGCCTGGAGTCTGTACTTACTACCCAGCTCCCTGCTCTATGCGTGAGGATGAGGGCAGCTGCTGGGCCTCAGAGACCACGTTCCACCCAATATAGCAAACATCCAGAAGCTGAGCTGCCGCAGGTGACCTCTTGAGCCTCAGTTTGCTCCTCTGTCAAATGGCAGCAACTGTACAATGAGTGACGAAGGTGTACAAAACCATCAGATGAGTTGGGTAGTGTGTCTGCTGGAGCTCTGGCGACTGGCTGCGTGACTGGCTGCGTGACTGGCTGCGTGACTGGCTGCGTGACTGGCTGCGTAGGGGGAGCTGCAAGGAGACTAGACGTGGCTCCCCTGGGGAGAGGGAGGTTACTGGGGCAGGGACAGCCCCGGGACCCCTTGCCCTGCATCCTCCAGAGCTCTGAGCTCTGTTGTCTGTGTCCCTGAAGCGTGGGCACGCTTCCTGGCCCCTGCCATCCCCTCCGCCCTGGATAAACAGCACCCCCGCCCACCCGCCCGCCCGCCCGCCTCCTCATCCCCTCACGCTTCACTGGAATTAAATTCATCATTCACTTTTTATGGTTTATACATAGTGTAATTTATGTTTTCAAATATATCGAGGTCACACTTTAACAGAAAAAAAGTATTTCACATTGAAATTGAAGGCATGTGTGTTCCATTAAATGGGGATGTTTGGGATAATTTTAAAAGGCTAAAAGTAGTAGAAAGTAACATTAAAATAAAATTTGAGAGATGTAATTACCCTTAATCGCACCATAAAATAATCAATACCACATTCCATTATTTCTGACTTCCCTAGTTATAGCTTTTTTTGTTAAGCTCTTGAATATTGATGAGGTGAAAGGGTCGTGTCTTGTGGCGGAGGTCTGATGGAGGTGGAATTAAGGTGGTGTCGTCTCCCATTAACCAGGGAGATGGTGTCTGTAGATCTGTCTCATCTACGGAACAGGGCAGTGCTGGGTGCACCAGTCACCTGGCCAGGGGGTGACCCAGGAATGCTGGTCTCCCAGTCAGGGAGTGACCCAGCTCATCTGACAGGAACATGTGTGTGTGGTGTGGGGGTGTGGGGGTGTCTGGGCTGCATTTCTGGAGCATCTGCCAGGTGTCTAGCTCTGTCTCAGCCTAGCAGGTGAGCTGCATCAAGTTGTTTTCTCTTCTCTCCACACAGTCCCCTGCAGTGTGTGTCAGAGTGTGGATGGGAGCTCTCTTTTATTCTTATTGGTTTGTGTTTCTGTGTGAGTGTCTGTGTGTGAGTGTGTATGTGTGTCTCTGTGTGAGTGTGTGAGTGTTTATGTGTGTGTCTCTTTCTCTGTGTTAATTAGTTAATTAATTAACTTCATTTTCTGTGCATTGGTGTTTTGCCTGCCTGTATGTCTGTGTGAGGGTGTCAGAAGCCCTGGAACAGGAGTTACAGACAGTTGTGAGCTGCCACGTGGGTGCTGGGAATTGAAACCTGGTCCTCTGGATGAGCAGCCAGTGTTCTTAACTGCTGAGCCATCTCTCCAGCCCCTTCACTTTTTTACGTTTTATTTTTTGTTTATACATATATGTGTGTGTACTTGTGTGAGTGTATGTCACATGTGTGCAAGTGCCCATAAATACCAGTAGAGAGTATCGGATCTCCCAGGACTGGAGTGACAAGTGACTAAGTTGTCCAGTTAGTTCTGGAAACCGAATTGGTTCTTCTACAAGAGCAACAAGCAGGCTAACCCTACTCTGCCATCTCACCAACCCCAAATCTCCACTTTTCTTTTGAGACAGGGCTCTCACTGGGGCCTAGATCTTCCCACCATGCTAGACTGGCTGACCAGTGAACAGCAGGGATCCTTCTTAGTCTCCCTGTCCAGCACTAACATTACAGGGGGCACACCACCACATCCAGCTTTTTACATGGCTAGTAAAACTCATGCTTGTACAACAAGGGACCGAGCCATCTCACCAACCTAAAGCCATTTACGGATTGGCACTATGAGGCTCAACAGGCTGAGGTCACCAAGCAGAAGTGGGATCTGTTCCCAAGCCTGTCTGTTCACCTCCACAGCTTTTGGTGTAGGGCTAGGCTGAGACTGATGATCCCCACAGGATACTACAAGAGTTCTGAATTCACACAGTGCCCCAAACCACGTCTAGTGAGGGATGGTGATTTAGTTTTGACCCCGAGGGTAGCTGTCCCTGGCTTCTGGGGTGCTGGTCTAGCTAGGAAAAAGAAAACCCACAAAGCCCCATGGTTCAACTGCTGGTCGAGAGCATTTGCTGCTCTTCCAGGGGACCTGAGTTTCGTTCCCAGCATCCCAACAAACACCTGTAACTCTGGCTCCAAGGGATCTAATGCCCTCTTTTGGCCTCCAAGAGCATCCTCATACAAGCACTCAGACACAACAGTAAAAATAGACAGGCTAGTCTATAAAGACCATTGGGATTGATTGTTCCAAAGCACAGTGCCGGGTGTGAAGAGGCCAGTCTGCTCCCATTACATAAAAGATAATCCAGATGCTTGTATTACACATGTAAATAAATAGTAAATCTTTAAGAAGCCCAACAAACTTCTGGTTCCCTGTGGATACACCTAGGAAATTCCACCCCCGTCTCCTCATTATACACAGGGGTTCTCTTCTGAGTCTTCATGTGTCTATTGGTGATGTGGGAATGCCAAGATTACACTCAGTAATGCAACATCAGCAGTTAATGCTGAGTTCCCTTCTAGGTACATGAGGAGCGAGTGAGGGGCAGCCGTGAAGGTGCTGGAAGTAGTGACGTTCACGGTCACTCCTCTTCTCTGGCCTCAGTTTCCCTATCTCTAGAACATTTCTGGGTGGGACACTCAACACAGGACAATGACAAGGCCACATGGCCCTCTGGTGGGGTGCAGGGTAGAGGTTCTACACATGCCCGCTGTGAGAAGTAGGCCTAGTCCAAGCCTCAGGGTAGGGCTGTATGCCTGAGTGTGCCCTGTACATCTCTTCCCTCCCACTTTGAGGACCTGCAGCTTCTGGGCTGGAGGCTGGATCCCCAAGAAGAGCCTAGAGGAGCCCTCTTGTCTAAGGGAAGCACCCAGGACGCCTTCTGGGCGACTTCTACATGCCCAGCATGTAGACATCTCCATTTCATGCTGCTTGCCAGTCATTCGCCGGAATTTAGATCGATCCCTTCCCGTGCTCAAAACGTGGTCCTCCCTCCGCCCCAACCCCTCGGTAGCAGCAGTGTGCACCAGAGTCCAGAGATGGGAACAACATAGACATCCACTCACAGATGAAACAAACAGACCTCTTCAGCCGTGAGAAGGACTGGATGATGCGTGCCGTGCTTACATGAGCTTCAAAGACTGAGAAATGCTTGGCTGAAGAGGCTGGCGTCGGGGGAGACACTTCAAGTGACCTGTGTAGACAAATATCTGCAGAGATGGAAGGCTGCCAGGCACTGGGGCTAGGGCTGGGAGGATGAGGAGCGGTTGGCTAATGGGCCCGCGATTTCCTTCTGAGGCGATGAGAAACTTCTGGAAGGACAACCCGCCATGTGCTCAGCGTCTCTCAGCTCTTCACTTTGGCCACACAAGTGCATTTTGCCACAATAGAAGCGATGTTTTAAGAGTTGGAACACCTTGGGGCTCCAGGGCTTGCTGAGAGCCCAGTTACAGCTCTGGTGAGGGATGCTATGCTCACCACAGGATCTCAGAAGCCTGGGACCTGGGAGCTGTGAGGCAGCTCGCTCTGTCATTACCATGAATAATAAACAATGGAGTGTATTTTTAAAACTTTCCTAAGAGAGATTCCCAAGCAGTAACAAAGTACTTAGATTGCCCACTGGTCCCCTAAAGATACTGATGCAAAAGCAGGGTGGGCCACAGGGCGGGTGAGGGCAGTGCCTTCCGCCTCTAACTCCATTCCTCTGTTTTGCCCAGAGGCATCAAGATCAAGAGACAGGGAGGGTTCTTGCCAATACTTTAGCCCCTTGATTCAGTCTCTCAGAGTCCCAACCCATACTCAGGGACACAGGAAGGGACACTAGTCTGAGTGCATCCTAGTATCTTGGGCAAACAGTCCATGCTGGCACGTCTCAGAGGGGCTGAGGCTACAGTGGGGACAGACTCAAGCGTTCCAAGGAGAGACATGGTTGTCAGGGACTTGAATCCCTCAAAGCCACTCTGTCCTTCTGTTCTTTCATCTTGTGTGCTGCTTGGCGAAGGCTGGCCAGTCACTAACTCAAACCCTCTTGCTACAGAGACTGTCCCCTGGAGCATGTCAAGCCCTCGAGTCGCTAGCCTGGAGAGGCGAGAGGCGAGAGGCCTCTGTTTCCCCAGTAAAGGAGGCTGTGAGTGGTACCTTGAGGACCATGGAAATGTGGAGGACATCTCAGGTTAGTGAAGCAAATGCTGACAGGACAAGGGTCTAGACTGTGTGGCCTCCTGTGTCCACCAAGTCAGAAGTGCGCCTGGTTCTGCCCACCCTGGCCTCCCCTGGCACCATGCTGGGCTGGTAGACCCCTCCCTCAGCAACCCGTTTTAAAGGGTAGGTAGGTCTAGAGAGGCAGACAACTTGTGGAGCCCCGAAGCACTACTTTCTGACTGTAGAGCCATTGCTTTTCAACCCTATGAAAGGGTTGAACTAAGGGGTTAGGATGTTTCTGGGACTCACAGCAGGGCATTCACAATATCTTTGTCTGGGCTGAGACAGCAGGGCTCCATGTGCCTTTCACAGGGCCCAGCAGCAGCAGCTTTAGGTCTCCAGCCAGTCACGGCCACTACCTCTCTCTCATTCTCTCTCTCCTTCTCCTTCCTCCTCCTCTTCTTCCTCTTCTTTTTTGGGGCAGGGTTTCTCTGTGTAGCCCTGGCTGTCCTGGAACTCACTCTGTAAACCAGGCTGGCCTTGAACTCAGAGATCTGCCTGCCTCTGCCTCCCAAGTGCTGGGATTAAAGGCTGCCTGGCTAGTTTCCCCATTTTAAATGAGAGGTAGAGAATGAAATCTGAACACTGGCATCCATTTGCTCTTAAGCCTTCCTCTCCTCTTCCTCTTCTTCGTCCCCCTCCTCCTCCTCTTCCTCCTCCTCCTCCCAGTGCTGACTTTTATGGCACAGCTTTGCCATCAGCTTCAGACAGACCCACCAGTCACCTCAAGGGCAAGAAGACAATCCACCCCTGACGAGAGACAGACAGCTGGCTCAGGATCTTGGGGCTGGGCATACTGTGCCATCCCCCCAATATTACAATTGTCCCCCTTCTCCTATGTGTGAGGCCTCTGGCCCTCTCCACACCCAGTAAGCCCCGTGCCAGCCTCTGCCTGCCCATGACCGCTGAGACGGAACCGACAGCATAACAAGCAGGCTCTTCTAGGAATCTTCGGAAATGGAAGGGAGGCCATTAGGAAATTTACATTTGCGAATATGATGTTTAATTAGCAATACCAATAAATTAATAGGAGAATCTTGCTGCGGTTCGGGGTTCATAAAACACCAGCCTTGGTTAGCAGAAGGAGAAAGCGGCAGCTCGGGCTGTCTGAGAGGGGAGGATGGGCTGTTTCAGGTCACCGCCACCACAGGTGTGTCCTATGTCTCCATGCTCAGCCCCCATCTCCTGCCCGGAGCACATATTCAGGTGGAGTACAAAGTGAACGAAGCCACCGTCTGCCATGGAGTCCGCAGGGTCTGAATTCATGCCCTGCTTTGGCCAGTTCCTCTGTGAAGAAACCACTTAGCTTCGGTGCCCCACGTCCTTCTCTGTCAAATCGGGACAATGATAATAACATCCTCCTTGTAGGGCCTTAGCGGTGATGCAAGGGCTTAATGAGGCTAAAAGCACGCGGAGCAGAAAGAAGCTGGCACAAAATAAGTGTTCATTATTAGGCTGCCGCTCCTACTCCAGCTATTATTAATGGGATAACGAATGGGGCTCACCTGGCAAGGGGGAAGGATCTGATAAACAGAATGTGATTGGCTTTTAAGTCTTTCCCCGGTCTACCTCGCTTTCCTAGGCTCCCGGATTGATCACCCTGGGGTGGTCACCCAGGGCGGTCAGTCTGATGACCTAATTTGGTTCCAGCCACTTTCTGCTTCTCGCTTGGGGTTCCCGGTTCAGCACAGGCAGAAGCTACGGACGGCTTATTGCCGTGTCTCTCAAGCACGGGTCAAGCAACACAGGATGCTCAGTACCGGCAGCTGTCTCTCCACCTCGCTGACCATCCACAGCTCCCCATTGCTCTCCCGGGCCTTACTCCGGGGCCATGGAGATGGCTAAGCTCCTAAAGGTGCTTTCTTCCAAGCTTGGTGACCTGAGTTCAGTCCCTGGGACCCACATGGTAGAAGGAGTCCCACAGGTTGTCCTCTGGCCTCCACATGCGTGCTGTGGCTCCTGTGCATGTGTGTGCACACACATGCTCGATAAGTAAATGAAATAATGTTAACAGTGGTGAAAAGATCCCACTTGGCTCCCCCTTAGCTCTGCCACCTAAGGTCTGACCTCTCGTCTCCCACCAGGATGCCAGGCTTCTCAGGCTCCACAGCATGCCGGCTCTCCTCCGTCTCCAGGCCCTTGTGAATGGATAGCTCATCCTGGACTGTCTGTTTTTGGTTGATAAACTTCTGCAAGGCCCAGCCTTACCAAGTCCCCCGTGACTCTCCAAGTAAGAATTAGAGTCAGCTATGGGGGGTTGTGGGGACCATGAGATCTTTGTCACCAGTTCTCTCTCTCTCTCTTCACCCTCATGCCAGCACT
>NW_022196900.1:107828580-107848881 GCF_008632895.1 Mastomys coucha
GTCAGAGGGCCTGAGCCTGTCCTATGGAGACTCAGACTTCCCAGTTTCTGTATATCCCGGAAGACCCTGCCTGGCTGATTCTCCAACCTCTGTGCCCCGCCCTCCTTTGGCTCTTGGGCGTCTCTGCCTCAGGGTTGTAGCTTCCCTAGAACAGAGCCTTTAATTTCCTGTGTGTTCTAGGATCACATCCTGTTCTGCCTGACTAAACAAATAAATCAGGGAGTAGGCTTAGATGCCACCTCCTACACGAAGCCCTCCTTGACTATCTTGGCTTTGTTTGCAACCATTACATTGTACTGTTTGTTTCCCTCTACCAGACTATCAGCTCTTCAAGACCTGTTGTTTTGTTTACTGCTGCTTCCTGGCACCTGTCCTGGAGACTGTCACATTCGTATGCTAATAGACATTCCCCTGGCGAGCGAGTGAATGAATGAGTGAATATCAGGATGAATGAGGGGGGGTAAATGAATGAATCAATGACTGACTGGACAAACGAATGAATGAACAAAGAGGGGAAAGAATGAATGGGTGTGGTTGTGAATGCCAAGTACAAGGGGCTAGTTTCTTCTGAGCCCTGGTCCCCATCATGAACTTGTTTCCCCAAACTGTTTATTCTGTTGTGTAAAGTGCATAGGAAACATGATAATAATTAAAGCAGACACAACAACAGGTAATTAATTGCATTTCCCAAATTTGATCCATGCATATGAATGAACGGGGAGGTCACAGATCGGGTTGGTTGTGTGTGGGGACCCCATGCTCTTCCCCTCAGGATCTCAGAGTGCAGCTCCTGGAGGCTGGTCCCCAGGGAGCCTGTCTCCTCTTCCCCTGTGTGGGGCCCTAGCTCCCTGAGTCCCAGTGGGAGGGAAGATTAAGAAAGGACTCTGCAGGGAAGCTCGATAGCAGAGATGCCCTCCGGTACTTACAGTCACAAGAAGTCTTTGGTGTGACCTTGTGGCCTCTAGCTTAGCATAGGGGGAGGGACCCTAGGCTCTGGCTGAGGAGGCCCAGGTACATGTTTTAAAAATCCAGACGCTGGTGGGGGGAGGGTTAGGGATGTAGCGCTCCAGGTTTGGTCCTCAGCCCAGCATACAAAGCAGTGCTGGTGTTCCCTGTAATCTCAGCCCTTGGGAGGTGGCGGCAGGAGGATCAGAAGTTCAAAGTCATCATCAGCTATTTAAAGAATTGTTGGCTAGCGTGGGTTACATGGTTGCCTTGTCTAAGGAAGGAAGGAAGGAGGAAAGGAAGGAGGGAAGACAAAGATGGGGAAGTTGGAATTCATGAGTGGATACTTGGATTGTGGGATCTGAGTGGGACCCTGTCCACAGTGTGGACAAACCCCACCACGCTGGAGACTTGGTGAGCCTGGACGGGCACTCAGATCTTAGAACTAGAACCACCTTTCCGTGCCTTATCCCTGCTCCGAGAGAGTGTCCGTGAGGGCAGCCTGGAGTTCTGGGTGACTGGAGGATACACTTTGCTCTGGCCCCAGCGATGACATTGGTTATGCTAACCCGGAGCTTTGGGGAATGGGGACAGTACAGGGGAGCTTCCTCCAGGAAGGCTGTTCAACCCAACCTCTCCGTTTGGACATGCTGCCTCTCTGTTCCCCCTCCCCCTTCCTGATCCATGTCCTATGTAAATGAGCAGGCTCCTTCCCCCCCTCCTCCAAAGCCAGGCCACAGAGCCTGTTTATGGCCCCAGAGTGGGCTGTGACGATGACCAGGCAGCTGACAGGACTCAGGGACCCACAGTGGACACCGAGCTTCGCTGTGTCCTTTTTGGACTCTCTAGAGCAGGTGCTATCCAAATCGCTCTGACTCCTGTTCCCCAAGGACACCCCTGTACCTGCGGCCATGAGCTCACCCCCCCGTGACCTTCCAACAGTAGCACAGGGACATCTGTGGGCAAATATTCAACTGTTCCAGGGACAACTTGGCTGTGTGCTCTGCAGTTCCCTGGAGGTCCCTCGAGATGTCCAGACCTCTCCACTGACACTCCATGCCTCCAGCCACCCAACATGCTCGTTACTTCCCTCAGGGTCTTGCTCAAGTAAATACCCCCAAATCTTTGGACTGCTTTTGGGAAAATCCAAACCGAGGGGGGGGGGAGCAGGCCAGACAGTAGTAGCACACACCTTTGTGTCCCGGAACCCTTGACCCTTGCAAGGCCTGCCAGGCTGAGAGAACTTGAATTGCAAACGTAGTTGTTCTGGGCAGGGGCAGCATTTGGAAGGCAGAGGCAGGCAAATCTCTGAGTTCAAGGCCAGCCTAGTGTACAGAACAAGTTCCAGGACAGTCAAGGCTACACGGAGAAACCCTGTTTTTTGTTTGTGTGTGCGTATGTGTGTGTGTGTGTGTGTGTGTGTGTGTGTGTGTGTGTGAAAGTTACTGTATTCTGGGAAGCGAGATGTCATGAGCTGGAGTTTAGGTCAAGAATTATCTCAGAGGCGCCCAGAGTCATTGTATACCCCACCCGAGGCCCCTGTGGCTCTCAGTGCCCTGCTTTCCATCCCGGTTTGGGAGGTCAACATCTCAGCCGAGGCAACAGGGCAGAGGAAAAGCAAGAGGGTCTGTAATCCAGGACACACTAAAAAGAACGAAGTTCTAAGTCCAAGGTTGCTAAATGGTTGTCGCATGTCGCATGGGTGGCATGTTGGCTGTTGTTCCTTAAGAGGTAACTTTGAACCATGTGTGTTTTCTGTATTTCACTTTGCACACTTGCCCTCAGTCTGGCTCCCCCCTCCCACGGCCCGCCCCCCTCCCCCAAGAGCAACAGTGTTTGCAACCCACGGTCCCTCAGCTTTCCAGGGCTTGCAGAGAGGCTCCAGGCTGGGCTGACCTCTTAGAGAGGGCTCTGGGACACAGACTGCCTGAGTAGAAGAGTGGAGTTCCTGTTGGGCCGCAAGTCTCTCTCTGCTCATCCCAGCTTCAGGTTGTGGAGAGAGTGAAGCTCTGTTCACACCTGAGCAGTATGATGTGGAGGCCGGGGCTCTGCCTTTCCGTGCCTTGACTCCTTTTTTCTGCTTATGGTTCCCATCTGGAGGGTCGGTGGGACTCTGTATCCTAAATCCACATGGCACCCAGCCATCCACTTAGATCCATGCCCCACCCTCCATGTCACCCCTTCCTTCTAGTTTACTAAATACAGTTGGGCCTTGGATCAGGTGAGAGCAACAGTAATTGGTGTAGACAAACTGTCATTAGAAAGGCCACGGGGACATGAAGGACACATGGGCGCTTGGCTTCCTTAAGTATCTGTCTGTTAGGAGGTGGTGGCCAGCCCAGAGAGCAAGTGGCCACACTATGGGCTCTAGGGACCACAGGCATGTTGGGGGATATGCTAAGGGGAAGAGACTTTCTCTTGATCATCACCCTCCACAGGGTCCCAGTGACGTCACTGGGTAAACTCACCATGAAGATTCATTTGTCTCCATAAAAATAGGTAAGACACTTTCAGGACCCTTCTCAAATGTCACACGCACACAGACACACACACGTGTGACATGTCACATGTTATATATTAATATGTGTATACATTGCATTTTTGTTTGCTTTGGATTTATTTATTTTTATTATATGTATAGGAGTGTTTGCCCTGCATGTCCATGTGTATGTCACATAGACGCCTGATGCCTGAGGAGGCCAGAAGGGGGCATAGGATCTTCTGGAACTGGAGTTACAAATGGTTCTGAGCTATCCTGTGGGTGCTGTGAGTCTAACCCAGGTCCTCTGTAAGAGCAGCGAGTGCTCTTAATCCCTGAGCCACCAACTCTCCAGACCATCTTTCCCCCTTTGCAGGGAGAGACAGGGTTTCAACTCTGTAGACCAGGTAGGCCTCGAATTCATGGGCACCCTCCTGCTCTGCCTCCAAATGCACACCCAGCTGCATCTTTTTAACTTAAAAAACAAAAACAAAAAAACACTTGTATTTTCTACTCTTCAAATGATTGGATTTCATTATGACATTTTCATGCCTATATATTATTGTACTTTGCTCCATCCCTCCCCCATATCTCAGTCTTATAAATATTCCACAGCAGCTTGGAAGTACTTGTGAAACTGCTTGCACTCCTTTGAATTAAGACCTTGCGTTGTCCAGGCTTGCCCTTCTGGAGGCTGCATGCAGGCTTAGCCCAAGCCCAGGTTCAGAGGCCCTGGAGGTGCCAGGCTTCCCCATTCCGCCCCACCGCACACAGGATCTCAGGCTTGGCATGTTCCCCGACTCTGGCAGCCTCGCTTCCTGATCAGTCTTGGGGTTTCTGGAGAGAGGAGGGTGGGCATGGGTCGCGAAGCTGCGAGGCTGCAGGACCTGCTGCGTGGGGGCCGTCTGGGCCGGGTCGCGCGCTGCCCGCGGACGCCGGTAGGGGGCGCCTTAGTCATGCATTATTCATCGGCAGCCCGCGTCGCTCGCCTTCCCCCGCGCGGGCTGAGGGCTGCGCGGAGGAGCGGGAGCGCGGAGCCTTCACAATATTGTGGCAGCTTCGCGAATGACGGCTGCGGGGAGGCGGGGGGCGCAGCCTCAGGCGGCGGCGGGGGCGCGGGCGCGGGCGGGGAACGGTCTCGGATGGGGGCGAGGAGGGGCTGGTTCAGGGTGAGGGCAGAGCCTGCAGCATCCGTCTGTACGTCCAGGCATCCTCTTTTCCTTCCGTCAAATCAGCCAGCACTAGGGAACATCTGGCCTGGGCGGGCGAGGTGTAGGGGACGCGATGGTGAATAAGGTAGGCCTGGTCCCTGTTCTTTCAAAACTTCATCTCCAAGTGGTTAGAGAGACACATTTAAACGCAAGCAGACAATCCAGATAGTCCCAGCTAAGTGTGCTCTGTGTAAGCGAACGCCACGGGCACAGTGCGATGGGGAGAGGAGATGATGGCAAGGAGGAACCTGATTTTGAACATACCAACCTCCTGCATTTCTCCCTGTCTCCCTCAAGGCCTCCTAGGATCTCATAGAAATTAGCTCCTCTGACCTTCAGGCACCCAAGAAGTCAGGAGGGTGTTGATGAGACCTGGATAGGGCACGAATCCAAACTATGGGGTTCCTGCCTAGCCACCCTATGGGGTCAACCTGGGATGGCGGGAGCCTGAGCCATCTCAGCTCTCAAGGCTCCCACCTCTTTATTCTGCTCCAGGGGAGGAGCGGGGAGGAGACACGGAGGGCGTGGGCTCAGGGTCACCGGCAGCATCAGGTTTCCTTTCACTTGTACAAAGACTCGTTGACGCCTGAGCACATCAATACCCTTAATGACAGGGAAAGGAGCTGGGACTCCAGACCGGCGCCCCCACTCCGCCTCGCCTCCCCTCCTCTCCCCTCTGGGCCCATCTTCTCTGTGCCTTCTCTCTCCTGTTTGTCCCCCTCCGTCTCCTGTCTGTTCTCCCTCTCCTTTCTCCTTCCTCTTTCCCCCCTCTGTCTAGTCTGGTGTCTTCCTTTCCTTCTCCCTCTCTCCTCTCCTCCGGTTCCTTTCTTTCTCCTTCCTCAGTCCCCACAGCCACTGTACACACACTAGCCCGCACCCTGCAGCTTCAGAGCCCAGCTAGGCTCCCAGACTCTTCTGTCCCACCAGACGCCTTGAGACGCCAACCTCCTCAAGGCAGGGCCTACGTGATGGCAGCACAGCACCTGAGCAGAGGTCGCTCAGCTTTTGTCCTGCAACCTCTGCCCCAAAGGCTCACGGGTAGCAGTCCTTGCACTGCCCCAAGGCATGCTGGGGGATGTAAATGGCAAGTTTGGGGTGGGGCTAGGCTGAAGAGGAGAATTTGAGGAGGATTTTCTGTTTTGTATTTTTTATGACCATATATAATTTCGCGTTTCTCCCTCAGCCTCTGCCTCCTTGGCTCCCAGATGTGTCCCACATTGAAGAATTATCTCTCCTCCCTAGAGTGAAATAAATGCAATCAATATGAGTATTGCTCTCAGGGCCTTGAAATATTACATTAATGTTCCATGTGGTGACATTTTAGCTGGAATTTTCAAATACATTATGATGGTTCAAATTAATATTTATCAGAGCAGCTTTTATATTTTGCAAAAGAGAGAGAGGGAGAAAGGGAGAGAGGGAGAAGAGGAAAGACAGAGAGAGCATTATTAAAATACAAAATGCAGATGAAGTCTAAAATCGATGGTCCATTTTCCCAGCACTTTCCAGGGGCTGTCTTTAGCTTTCTGGGTTTGTTTTAAAATTTATTGGTGTTCCAGGCAAATCTATTGGGCTCCCAGAGCCCCTGGCCAGCCTCCCCTCTCCATCCCCTTTTGCAGGCTATGGGTCCCTTCCTTTTCTGTCTTTCCCTCTTTATTATCCTGAAATGTAAATTACGACATTAGCCCAGTCCTTATTTTTTTTTTAAGCTCTCTGATGATTAAATCTGCTACACGACATCTTTGTCCTTTCTATAAATTAAATCATCTTGGCTTTGCACCTCCAGCTCAGGGCGGATGCCACACGGGTGTCCAGGCAGCAGGCCTCTGAAGAGAAGGTCCACAGTTCTTGTCCCCTTCAAAAGCAGACATGGGGGCAGTCTGTGGGGCAGGGGGATTGCTCCCAGCTCCTGATTTTTCTGTAAATAAGAAATGTGGAGTGGGGGGAGGAGGTTGGAGAACTCTCCACTTTATTTCAGTTGCTTCCAAACTGATTCCTCTGTGAAGTAGAAGATCTCGGCAGAGTAACGGTGCTTCCTTGTCTCTTTTCTTTCACCCCCTTCCCCTTGTCTTTTTTTTTCACTCCCAGGGTCTTCTCCTATTTTTTTCCTTTTTAAAGTTGTATTAAAAAAATAATTAATAGGGACCAGCAAGATGTCTCAGCAGGTAAAGTGCTGGCCATACAAGCCTGACAGTGTGAGTTCGATTCCACAGAACCCACATAAAGGTTGAAAGAAAGAACTGACTTGGCAAAGTTGCCCTGTGACCACAGGCATGATGTCACCTAAGTGCCCACTCATAATTTTTTAAATTAAAAAGATATGATCCAGCACCTTTGGGGACAATGAGTTCCTGGAAGACACTCCCCAGTCTCGGCCACACAGGCTCTGTCCAGGAGCTTTGCAGATGTTAACAGTGTACACCTCACTTCTGACTTGTTATTGGGGAGACACTCCCCAGTCTTGGCCAAACAGACTCTGTCCAGGAGCTTTGCAGATGTTAACAGTGCCCACCTCAGTCCTGACTTGTTATTGTTCGCAGGCTTTTTTCCTTTTGAGTCTTCCTCCCTTGAGCTCTGGGTGAGAGATCTGACTAGGAAGAATGAATATGGTCAGGTGCATAATGCAGCTCACAGGAACCTCCCGCAGCCCACACGCACCAGCACGCAATGGCAAACACAGCCACGGGGACTCTGTAGGACTGACTACAGAAAGCGAGCCACCCTCCCGATTCCCCTCGGCTGCTGATCTGGCCAAAAGAACGACAGGAAACTCAAAAAAAGAAAAGGAGAGGGGATCGATTATTCGACCTGTACTTGAACCCGACTGAAAGAGATGAAGCGGAATTTTCAATAGGTCCCCTGCCCTTTTCACCAGGAGGGAAAGAGGAGAAGAAAAACAAGAGATATTTATATGACAGCAGCTGCTGGAAATAGCATTTCAGAGCCATTAAAAAAAAAAAAAGGCAAAACAAAACTCAATGGGAGAAAAAGAACGAGACTCCTTGCCTGCTCCCCAAAAGGCGAGACAGGCAGTAAGCAAGCATCCCGGCTGAAATGCATGCATGCCTCCTATAGATCTGTTTGAAATTATACTTGTCATTGAGGGGGAATTTATGCTTCTATTGATCTGCAAAAGGAAAATATTAAATGGTTTGGTTTTGATCTTTCAGTGACCCCGAGGTCAAGGGTAGTAGCAGATTAGTATTCATAGAATTCATCACGGAACAGCAGCCTGCGTCCACTTTATGCAAACACGCTCTAAACATGCCTGGTGAAGCAGGCAACAAAATGGCCAATGACAAGGAAAAAACCAGCAGCCCCCCTCCCACCCTGCAGGGCTCTCTGTCTTCCATCCCCTCCGGGAGGAAAAAAAAAAACCAAACCAAAACCTGCTAAGGGGCCGGTGGATGTACAGACGACAGACACCCATGGCCCTCGTGGATCTGCACAAAAGGTGGGCTCCCAGATAGGGAAGGATCAGTGGATCCGGACTGCTGCAATGCCAAACCGTAACAAGCTGCTTGAAGATCCAGAAACACGAGCCCGAGGGGCCAGGCAAGCAGTCAGGAGTACCGTACCTGGAACAGGACATTACAGGAAGGGTAATGACAGACAGGCGCCTGCGTACACACATGCGTGCGCTCACACTCAACCAATGGAAGCCTGTGTTTCCTGAGGGCTCTCTAAGGGTGACATTGCTGTTGCTTCTAGGACCACATGCAGCGCAGCCGCTGGAGAGCAAGATCCTGCCAGGCTGAGAAGAGGAGGAAACCTGGGCAGGAACCCTGTTCCCACAGGACTTTGCCTCTTGCCTCTCTTCAGGCCACATGCACTGCGCTTGGATGTGCGTGCCTCAAAAACACCCCTAGCTGGGTATGCTGGAACATGCCAGTTAGCGAAGCATTTGGGAGGTAGAAGCAAGAGGTTCAGGAGTTCAAGGTCAGCCTTGGCTACATAGTGGGTTTGAGGCCAGCCTGGGCTGCTTGGGACCTTCTCTCAGAAACAACAACAATAGCAAAAAAGAAGTAAGAAAACAAAACAACAGCTAACCCCCCCCCCCCCCTTCCAGGGAACAGTGTGAAGCCAATGCCCCTCCCACCTCACATTCAGTTTACAAGTGCCCTCTTAGCAGCGTCTGTCCTGATGTGGGAACATTTGGTCAGTAACAGAGTTACTCTTGCCAATGCTCTAAAAATAACCTACCAAGTGTATCCCTGCAGTGGCAGGAATTCTGGCTGGCCCTTGTTCTACCGGCTGGTTGGGGGGCTGGGAAGGGATGAGGACTAGCCTCTGAGGGTAACTAACATGAAGAACTATCTTACCCACACCCTTATCTGGCTTAACACTGAGACAATCCAGTCCAGGCAGGACTCGCTGTTTGCCTATAGGACAGATGGGCAAGCTGAGGCTCTGGTGTGTGTGTGTGTGTGTGTGTGTGTGTGTATGTGTGTATTGTGTATATGTGTGTATGTATATGTATGTGTGTATATGTGTGTATGTGTGTGTCTGGGTGTATGGGTGTATTGTATGTATGTATGTGTATATGTATATGTATGTGTGTGTATGTGTGTATATGTGTGTGTATGCGTGTATATATATATATGTATGTATGTGTATGTGTGTGTGCGTGTGTGTGTGTGTCTGTGTGTGTGTGTAACAAACTCTAAGCCTCAACTCTGTCCTGAAGGGCTGAAACTGTCTGGCTCAACTTCTTCGCTCTAATGGTGGCCCCTGACTTTGCACTTTGGACAAATTACAGGATTGTTCTAGGGTTGGGAGGGAGAGGGCGTTAGGGTAAAGAGAGGGCTTCGAGGCCATGGGGAATCTGGGGGGCTACAGAGAAGAAGAGCTAAGGTGGTCCCAGCCCTGCCCCCCTGCCCCCTCATGCCTGGGGAGGAGGCCAGCGTACTGCCCGTTAATCACGTTTCATTTATATTAGCTTGACTCGATCTACTGTATATTTGAAATGGATTTAATTTTAGATCATGCACTATGGAAGGGGGCCAGTTTGGTGTAAGGAGCATTATTAATACTTTCCATAAGCTGGATATACATTTTCCAGGGACAGATATATGAACAGCAGCCCCTGGGCTCCTAGCCGGGAAAGGGGATGCGTGTCTCTCTCTCTCTCTCTCTCTCTCTCTCTCTCTCTCTCTCCCTCTCCATCTCCCTCTCTCTCTCTCTCTCCCTCTCCCTCTTTCCCTCCCTCCCTCTCCTCCTCTCTCCCTTCTCCCTCTCCCTTTTCCTCTCTCCCTTCCCTTTCCCTTCTTCCTTTCCTCCCTCTTTCTGTCCCTCCCTCTCTCCATGTCTCTCTCTCCCATTCCCTGTCCCTCCTTCCCTGTCTCTGTGTCTCTTTCTAACTCTCTATCTCTGTCTTTCTCCTAAATCTTCCTTCTTACCCCACAGCCTGGGGTCACATGGCCTCTGAAGGGACTCCTCACTGTACTCTGCCCCTGTGAGGGTCCCAGATTTCTTCTACCAGTATGTCACTGTCAATGACCTTGAGAGAGCTGTGCAAAGATGGGAGCCAAGGTTGCAAAGGCCCCAGGAGGCTGGCTTAGCAGCTGTGCATCTGGTTGTAGGAGGCCCAGGGCCCACACTGAGATGTAAGAGAAGGCTGGGTTATGGATGTAGAAAGGCTTTGGGCCTCCACCTTCAGCCTTATGCCCAAATAGAAAAGGCAGAGCTCTGAGCGGTCAGGTCCCTACTCGGCTGAACCTGTGCAGGCCAGACTTGAAGTTCCAAGAGTTCTCCAAGACTGGGTTGAGATGTTTCTTTCCTGGAGATGGGCAGTGGGTCTGAGTCGTGGTGTACCAGCCCTAAGGACATCGGCTGCATGATTCTTGCTTGTTCTCAGATGCGAGCCCTGGCCCACGAGCAGGCTGGGAAGCAGCAGATTGGAGCCTTGAACCCTGTCCCCTAGCACGGAAGGATCCTTCATGGCATGACTTACTATTTTAAGTGTAGACAGAAGAAGCTGAACCTCCGTGTTTCCCCTTCATGCCCAGAGTGGTCTAAGTGCTCCCAGCATCGCCTGAGCTGCATGCTTGCTTCCTTGCCAACACCCTGTCTTCTACCCTTATCCTCACAGTGACCGACCATCTCCTGTGGACCATCTCTCCACTGTTTATGACTCCATTGCTCCCATCCTGCTGGGCCATGCAACCGCCATCTCCACAGGTCACAGCTGGGGTTTCCAGGAGGCCTAGACAGTCCTGGCCACGCCCCTGCACTACACCAAAGAGACTGGGTCTAACGCAAGCACTCGGCCTGGGGTACAGCTTGGTCTAGAGTGATTGCCTGGCGTGTGTGAAGCTGGCTTCCATGCCCTTCAGACCCCAGGTCCCAGACAAAGGAACTTGCCAGAGAGAGGCTCTGCCCACTGTCCACCCCACACGCCCTCCTTCTTTCTTCCTCCTACTCCTTTGCCTTATTTTCTGTTCTTTACCAGCCTTGTGCCATGAACTTCTACCCCAGGACCTTTGCACAGCCCAGTCCCTCTGTTTGGACCTCTGTTTATCTCTTTCCTCCCCTGACCAGCTGTTTCTCAGCTCCTAGGCTCTGCTTTGAGCTCCCTAGGGAGACCTCCGTTCCTACAGACCCCTTTCCAACTCAAACCTAGATCAAGTCTCACACGTGCTTTTTCTCCAGCCTACAGCCATAATGTTAGCATGCTTAGGGTCTCACTACCCACACCCAGCCGGCAGAATCCTGCATAGGTGGCCATGCCTCTGCCGGGACAGGTAGCTGCCGACACCTCCACCTCCCATCTCCACCCCATCAGTTTCTCCTCCGACAGCACAGAGCGCAACACGCCTGTCACCACCCGAGCCCCGCTGGCAGCCTTTCAGAAGTGGCATGCGACGCTGCTCTTATTCATTCTTAATTTAAGGTTTTGCGAGTTGTAATAACCCCCTTCCCCCCAAATCACTGGGGACGGGGGCCTCCACGACAGCCTGGGGCAGGGGAGTTGATGGGTAATTGCAGCGCGTGCACACACTGATGGGGTCTGGAGCAGACAATGGAAGCTGGAGCCCAGAGACCCAGCCTCGCTCTCTTCCCAGTGTGCCTGGAGGGTGAGAACCAGGCTGGTACTGGGGCCTGGAGTCACAGCCAGCTGTGTCATTTGTGGTTCCCCAGGGGAAAGGAAGACAGAGGACCAGTGGTCCCAGTCTGGGGGACTTAGATGGGGACAGATGCCCTGGAAAGTGGGGGACAAAACCTTTTCCCACTAGTTCTTCCTGTCCAATCTAGCTGTAGGCTCTTTCTCTCTGTTCTGGAACCAGAAATGGCTCCAACAGGAAAGAGAATGGGGGAGTGTGGACATGTGGGCAGGTGGCCTAGGAGTGCTGCTCCTGACTCTACAAGCTAAGCTCAACAATCCCCTTAGCCTCTCTGAGCCTCAGTGTCTTCATCGTTAGCAGTCTTTTTTTTTTTTTTTTCCTAGCTCTTGCCTCAGGGATGGTTCTGTCATGGGAAGAAGCCACATGGTGAGGCGTGCCATTGTGCGGTTCAAGAGAGCATTTTCAACCAGAGAAGCAACTGAAGAGTTTTCACAACTATGCCTTCAAGAAAAATCTGCCCAGCTTGTGATCAGAGGTAGTGGGGATTCAGGCTCCTGCAGGATGGAGGGAGGGACTGGAGATATGCATGTCTCTTCCCTCTCCCTATCTCCCCACTCCCAGAAGGCCTTAGTCCTCCTGGGCAGCAGTCTGGTAACTAAACTCATCCTAGCTAGGAAGAAAACAATTTTCTTGTTGACTGTTCCCTTCCTTTCAGACAGTAGGATTAATGTACCTGGTGCTGGCACATAGTAGGTGCTTGGTGCTGGCACATAGTAGGTGCCCAGCAAACATTAGCCCAGTGAGTGAATGGATGGGTGAATAAGGGAGTGACCCCCATGAAGGAGAGTGGAAGTCAAGGGCAGTGAGGGAGGGGCTCAGGCCGGAGACTCTCGGGCCCACCTGATTTCTGTCCTGGGTGTGAGGACCACCGCACCTGTTATTTACACACTTGCCCAGTCTTGCTCAGTGTCTTGTCCTAACGTCATAGACAGGGACCGTGCCGGCTTCTCTGTAAATTCAAGGCCTGCTGATGCAGAGAGGGTAGGATTCCTTCTGAGTATGGGGTGGGTGGAGGGTAATTTCCAACAGGGGATGTTCTGGGCTCCCGGGGCTTCTGTCTCCAGAGCCTCCATCCCCACACATGAAAAGCATTTTAAGGGAGCTATGACCTCCTGTGCACAGAGTCACAGGAGCCAGGACAGCATTGCCAGTGCCCCACCTGCAGCCCTGGTCCATTCACTGCCAGGTCACCCAGATCTCTTACCCAGTGCCCAACAATCTTTCGTACCCAAGAAAGGCCATGCCTAGAGGTCTCTGAGCCAGGCCTGCCTGTCCCTGGGGAAGGTAGGGGGCACAGGACTTCCAGGGGCCCAAGGCTGACTAGGACATCAGAGTTCTGCCTGCTTCTCTCATACAGCCTACAGCAGGCGAACATGCTGAAGCTAGACTCTCCTCAGGGACTCAGAGAAGTGACTCAGAGCAGTGAGACAGAGGGAAAAAAATCGACCTGATGATGGCCTTTACGCTGTCCCAGTGTGCAGAGGCCATGTGCTGGCTGCAGGTGTTCTGTGACAGAGGCAGAGCCCGGGAGAGGGGGAGGCAGGAGGAGCCATGGACAAGAGAAAGAGAGAAGAGGGGAAGAGAACTGTAGAGAGACAGTGATTGGTCCAGAAAAAGGGAGGAGGAAGAAGAGGAAGAGGAGAAAGAGGAAGATGAGGAAGAAGAGGAAAATGAAGAAAAGGAAGAGAAGGGGAAGAGGAGGAGGAAGGGAAAGGAGAAAGAGGAGGAGGAGGAAAAGGAGGAAGAGGAGGAGGAGAAGGAGGAGAAGGAGGAGGAGAAGGGGAAATGGAAGGGGAAGAGAAAGAGGAGGGGGAGGAAGAGGAGGAGGAGAAGGAGGAGGAGGAGAAAGAGGAGGAGGAGAAGGGGAAGTGGAAGGGGAAGAGGAAGAGGAAGAAGAAGAAGAAGAAGAAGAAGAAGAAGAAGAAGAAGAAGAAGAAGAAGAAGAAGAAGAAGAAGAAGAAGAAGAAGAAGAAGAAGAAGAATCGGAGAAAGATGTTAAGGGCGTTCTCGGAGTAAGGGGCACACGAAGATGCTGATGTGGAGATATCTCATCTACACAGATGACTGAGATGGGCGAGAGAAAGAATGTGGCCGGGGGCGGGGCTCTAGACTGTGTCAGTCACTGGCTGCAAGGCTGTAAACTGTGTCAAATGTAGTTTGGCTAATGAATATTAATACAGGTGGAAGCTTGAGAGGCAGGGGCATCTAGAACAGGACCTTTCCTCATGCGACCCTCCTTGCGTTGTGAACTCTGTGCAGTGTGTGCATTGTGTCCGTATGTGGAGGAGGGCGGGGCTCAGATCCCCTCTCAGCTGTCCCCAGGTCCCCCATGATTGCTTCCAGCCTTCTTACTGCTGGGGCCCAAGCTGGAGCAGGGTCTGGTAGTGGGCAACACAACGTAGGCTCTGATGGGATGGGGTGGGGCACTCGCAGAGCTGTGAGCAGCCAAGGCCAGGGCTAGGCAGGCAGGGAAAGTGAGCCATAAAAAGGCCACTTCTCACTGCTGTTCACTTGACACTCTCTACCCAGAAGCCACCTGTTCAGCCATCAGTCATCCAAGGGAGACACAGCTTTCCTGAAACCAGGAATTGGACAGAGAGTCCTGGGAGGAGGGGTGGGGGGACGCCTGCTTTGCCCGGCTTCCAGGGCCCCCCAGGCTCTCCCTGGGCAGCCTGGAGAGTCAGGTCCAGCCCCTCAGAGCTGAAATTAAAACATACCCCCAATCTAGCATTAACTTGTACTTTTGGGGGCCATGAGGGGACAAAGCAATGCCCACTTTCTGGTAATAAAGGAACAGCTTGTGCCAGGGACTGAGGACAGGCATGGGGGGTGGCACTGGGCCTTGCTGGGGTTTGAGGGGCAGGCAGGGCAGCTGGGTCAGGGAGGGACCTGGCTTGGAGGCAGGTCTGGGGCTCTGCCCAGTGGTGGCACCCTGGCCAGCGCAGTTGCAGCCATGCCCCGCTGTGCCCCGCCTCGGATGGCTTGTTAATTTCATCGTTTAGCCCGTTTATGGTGTTCCCAGTTGCTGTGGCTTTTATAAACAAGCATTTTGGTGACCTTCCCCTCCGGACATCAGCTCTGCAAGAATCCCGAGCCCTGAACATTTATAAATAAGTCTTCTCTCAAGTTCCACAACAGGTGTGCCCTCCCCCCACCCCCCTCCTCTGTCCTGTCCGAAAACTGAACAGTTTCACCAAGCAAAGAGAAGCTGCGCACGCGGCCCGTCTTAAAGGGGTAACGGGCCCAGTGGGGTCACATACAGCCTGTCTTAAAGGAGTAACAGGGCTAAGTGCGGGCCAACCAGTATAAGGCCCAGAGGGATAATGGCCCACCTCCTCCTCTACCTTCCCCAGATTGGGGGTCCCACAGGGGAAGGCCAGGCTAGAGAGAGGATAACCCCTGACTGCACGTCCCCCAAATGCTCTGGCTTTCCTTGGCTAATGGAGTGGATGGGAGATAGGCTTTACGCAAGGGAACTCCCACTGAGACCCCCTGTTCCCCCATCTGCTTCCTCCCTCTGCACACACACACACACACACACATGCACGCACACACACACACATACCACATGTATTCAGCACAAGTTCATTCATTCTTCAGACACGTCTGGAAACTCTTGAGCCACACCCTGGGCTAGGGACGAAAGACAGAACTCAGCCAGCCCTCAGGGAGCAGTGTGTGTGTGTGTGTGTGTGTGTGTGTGTGTGTGTGTGTGTATGTGCATGCACGTGTGTGTGCGCGTGCATGTACGTGTGCGTGTGCATGTGCGTTCGTTCGCGCCTATGTGTAATTGTGTATGTGACACTGTTACTGTGTGTGTATGCGCATGTGTGAGTGTGTTTGTGTGGGTACAGGTGTGTATGAGTGTGTTTGACTGTTATTGTGTGTGCACGTGTGTGCATGTGTGTGTGAGTGTGTTTGTGTGGGTGCATGTGTGAGTGTGTTTGTGTGGGTGCATGTGTGAGTGTGTTTGTGTGGGTGCATGTGTGAGTGTGTTTGTGTGGGTACATGTGTGTATGTGTCTGTGTGTGTGTGTGTCAGGGAGTAGAGTACAAACTGGAAGACGTGCACTCTGGGTGCCAGGGCTCCTAGCCTAAGTGGGCAGGGCTGGTCCGAGGAACAGAACAAACTCCCTAAACTAGAGCCTGGAGCTTCCAGGGGAGGCTGGCTCTCAGACTGAATCATCTCATGGAGGTGACACATTCCAGGCAAAGGACCTGACTGGGTAAGAGAGCAGAGGCAAACACAGCCCCAGGGGACATGGAAGAGTTTCAGCCAGGTTGTGGCTCAGGGCTTCAGTGAGAGCAGTCTGGAAGCAGGGACTCTGTAGCCTATGATGGCCTCCTGCCCTGACAGCAGCACTGGCTTAGATTTGGGAGTCAGACTTGAGGGAAAACATCAGATTGTACTGTTGAAGGAGAAGGATGGCGACGATGGTGATGATGGTGGTGATGGTGATGATGGTGATGATGGCTGGGAAAGGAAGAGAAAAAAAAATCAGGAGCGGAAATGATGACAGAACTGAATGTGACCGTGGCATATGGTGATGTGTATGCTGATAATAGTAGTGATGATGATGGTGGTGGTGGTGATGGTTGTGATGGTGATGGTGGATTTGTGATAACACTTGTAAAGCGGCCTATTGATGGTCGCGAAGGTTGTGGTTACCATGATCCCTGACATCATGGAGTGGTGATTATGACAGAAATCATGGTGTCCGTGGTGGTGGTGGTGAGGGTAGTAACACGGTGGGTGATGGTCGGGACGATGGAGGTGGAGACTATGACAGAAGTTGTGGTGGTGCTTGTCATTTGTCCAGAACCTAGCCTGTGCTAGGGTGGCCTGTAGCGGATTAGTACAGGGCCTCTCCTCTCCGTGAAGACGTGAGCCACAGCAATGCAAAGTCTTGGAAGGAGCTTGGGTTCTGACGGTGGCAGAGGCACCCAGAAACTGAGGGGGTCTGTTCCCCCATCCTCATTTATTTTTTTTTTAAAGATTGATTTATTTTATGTATGTGAGTACACTGTCCTCTCTTCAGACACACCAGAAGAGGGTATCAGATCCCATTATAGACAGTTGTGAGCCACCATGTGGTTGCTGGGAATTGAACTCAGGACATCTGGAGGAGCAGCCAGTGCTCTTAACCACGGAGTCATCTCTCCAGCCCCACCTCCTTTTTAAAAGAAAAAAAAAATTTTTTAAAAACAAGGTCCTTGTACTTTACTCATTTTGGTTTTTTTGAGGCAGGGTGTCTCTGTATAGCCCTGACTGTCCTGGAACTCAGCTTGTAGACCAAGCTAGCCTTGAACTCAGGGATCCATCTGCCTCTGCCTCCTGAGCACTGGGACTAAAGGCGTGCGCCGCCATGACCCAGATCTGAGATAACGATACTATTACCTTATTTCTTCTTCCCTTTCAAACCCTTCCCCACTCCCTTCTTGCTGTTCACACTTCTCTCCCAGAATCTCTGAGTAATTCAGGCTGGCTCCAAACACATGACCCTTCTGCCACTCAAGTGTTATGATCACAGCTGGCTCTGGAATGGTGCTGGTAGCCAGATGGTCACCGATCTTCTCTGGGTGCCTTGGCCATCTCAGTGTTCCAGCATTTGCTGGAAATTTCCTTGCCATGTAGAGACAGATTCTGAACTTGCTGTGGTCAGGAACCTCCTTTGGCCTCTCTAGCTTCAGGTACCCACCAGAGCCTGGGTTCAGGGTGCCCAGGAAATGCAGGGTGTATACCCAGCAGAGCCTGTGTTCAGGGTGCCCAGGAAATGCAGGGTGTATACCCAGCAGAGCCTGGGTTCAGGGTGCCCAGGAAATGCAGGGTGTATACCCAGCAGAGCCTGGGTTCAGGGTGCCCAGGAAGTGCCAGGTGTGTTGATTTGCTGGCAGTACTGGCTGATTCAGGGGCCCTTTGTTGCCCCGAGGCTCTCTAGAACTGTCATTCTTTGGCAGCCACAGGCTGGGTCCCAGAGGGGAAAGAAGACAGGAAGGTTGGACCTGGCTCAGCTGCCAGGTTAGGTTGGCGATAGACCGTTTGCCATTGGAAAGGTAACAGCCTGGTGGCTAATGCAACTTAGGCCTCTTCCTTTTAAAAATTAGTTTCATTTTGTGCATGGGAGTTACGTTGCCTTCGTATAGGTCTGTGTACCATGTGTGCACAGTGCATGTAGAGGCCAGGAGAGGGCGTCAGATCCTTTGTAACTGGAGTTACAGATGGTTGTGAACTGCCGTGTGGGTGCAGGGACCCGGACCTGAGCCCTCTGGAAGAACAACCAGTGTCCTTAACCACTGAGCCATCTCACCAAACCCTGCCCAGCTCTCTTCACCAACAGCCCACAATAATGGCCAAAGGACACCCTCTGTTGCCCTGCATGGAAGCCAAGGCCCAAAGGAAGGAGGATGGGTGGGTGGGGGTTTGAACCCAGCTGTACCAAAGTCACGAGTGCTCAGTAACTTACAGGGTCAGCCAAGTATCGTGTGTGTGTGTGTGTGTGTGTGTGTGTGTGTGTGTGTGTGTGCGCGCGCGCGTGCGTGTGCGTATGTGTGTGTGATGTAATCTAACCTACATGTGGATGTATGTGTGTATATATGTATGTACATGTGTGTGTGTGCGCGCACGCACGTGTGTGCGTGTGTGTATGCGTGTGTGTGTGCGTGTGTGTGATGTAATATAACCTACATGTGGATGTATGTGTGTATATATGTATGTACATGTGTGTACTTATGTATCTGTTTCTCCCCCTTACTAGTCACCCTCTTTGCATCAAATGTTGGTTTCAGGGATTGGGACTCCGAGTCCCTGTTCTCAAGGATCTCACTGTGGCAGGTGGCAGACTCAAGAGAAGTGTTAAGGAAGCTTGTCACTAACTGTACCATGAAGTCGTTCATTTTGTGTGTGTGTGTCTATGTATTTATCTATGTGTGTGTATGTACATATGTATGTATGTATATATGTTTATGCATGTGTATGTGTGTGCATGTGAGTGTGTATGTCTATATGTGTGTAAATGGGAGTGTGTGTGTGTCTATATATGTGCATATGTGTGTTTCAGTGTGTGTGTGTGCATGTGTGTGTATATGTGCATATGTGTATCTCAGTGTGTGTGTGTATGTGCATTTGTGTATTTCAGTGTGTGTGTGCGTGCATGTGTGTGTATACGTGCATATGTGTATTTCAGTGTGAGTGTGCGTGTGTGTGTATATGTGCATATGTGTATCTCAGTGTGTGTGTGTGTGTGTGTGTGTGTGTGTGTGTGTGTGTTTAACAGCACATACTGCTCTGAGAGAGGACTGGAATTTGTTTCTCAGTACCCACACCAGGTAGCTCACAACTGTCTATAACTCCAGTTCTAAGGGATTTGATGTCTTTCTGGCCTCCATGGGTACTGCATGCCCATGCGCGAGCGCGCGCGCACCCCCCCCACACAATTAAAAATAATCTTAAAATCATTTTGTAATGATTTTTTACACCTTTAATCTCAGCACTTAGAAGGATGAGATAGGTAGATTTTTGAGTTCGAGGCCAGCCTGTTCTACAGAGAGATTTCCAGGACAGCCAGGGCTGCACATAGAAACCCTGTCTCAAAAAACAAAACCAAAAACAACAAAAAAGCATTAAAAATTATTTTGTGGTCTATAAAAATGATATGAAACCTAAATTCCAATATCTATGAATAAAGTTTTATTACAGCACAGCCATGCTTGTTCAGTTATACGCTGTTGGTGACTGCGTTGAGAAGCAGCAGCCACCGCCACCGCCATCGTCGCTGCCGCAGCCGCCACCGCAGCAGCGACTGTACAGTGTCCTTGTTTTGCTCTGCTTGGCCAACGGCTCAGATGATCACAGATCACAGTGCTGCAGTTACATCTCACACACAGTCTCAGTATTTATACCCCGCTGTTTGCCGATGTCTGCAGACTCCTGCCTTAGCGTGTGGCTCACCTCTGTGCTAGAGAGTAGGTTCCATGATGTTTACTGTTTGTCTATTTACATGGTTTGGTAGTTAATATTGTCCACTTGACGAGCCTCTGGGAGCATGTATGTAAAGGGGAGTCTAGCCTGGGTTAACTGAGGTAGGAAGTTTAGGTTAATTGAGGTAGAAAGACCAACCCCAACTGTGGGTGACACCATTCTATAGTCTTGGGTCCTGGACTGGAAAAAAAAAAGGAGAGAGTGAAAGTGAACGGTGTCCCAGCATCCCTCTCTTCTACTTCCTCACTGCAGATGTCATGTGACCAACTGCCTCAAGCTCCTGTTGCCACGCCTATCTAAGCCCCACCCCACAGTTGCCTGGCAATAGCCAGGTATGCCTGACTCACTATAAAAGGGGCTGCTTGTCCCCTCCTCTCCCTTGCTTGCTTGCTTGCCTTCTTGATCCTGCTCTGTCCTCTTGCCACTTCCCCTCCTCTCTCCTCATTCCCTTCCCCCTCTTACTCCATGTGTTCATACCTGGCCTCTACTTCTCTTCTCTTCTCTTCTCGTCTTGTCTCTCCTCTCCTCTCCTCTCCTCTCCTCTCCTCTCCTCCTCTCCTCCTCT
>NW_022196900.1:107848891-107851364 GCF_008632895.1 Mastomys coucha
TCTCTCTCTCTCTCTCTCTCTCTCTCTCTCTCAATCTCTGCCTTTCTCTCTACTATCCTCTCAACTCCCCTTCCCATGTCCTGAATAAACTCTATTCTATATTCTATACTCTAATATATAGTATATAGTCTATTCTATATTGCTGGTCCCTCGGGGAAGGGATGCCTCAGCATGGGCCCGCAGAGGTACCCCCTTCTGACTACACCTCCACCTAACATATTCCTTCTCCTCTTACTTTCTAATAAACACACAATGCCTTCCCTCCATCATGGACTGTGTTCTCACAAACTGTGAGCTCAGACCAACCCTGTCTTCTTTAAGTAGCTCCAGTCAGGCGCTTTTGTCAGAGCCACAAGACCAGTGCGCTGGGCGTGTGGAACAGTGCTTTGATCTGCCTCTGGAACTGAGATGCTGGCAAGGCCGTGTTCACTCTCTTACCCTTCCAATACCAGATGTGAAAAGCTACAAGTGCTTTGCTGAAACCAGACCACGGGCTGCTCAGGAAGGGGATCCTCCAGAGAAGATGGAAGGTGAGCAGTGCAGCGGGTGTAGCAGCTCACGCTCACTGGAGAACTCGCTGGGCCAGAGTGTGGGCAAGGACCAAAGACTAAAATGGAGGTCGTTGGCCTCCTGTGCTCGGACTGTGGAGTTCATGGAAGAGGAGCAAGAAAAATCTGTGGAGGAAGGCTCTGAGAGGGCACGGAGACCTGAGGAGGCTTCGCTCTTACGCAGCTAGACAGAAAAGGACCTTCACTACGTGGGGGTGGGGGGCACCGGGCAAGCACATGTCCGGAATATTTCCCAGACTGGGGCCACTCTGAACTAATGCCAGCAGAGTTTCAAATCTGGCAAGAGCAAATCTATCACAGATAATGTAGCCACACTCGGAACAAAGTCAGAAATATCGAGAAGACTACAACCAAACCCAGCATGCAACAGGGCACACTTAAATTTTTTTTGAAATCATTTTAATGGTTCTTTATGAATTTTACATCATGTACTCCAATCCCACCCCAATTGATCCCATCCCTTTATATTGCTACCTCCTCCAACAAAGAGAAATAAAATAAGACAGAAAAAATATCTTGTCGTGGAAACTGTAGTGTGTCACGGTGTGTCCCACACTGTACCGTTTTGTCCACACATCTTTACTTGCAAGTGTTCATTGAATGAGTCTTTGGGCTGTTTTGAGGCCTCTGGCTTCTGCTACCCCACCAATACTGGGGACTCCTCTCCTGTGCTGCCTGGGTGAGGGGCGGGGCCAGCTCTCCTGCTCTCATGACCTCAGGACCAGCTCCCTTGTCCACCCCAGGTGGTGAGGAACAGGGTGGGTACATCTCTTCATTGCCCACACCATGTCACAGCAGACCAGCTTTCCTGAGTGTGGTGGCCAGCTCAGCACAGTGCCTCAGGCAGCAGTCCAGACCAGGGATATCTGCATGGAATTTGGTGATAACATAGACATGGACATCAACACAGATCCCTCCTGCAGCAGGACCACCGATCCCTCCTGCAGCAGGACCACAGATCCCTCCTGCAGCAGGACCACAGATCTAGACACTCTTTGTGGTGGCACCAGGCGCAGGTGTTTGAGTCTCTCCTCTAGTTGACCTGGGGCAGGAGATTCCACATTTTAAAATTTGGCTGAGAGATTGATGTGTAGCCGGATGGATAGAATGCCTTATACTCACAAGGCTGGTTTCCATTCCCACAGAAACTGAACACAGTGACTGACAAATGCCTGGAACCGCAGCATTTCAGAGATGGAGGCAGAAGGACCTGGAGTCTACAGAGATTCTTAACTACATAATGATTTTGAGGCCAGCATGGACTACGTGAGTCCGGCATCTCAAAAGAAAAAAAAAATGAAATGAAATGTTGGTTGGACAAGTAAGTAATAAATAGTTCCTGGTAAGGCTAGATTTCTCGGAGGTTACCAAGAGAAGGGTAGAATTAGCTTTAGAACTAACTGCGACAGAGTGCACTCCAGTTTAGATGGATAAACACAGAAAGCGTTGCAGGCATGCTATGCACGTGGTTTGTTGTATCTGTTGAGAGGGTTGTGCAGCAGACACCTCGGTAGCCACAAGCATCCCTAGCCACGTCTTGGTTTCCCATTCCCATTGTCTGACAAACTGAGGCTCTAGGTCCTGAGCAGAGAACGCACAAGACAGGTAGCAACCTAAAGGGACAAGATTTACCAAACAGATGCAGGGGGTATGCTGTTAGAGTGCACCCTGGCCCAAGCTGGAACAAACTGGATGGAAAAATGGTGTCCTACTTCAAATCATTGCAAAATAAAGAGGTTACTTTGAAAAATGTCTTAAATCCACTAGGCATGGTGGTACACACCTTTAATCCCAGCATTTGGGAGGCAGAGGCAGGTGGATCTCTGTGAATTCCAGACCAGCCTGGTTTACAGAGCAAGTTCCAGGACAGTCACATCTCTGTTACACAGAGAAACCCTGTCTCA
>NW_022196900.1:107851439-107857025 GCF_008632895.1 Mastomys coucha
AAAAAAAAAAAAAAAAAAAAAAACCAAACAAAAAAAACCTCACCTCCACCAAAAGCAACAATGAAAAAGAAACAAAACAAACAAAAAACCTGCCCCCCCAAAAAAAGAAAAAATATCCTAAATTCACCAAAAGTTGTCCATGAATACTTAACATTTTCAAGGTCATGAAAAATAAGAAATGGAGAAATGATCAGAGGACCAGAGGATACAGAGGTGCTGGGACAACAAAATGCAATGTAAAAAAGTGGTTTTGTCCTTCGAGACAAGGTCTTATGAAGTCCAGGCTAGCTTCCAACTAGCTATGTGGCCTAGGCTGACCTTGAACTCCTGATCCTCCACCTCTATCCCTTGAGTGCCGGGATTCCAGGCTCAATGTGATGTGCTGAGATTCCAGGCTCAATGTGATGTGCTGGGATTCCAGTCTCAATGTGATGTACCAGGTTAGACCCTGGGTTGGAGGCACCTAACACAAAGTGCTAATCCACAGACTACACAGTGAAATGAATAGAAGAGAAGAGGCGAATCCTTCTTCGAAAATAATTTCTAGCAGTACGTGTACAGACAGTGTAGAGAGGTAGAGCTTAGGCCACGAGCCCTTGAGAGTGCTGTAGAGCAGCTCTGCGACCTGCTTCTAAAGAGGAGGTGAACGGGAAGACAAGGACTTTGCCAGCAGCCAGCACAGCAGCCAAGCCACAGGCCCATTTCACGGTGAAGCCACCAGGATCCTCTGAGGGACATTCATCTTCCTGGTACTCTCTCCTCAAACGCCTAAATCCAATGTGATCTTGAGACAGCAGCCACATCCAGACTGGGATCATTCTCTGGGACGTTTGGCTGAGATGCCTAAAAGAGTGTCGAGGCCATGGGTCTAGTTTCTTTCCCGATAAACACTCAGGCCAAAAGCAACTTGGGGGAGGGAGGGTTTATTTGGTTTACACTTCCAAGTCATAATCTCTCCCTGAAGGAAGTCAGGCAGAGACTCCAGGCAGGAACCAGGGGCACTGTGTTTGCTGGCTTGTTCTTCACTCACGCTTAACTTCTCTCTCTCTTCTCTCTCTCTGTCTGTCTGTTTCTCTCTCTCTCACATACACACACACACACTCTCTCTCTTTCTCTCTCTCTCACATACACACTCACTCACACACACATTCTCTCTCTCTCTCACACACACACTCTCTCTCTCTTTCTTTTTTTTTTGACATAGGTTTCATCGTATAACCCTGGATGGCCTAGAACTGGAACTTATTATATAGACCAGGCTGGTCTGAAATTCATAGAGATCGATCTTCCTCAGTTTCCTGATGTTGGGATTAGAGAGGTCTGAGCCATCACATCCAGCCTAGCTAGCTTTCTTATGTGGCCTGAGACGACCTACCTAGGGATGGTGCTGCCTACAGTGAGCTGGGTTCTCCTGCATCAAGTAATCAAGACAAGCTCCCACACACGTGGACCACAGGTCAATCTGACCTTGGCAATTACTCAATTGAGATTTTCTCCTCCCAGGTAATTCTAGCTCGTGTTGACAATAAAAACCAGTTCAGTCATGAACAATGAGAAGAGAGTGAAGACATTGTCACAGACCAGGGAACTCTGGGGAGCCATGACAACTAAATGCAATGTGATGTCTACATTAGATCCTGGGGTAGGAAGAAGAGAGGAATGGAACTGACCACTTCCCCAAGTTTGGAGCTAGTTTACAGAGACATGTCAATGCCAGCTTTTAGAGTTTTGACAGTGTTACGTGGTAGCATGTGATATTAGCAATGGGGAGCACAGGATAGGGTGTGGGCATTATCTGTACTATTTTTGAAACTTTTCTGTAAATTTAAAATGATTCCAAAATGAAAAGTTTATTTTTGAAAAATGTCCTAAATCTAATAAAAGTTACCAGGCAAGCAAAGGAAGAAAAAAATGACCCATATCTAGGAGAAAAATGGATCAATACAGACAGACCCAGAAATGTCACAAATGGTCAGGTTAGCAGACAAGGACACCAGCATCGTGCCCTTCATAGTCAGGAAGGCAGAGGAAGTGGATAACATAGGGAAAGAAGTAGAAGTTAAAGGAAGATGCCTGACATCAACTTTGGCCTCTACATACACATAGAAACTGGCACACACATATGATCCCCACCTCACCACATGTATGTGTGTGTGCATGTATGTATGTATGCATATGTGTCTCTGTGTGCATGTTTATGTATATGTGTGTACATGAGTGTGTACACATATGTATGTGTGTACATGTTATGCGTGTGCATGTATGTGCATGTGTATATGTGAGTGTGCATGTATGTATTGTGTGTGTATGTGTATATGTGTGTACATGAGTGTGTGTGTATGTGTGTGCATATGTGAGGACACGTGTATGTACGTTTGTATGTGTGCATGTGCAAATGTGTGTGCATGTATATGTACATGTGTATATGTGTTGGTGTGTGCACCTGTATATTTTTTAAACACCAAGACTGAGGCTGGAGAGATGGGTCAGTATGAAGTGCTTGTTGCCCAAGCATGAGAACCCACCTTTGGTCCCTCAGTACCCATGTAAAAGGAC
The DNA here is from genome assembly GCF_008632895.1 of Mastomys coucha. Taxonomy (NCBI): domain Eukaryota; kingdom Metazoa; phylum Chordata; class Mammalia; order Rodentia; family Muridae; genus Mastomys; species Mastomys coucha. The sequence continues at coordinate 107,853,996 of NW_022196900.1, forward strand.
AGATGAGGTGGTGTTCCCTACAACCCTGCTGCTGGGGAGGTAGAGATGGGAGGGTCCTTGGAGCTACTTAGCCAGCTTCTCTGACTGAATCTAAGCTCCAGGTTCATAAAAATCTGTCTCAAGAAATAAGGTGAAGAGTACTTGAAGAAGACACCTGGCATTGACTGCTTGTCTCTGTGTACATGGGCACACACATGTACACATACAACACACACATTTTAGAAATTGATTCACTAATTCAAAACAAGAGCGACAGGGACTGGGTCTGTGGCTCTGAGGTGGAGAATGTGTCCAGCATGTGTGCAATCTGGCTTCAGTCTCCAGCACTGAAATAAAAAAGACTCAATTAAAATTTCTGGGGATATATGGAGTCAACATTTGGAATGGCATACACACTGGATGGATTAGCAATTGGTTATACACCACAGCAGGAAATATCAGAGACCTTAAAATCACGGTAATAAATGAGAGAAAATATCTAAAACACACTGAAAGGCTGGTGTCAAAAGGCCAGAGCTGTGGCTCAGTGGGTTAGGAGCACTCTCTCTTAGAAGCATGAAGACCTGAGTTCGAATCCCAGAGTTACCACAAAAAGCTGGGACTGGTGATGGATTGCAGAAGTCATGTTGCATGGCTCTCAACTCTTCTAAACCTCTTGGGCACCTGTTCTTACATTCATACACCGACACACACAGACACAGACATATACTTACAATTAAAACATAATAAATGATTTTAAAAAGCCAGGCCTGGCCGGGCAGTGGTGGTGCATGCCTTTAATCCCAGCACTTGGGAGGCAGAGGCAGGCAGATTTCTGAGTTCGAGGCCAGCCTGGTCTACAGAGTGAGTTCCAGGACAGCCAGAGCTACACAGAGAAACCCTGTCTCAAAAAACCAAAAAAAAAAAAAAAAAAAAAAAAAAAAAAAAAAAAAAAAAAAAAAAAAAAGCCAGGCCTGGCTCTACATGTGTGTCTGTACTAATGCCCGAGGGTGGAAACAGTCAGAAGCCAGGAGCTCACTGCCCAGCCAGCATCACCAAAATCTCTGATGAGCTTCTGATGTGGCAAGAGACCCAGTCTCGAGGCGTTAAGGCTGAGAGCAATGGGAAGGTACTCACTGTGCTGCTCTGATCTCCACGTGGCACACGTACCACACAGATGCAAGTAAAGCAAACAAAAAGCAACCCATAAAATGTACCAGGGCTCCAGCAACCCATCAGGAGGTCTCCCACATGCATAACTGGATTTCTAGACAGGTATGTGGGGGTAGAAAACATATTCAAAGAAAGAGTAACTTTTGAGGCCAACCTGGCTTACAGGACATTCTACCTGAAAAATATCAAAAGTTTTTTAATTAAGGAGAGGAGGAGGAGGAGGAAGATGAGGAAAAGGAAGAGGAGGAGAAAAAAGAGAAGGAGGAAAAGGAGGAGGAAGACAAGGAAAAGGAGGAAGAGGAGGAGGAAGAGAAGAGGAAAAGGAGGAAGAGGAAGAAGAGGAGGAGGAGGAAGCAGCAGCAGCAGCAGTAACTAGGGGAAAATATCTTAGTTAAGTACTTGCTCTGCAAGCATAAAGGCCTGAGTTCGATCCTTAGCGCCTACCACCATGAACAGTAAGTATGTGGTTGAGAAGTGAGAAACAGAGAAGAGCAGTTTGTACACTAACGAGAGACACAGGACTGGGGAAACTATGGCAGTGAGGGACAGGCTGGTGGGAGCAACCAGTGACGCCCCCTGACACCAGGGTGATGTCTGGACTGTGCTGCTACTGTGCCATGGCCCTGCCACAGCAGGGGTCTGTGTCGATGTCCCCATTACCACCAAAAGCCATTTGGCAGTGTGTGGTCCGGGCTGCTGCCTGGGGCCATGTTAATGTCCGAGGGCTGAGCTGAGCCGGCCCCACCCTTCTCTTGGGTGGTGTGGAAGAGCTTACCCCGGTGGTATGGGTGTGGGAGAGCTGGCAGGCTCAACACTCAGGTACCACCCAGGCCCCAACCAGGACTTTGAGTTGGCCCACCCCAACATCCACTCCATCTACAAACTGCATGTGAAAGAGCTTGTACTGCAGAACCAAAAACTATAGGATCTCCATGACTCAGGGTAACAACAGGATATCAAAGAGGAGTCCGGTGAAGATCCAGTACTGATGGTGTAGAGGAAGCCAGAGGCCTCGAACCAGCCCAGTGACTCATCACAATGAACATTTGCAAGGAAAGCTGTCTGGGCAAAAGGCTATGCTGTGGGACACACTGTGACACTCTGCAACTTTCATGGTAAGATGCTTTTCCTAATTTTTATTAATTTGTTTGCTTGTTTGTTTTCTTTTGGGAGGCAAGTTGCAAGGGTACAGGGTGGATATAGAGGAAATGGGAAATGAGTGGAATGGAGGTGCATGATGTGAAATTCACAAAGAATCAAAACAACAACAACAACCCCAGCATCACCAGGCCTAGTGGTACACCTTTAGTCCCAGCACTTGGGAGGCAGAGGCAGGCATATCTCTGAGAGTCTGAGAGTTCGAGGCCAGTCTGGTTGACACAGTGAGTTCCAAGATAGCCAAAGCTACACAGTGAGACCTTGTCTTTAAAAACAAACAAATAAAAACAAACAAACAAAAACAAAACAGGTGGGTAGGATGACATGCTTACTGTCCATTGCTGAGAAGGCAGAGACAGGGGAAGCTCATCGGCCAGCAAGTCTACTGTAATTGGTGAGGCCCAGGTCTCAGTGAGAGATCTGCTGCAGAAAAGCAAAATGGCATGGAGACTGAGGAGCACCAAGGTTGACCTCAGGCTTCCACGTGCATGCACATACACGTGAATGTATGTCCAAGCATAAACTCAGGGCCCTTCCAAATTTAAAAAGAAGAGGAGGAGGAAGAGGAGGAGGAAGAGGAAGGGGAGGAAGAGGAGGAGGAAGGGGAGGAAGAGGAGGAGGAGGAAGAGGAAGGGGAGGAAGAGGAGGAGGAAGAGGAAGGGGAGGAAGAGAAGGAGGAAGAGGAAGGGGAGGAAGAGGAGGAGGAGGAAGGAGAGGAAG
>NW_022196900.1:107857173-107898576 GCF_008632895.1 Mastomys coucha
GGAGGAGGAGGAGGAGGAGGAGGAGGAGGAGGAAGAACTCAGGCAGGAGGGAAATGGATTTTTCTTTCTGTTTTATTGAGAACAAGAAGCATAAAAGAACCCCACAGAGAAGAAGTCTGAAGGAAAGTGTATCTGGACACAGTGTAGCCAATCCCTGAGAGCCACACCTAGTCGTCTCCCTCGCCTGCTCAGGAGGCGATAGCTCTGGACAGAGACAAGAGTGAGATTCTGTCTCCACCACTAAATGACTGATGACCGGAGGCTTTTGACCTTGAACTAAATGACCTACTTCCTTGTTCTCCGTTTCCTGTTTCATTAAATTACTCGTTCTCATTATGGGTCAAAACTCCTTTGGGGAGGTGGAAAAACCCTTTCACAGGGGTTGCCCAAGACCATCAGAAACACCAGGTATTTACATTATGATTCATAACAGTAGCAAAATTACACTTATGTAGTAACAAAATAAGTTTATGGTTGGGGGTTGCCACAACAAGAGGAGCTGTATTAAAGGGTCGTAGCATTAGGAAGGTTGAGGACCACCATATCAAATGTTTCTGAAATACCCAGTTGCCTGATCTATTAAGTGGGCTAACGCACAGCATCTCTCTCCTTAGGTTTTTCTTCTTAATATAACAATATTTTATTTATTCTGTGTATACCCATATGTGGTAGGGACCACTGCAAATAATCAGCTCTCTCCTTCTATCATATGGGTCCTGGGGATTGAACTCAGGCTTCATGGCAAGGCCTTTATCTGCTGAGGTAGTTCCTGCTCGGGTTTTTTGAGAGACTTGGTGCCAGAATATGCAGGAAGACTTGCATCCAGTGCCCAAAACACAGGACACTAGCTGGTCCAGGCCCCCACAGCTACTCACATATGCTTCAGTCTTTGTCGAAGGAGGAGAGTCTCGTATGGATGGGGGGCTGAGGCTAGGGGTGTCAGGGGGCTGAGGCTAGGGGTGCTCAGGGGGCTGAGGCTAGCAGTGCTCAGGGGGCTGAGGTTAGGGGTGCTCAGGGGGCTGAGGCTAAGAGTGCTCAGGGGGCTGAGGTTAGGGGTCCTCAGGGGCTGAGGTTAGGGGTGCTCAGGGGGCTGAAGCTAGGGGTGCTCAGGTGTGGTCTCTGCCTTGTGAGCTTTTAGCCAGCATTCTGGAGAACCCCACGTGGGCCCAGATGAAAATTCTCCCATTTTTGGACAGAGTGAGCAGTCATTGAAACCTAAGAAGTGCCTGCTGAGAAATGTCCCTGCTGCGAGCGCGGCTGGATGGATTAGCTGCCGTTCCTTCTCCACCATTGAGTGGAGTCGCAAGCTAATAAATATTTCAGAATTGGCTGTATTCAATCCAGCCCTTGTCCCGTTTGACGTCTGTTCTCTCAGCTTTCAGAAGGAGACAGGTGCAAAGCATGAAAAGGGATTTAATTACTAAACATCCCCCCAACTCCTGATATTCAAACACATGCTAGGCTGTCCACACACCTACTGCACAGGGTCACACTTGCCCCACGCGCTCACCCTTGTGCCGACAGCTCTGGGCACACATAGGTCCACGGCCTGTTAGTGCGGACACGACAAGTCTTCTCTCAGTACAGTGCTGTGCTCAGTTGTGCATGGTGCACACAGCTCAAATGCCAGCCATACATAGCACATGGCACACACTCATGTCCCAGTCGGATCATAGTAACCTTGGGTGTCAGTAGGAGTAGGTTTGTAGTCGGTGAGCCGGAGTGTATGTATACATATGCATTTGTAACATATGCCACACAGACATTACAGACAACTCATTCATCTGTATACATGTGCTTCTTGGGAAAGCAGAATTCAAAGGCCTTGTCATTGTCCCCTGTGGTTATCCTTCACTACGGGAGAAAGTGAGAATGTTAATGGCCAGGCAAGAGCAAAGTGGGAATTTAGGACTTTCACCTTAACACACAAAGGCACCTCCTATGCTACAAGTGTCCCAGAGACTGTCATGCATTTTTGCAATATGAATTTACATCAAACTGTTGTGCACGGGCACACGCGCACACGCGCACGCATGCGCGCGTGCACACACCCACACACACCCTTCTGGTGGGACCTTAGGCTCGTTCCTCCTCTCTGGGACCTTGCTGCCTTCCCTTCAGGTGGCTGGGGACTCAAAGACCTGGCATTAGTCTATATATTCCAAGTTGCCTAGCCAGTGGGTAGCCAGTGTCTAGCCCTGATGTGAGGAGGGAGATAGTGCCTCCAACTGTCTCAGTGGTGATAGCTTCGTGTAGAGATGGTTGGGGGTGCAGAGACGGCTGGGAAAGGGAAACAAAGGAGACTTACAGGCCCTCGGTTTTCTTACCGCCTTCAGGGTTGTCCACAGGCTTGGGGTCCAGGCAGAAGTGCTAGGTACCCATAGCCTGGACATCTGAGAAACCTGGGCAGCTGGCACCTGATCTGTCCTCTCCTCAACACCTTGTTCATATTTGGCAGAAGGCAATGAACACGTTCTTGAGGTCGGGTGACACAACAGAACTGTTTCTTGTTCTGTACCAGGGAGCGATATCTAAGGGCCTGCTTCCCAGTGGGTTAGAATCGGCCTTCGGAGGCTAGTCTCAGTCTTCAGAGGCTAGTCTCAGCCTTCAGTAAGGCAGAGCCCAATCATGAACTTTTTTTTTCTAGGCAAAGCCATTGCAAACAGACAGGTTCTTGGGAGGCTTTCAAATAACCAATCAGTAAGCCCTATGGAAATATATGCAAATGAAGATGCAAATCGGTACTGAGTCTTTTTGCATCTGCAACCAGCCGGGACCACCTGCCCTGGTGATCTCTTTTTCCCTTTGAGAGGAAGGAGGGGAGCTTTGAGTCTAGCACGGACAAGACATCTTCCATCCCCAAGTCCTCTGTGAACTAACAGCCCCCTCGGGCTTTCCTGCCTGGGAGTGAGAGAGTCCTCCTTCACCTGCCCCAGACTCAGCTAGCTCTGTCTACACTCAGTGAGCCACACTCCCACACTCATGTTCAGCCCAACACACACTCATGCATACAGGAGCGATCACATACCTATCCATTACTTATGTAGTCATTTACACAATCGTTTGCATTCCATACCTACTCACATGGCATTGTGCACACTCATTCTTACGTACACACATATACATCCGTACCCTCGAGTTTGTGCCCTTGGGTTTGTGTGCTCATTCATATGCACACGCATCCTTACAATTATTACTTTGTAGATCCTCACACGCCTGTGCACACTCATTCCTGACCTGTGCACGTGTGTACCATCCTTTCCTAGGAGAGGTATAAGGTCAGGTTTAGGTGTCCTGAGAGAGCTCTCTTTCAGAAGGCTGCCCAGGGGGGCTGGTGGTCAGACTCTGGGCTAGTTTGCTGTGGGTTTTCCTGATTGGGCGGGGGTTGGGGGGAGCGGTGCACCACAAGCAGCCGTGCCAGCCTCTGGGCTGGGTGGGAGGTGCTTTGGGATAATGCCTCCCTCAGGAAGCAGTAATTGAGGGGTAGTGAATTAGATAATCAACACCGCCAGGAAGTGGGGATGTGCCCGGGTTGCCTTTGTTCCTAGAATGAGCATACCACACTGCTGTGCTGGAGAAGAAAGGGAGGGGACCCAGTCAGGCTGGGAGCAGGAATTCCCTTACCCATCATCTGCTGTCTAGCCACACCCACAACCGAGTAAGCTGGACATCATTAGGCTCCAGCCCACCAATAGGGATGTTCTCGGAGCCTGTTGGACCCTGGAAGGGTCTGGGAGCTGCCTGGTTACGCTATCACTATCTACTCTCCCAGTGTGTAGTTGAGGCTTCAAAGAACTCAGGAATGAGGTGGGCTTGGGTTCAAATCTTGCCTCCTCTATACTATTTGTATAAACCCTTTGAGTCCCCAGCCATTTCCCATGACTCTTCCTGCAGGTGAGATACTACAGTGAGGGTCACCAAACACTCTATTAATTGTATTTGCCCGCATGACGACCTTTGACCCCTTGCCCATGCCAGGTGGAGAGGCCTTTAGAACAAACAGCCTTGCCAAGTCTCCCTACCAACTCCATGAAGTCAGGCCTGTGGTCATCACTCTTCCTATTTATAGATGACTGAACTCAGGCGTGGGCAGTCATTCAAATGCCTGGGGTTGTCTCTAGGAAGAGACACAGTTTCTGAGTTTGAACCCAGATATCATATCGTGTGGGACCCACGGGTCCCAGGCCATGTGATATCTCATCAGCCCCAAAATGCAGTTACAGCAGTGGTGTGTAAGTGAACAACCACCCTTTCCAGCATGTCCTTGGCCTCACGTTCTTTTCCTTTAAGCACGCCTACCATAGGCTCCCTCACACACTCTTAAGAACTGTTCTCCGTCAGGAGGGTCGGGGGATGCGCAGGGGATGCGCTGGATATGAGGAGGTTCCCACACAGACTTCCAACATGATCTCTGTGACTGTGTTCTTAAGTCTTGGTCAGGGGGCATGGACATAAGGACTTCAACAACACCCCTGTCCCTGACAGGGCAGTGATTGGCACTCTGCACTCATTTGGGCCCCATTCCCACTGCATGGTCGCAAACACTCAGGTCAGGGATGATATGCTTCTCCAGGCCTCAGTTTCCCCTCTGTAATACAAGAGGCAAGGATTCTCTCCCATCCTTTCTCAGGTCTCCAATTTCTATCCCCACAGATCCCTGGCGCCTTGAGGCCAAGATCAGAGTTGCTAGGACTCAGCTGGGCTGAGCATACACTGGTGAGGGGACATGTTCCTTTTCCAGTGTCTCTGCCCTATTTTCTGTGGGGGGTACCGGATGGAGGGTAAACTACAGTCAGGGTGAAGGAAATAGACACCTAACAGCCCCCAGAAGGCACCTAGAAGGCTCTCAGAACGGAAGGCGCACAGGCAGATCTCTTCAGTGTAAAGCCGTATCTCAGTGGAAACCCACACGCATGCTATGTGGGCAGTGTGAACACCCTGTGCTGAGTGTACCCCCTCATTCTAGTTCCAACAGCAGCACCCCACAAGGCAGGGCTCCTCACCACTTACCTGTTGGCCCCTCTGCCTGGCATGCTTGGTCTCTCCTGGGCCTGCCTGCTTTTCTCACGATATAGCCCCCCTTGACTTACCTGCTCTATTACTACAGCGGGGCGGGGGAGGGGACAAGAGAGTTCCTGGGAGTTGTTGGAAGGGCTAGGGAGCTCTAGAATAAAACCCTCCTAGGATCCCCCGGCTGAGAAGCTCACAGGCACCTCCCCCAACCAACTCAGTCCCAGCTAGGTCCTGTGTCCCTCTCTAGGGAGTGGTAGACAGTCAGTATTCCCACCTACCCTGGGACCGGAGGCGGGGAGGGGAGGGGCCACAGGCCTGGGAGGAGCCTGGCTGTTCCCCTCTGCCCCTGCTCCCTGCCCTAGACTGGAAACCTGACACCCGGAGGCCCATCTGCTCACTGCCCTCAGTTCACAGCCCCTGGAGGCCTGTGTGCCAGAGGCAGCCTAGCCGTGATTGTTCCCTGCTGAATGGGCAGGCCTGGTGCCCACACCAGGTGCACCATTGTGATGGTCTTGACACCTGCCTGGCGGGTCGTAGGGCCCGCAAGCGTGCGGATCCTAGCCTGGCTGAGCAGAGCTGCCTACTAGCCTCCTGGAGTGGGGCTAGAGAGTTCCAGGTACCTGGTGCTCTTCCGGGGGTCAAGTACCCCAATCACACTCTGAATCTCTGTTTGCCAGAATGAAGGGGGCGCTTTGTCCCCTCTTCCACTCACGGCTTCAGCCCCAATAGAGGGAGGGGGTGTAGCCTCAATTTCTTGACTGTAAAATGGGAATAAGAGAAGAAGCCACCAAAAAGAGCAGCTGGAAGATCAAAAACCACACTGAACGATGGGGAAAAGCAGTTGCTTCAATTCAGACTTGCAGTATGCAGGCAGGGGCCTCGGGGAGATGGGCTCAGCCCCACAGGCCCGCCCAGAGCCCTGGCTGCCCCCCTGCCTGCCTCCCCTTGCCCGGCCTCCCGCCCCGCTCTATGAAAATTTAATGCCGGGTAATGACAGTCTGGGCTAATGAAAGAGGCTTCTCTTCTGGCAAAAAGAGAAAAACAAACAAAAATCAACAACCTGCAAGGGGGCATTAACTTTTCATGAGCTCTCTCCCCAGTGACACCCCGCCCCGGCTCACCCCGGGCAGCGCCAAGCCCCCTCCTTCCCTATTTCTCTCAGGAGCCGGGCTGGGCTGGGCTGACAGAGTGAGGACGCAGCTGGAGGGGTCCTGATTCTTTGAGAGTCATCTTCTTGGGGTTTCTTTGTGGGACACCTGCCAGTCTTAGGGAAGAGGGAGCTCTAAGGGTTTGGGGGAGCTTCCATGGAGGGCTCTGGGGTGGAGTACCAGCGCCGGGCAGCAGGTGGGAGTGGATGCAGTCCAGAGCTAGAGAGAGAGGAAGGATGAGGTCAGGGGGTCCTGTCTCTGCCTCAACAACCTGCAATGAGCCCCCCAATGCCAGCCCCCCGTGCCTGACTGCAAATGGCGAGAGAAAAGGGCACAAAGTGACGCTCTTTCCCTCTCTTTGTGGTGTCCTGGAGAGCCATTGGCTGCTGCCTGTGATATCCTGAGAGATGCGACAATTAATTTTCTTTTAATCAAGGTCGGATGAAGTAAATCGGCACGGCTGTGCAGCCCTTCATTTTCTGTTTTTGCAGTGGTGCAAAACAAATATGATCAAATTATACTCCTTCTCACCTTATTGAATTAGGAAGCATGACTGATCAGAGGGAGTGGAGATGCACTATACCATGTAGAGCCCCCTCTTTCCCTGACCCAGCTTCCATCTCTCTGGGGTCACTGGGACTTAGGAACCCCTGGAGGATATCAGAGGACAGGACTCAGCACAGTGGGTGCTCAGCAAAGGCTTGTGAATGAATGAATGAATGAATGAGTGAGTGAGTTGAATGAATGATGCAGTGATAACCTTGGGTCATTTTTGGGTTTTAAAATTTTAGTGTGTGTGTGTGTGTGTGTGTGTGTGTGTGTGTGTGTGTGTGGTGTTCAAGTATGTGCATGTGGATGTAGTGACATCTTTCTAGGTCAGAGAACAACTTTTGGGAGTCCTCTCTACCCATGTGAGTTCTGGGAACTGAACTAAGCGGTTAGGCAGAGCCCCTCTGCCAGCCCCTCTGCCAGCCCCTCTGCCAGCCTTCCACCTCTGCTTTGAGGCAGGCGGGCAGGGTCTCTCTTGGCTGCTGCATCACTCTTTGCTTTATCACTGTTGCTGTGATAAAGAGCTCTGGAAATGGTTTGCTTGTACTCCCAGGTCCCAGTCCATCACGGAGAGAAATCAGTGAAGCAGGAACTGAAGCAGAGTCCAGGAAGTGCTGTGTCCTGGTTGGTTCTCTGGCTCATACCCAGTTAGCTTTCTTACCCAACCCAGACCCACCTGCCTGGGGATGATGCCACCTACAGTGGGGTCGGCCCTTCCCCATCAGTCATAAGACAAGACATTCTCTCACAGTGGTGGCCGCAGGCCCATCTGATCTGGGAAGTTCCTCAATTGAGGTTCCCTCTTCCAAGGTGACTCTAAGGTTACATAAAAACTAAGCGGCGCAGCTGGGTGCCTCAGGCTCGCTGGCTGGCTAGCTTGGGGGGGGGGTTGTCAGCCACTGTCTCCCATCTCATTGTAGTATTGCTGGAGTTACAGACATGCACCATTGTGTCCAGCTTTTGTAAACGTCTCAGGCATTTGAACTCAGCTTGTTAGGTTTGTGCAACAAACACCTTTTAGCCATTTATTATCCACCCCTCACTTTTTTGAGACAAAAAAGCCTCATATAGCCCAGGCTGGCCTCAAATATGTGACTGAGGATGATCTGGAACTCCTGATCCTCCTGCTTCCATCCCCCCAGGGCTGGGATGACAGGAGGGAGTTGCCATGCCCAGTTCCTGTGGTGCATAGTAGGCAAGCCTTCTACCAGATGAGCCAGCCGTTGAGGAGACATTTGGGAGAATCTGAAAAGATTAATTGGTGTTGGCCCAGGGACCTCAGAGAGAGAGCTGCCAAGATCCTCTAAGATTAGAGTTGGCCTAGAAGGAGAGTCACCTGGACCCAGGTCTTGGCTCCATCCTAAGACATATTAGTTTTTTGTCACCCACCTTAAACTGAGGATGAACATGTCAATCAAGCTGGAGCTGGATGAGGTAACAGTCTATGGAGATGACCTCATACAGTGGGCGTGCAGCGCCAGTCACCTGGCATCATCACCTTTTATTAACATGTGTTTATTTCTGATACAAAAAGCAGTTGGGCTGGATTGGGAAAGGCCCTGAGCATTGTGCCCAGGAGGACATGGCTTTCCCGCTCTGTGGTGGGCCTGACCCATGGTACCCCGAGCAGGGGAGGCGATGTAGGTGTCTACATACGAAATTGTCTCGCAGATGGCAGGAAACAGACGGGAGGGACCTCCTGAGCGTCCGGTTCTAGAGTGAAGTCTTTCTAGAGGCTTTCTAACCCAGGGCTTAGATAGGCCATCATCCTTCTATGTGGGTCTCTGTCTACCTCGAGGTTGCTGGGGGCCCTCTGATGTGTGGTGCTAAGGGTGTGTGGAAATATTCTGCCTCTGTGCTGTGGTCGGAATTCTGCCCTTGGTGGTGGGGGAGGGGTCGCTGATAACATGCATGGTCTTTGTTCCTTGGAAGATTTCAGCCTTGCTCATCACACACGGTGATAAATCCCAAGAAGAACCTTGCAAGGTGATACCTACACACGAGCACATACACACTCCTAGAGAAAGAAGGCATAGGAGGATTGGGGGAAGGGAGTAGGGGAAGGGGAAGCAGAAGCCTCCAGAAGCAAAGCTGCTAACCCAGGCATGGATGGAGACAAGCGGCTTAGACAGCATAGTGAGCCAGATTAGGGTGGGGGGCTTAGAAAAAGCCAAGAGTGTCTGATTTGGGGGATCCATGGTGAAGGCAAAGAGGAAGGAAATTTATCTGGAAGGTTCAGGGCTGAGGTGAATCCCTAGGGCATATGGACAGATGGATCCATTTGTCCCTCCAGAAAGTGAGGCCTGTAAGAATATGCCCTCAACTCTGGTACTCACAAACCTCTAGGAGGCCTCTCTGAGTACCAGGGCCTGCCTAGGCCCACAGACGTCTCTGGAGTGCATAACAAAGTCTGCGGCTCATGCTACATGCCAGGAGTAGACTGGGCACCTGTGGTGATCGGCAGGCACTGGATCTCCCAGCTTTATTATGGTGGGATCCTGTGACCTTCAACTTCTCTCGGGCCTTGCTAGATGGCCCCAGGAAATTCCTCTATCCTTCTGGGCCTTTCCTGCCTCCGGGGAGTCAGTTGACTGGCTCTGGGTTCTCATCCCAGGCTAGGGTGTGAAGAGAGCCCTGGGGTAGATGGGTGACCCTCCCCAACATGTGCTGGCTGTGCCACACACGGCCTGTGGGACCAGTCTCTGGGTGGAGGACTTCTCTTCACAACTGAGTCATTGCTCCCAGGGTGCAGCAGTGACCCAGATGGGGCAAGATCATGACATGTATTTATCTCTGCCATCTTCCCAGTACCTCCCCTTTCCTTTCCTCTTCCTGCCCTGATCCCTCTCCTCTAGCCAATGGGTGTGACACCCTGACCTTCCCACTCAGCCCCAAATCTCTCCTGTGCTAAACAAAGTTCTCTGCCTAGGCTTTCCGTCTTCTCTGCTCATTGACAAGAGTCATAGCTGCCACTAATTGAAGGCTGACCAATTACCAGCCACTTTGCATATATCACATTTAATCCATTTGCCAGGCTGATTGTTACTATTATTATCCCCATTTTACAGATGCCAAAAAGAAGGCTCAGAGTTGAGTGGCTTGCCCAAGGTGAAGACTAGGAGTGGGTACGTTGGGTGGCTCAGGTGCCGATGGTTCTTATCCTCCCATGATGCTTTGCTCCCTCCTATCCTAACCTCCTTGGGGTCCTTCCTCACGGCTCTCAGAGCCCCTTGCCCCAAGGACCTCCCTCTGCTTCCCATTGACACTCAGTTGCCTCTGATGCCAGCTCATGCCATTAATTCAACCAACTAGTTCAAGTTCCCAGGACCTTGTGGAATTGGGCAGAGGACTGGTGCAGAGTCCAGGCCAGAGGAGAAGAGAAGCCTCCAGTGTAAACCCCTCAATCTGCTACAGAATAGAATAAGGACAGGGCTGGAGCTGTGCCCGCTACCAGCTGCTGCCCTCCCCAGACAGGGCTGGGGACTCCTGCATGGAAGTAATGCACAGGGGAGGGGGGAGGGAGGAGGGGGAGAGGGGGAGAAGGAGGGGGCTGCTGGGGCACCCAGCTGGTGAGCAGTGATCCTTCCTTATCCTGCATCAGCGCATCCTCCTGCCTCCCTAGGCTGGAGTTTCAGGGCTAGGCTAGGCTCGCTTTCACTTTGGTCTTTGATCACTTCAGGGTTGAACAGTTGGGCAAGGGAGTCCTGGGGTTGGGAGGGGCTGGGAAGGCTGGATCCCAAGGTGAGACCCCTCCTCTGTCTCCTCTGCCATCAGATGCGATGCTGTGAGATTGAGGACCCGTCCTCCCCTTGGGACTATCCCTCTGACTGTCTTCCCAATGAAAATAACTTTGTTGGATTATTTCCTCATCTGTATCTGTTGCATGGGCCCTAGGCTGCTCAAGAGAGGCAGTGACAATCTGCGCAAAGAGCTCTTCCAGTTCTGTGGACAGGAGCCCTCTGTCCCTGCGGCTGGTTCCAAGCTTTTCCCCACAGTGTTTTTGAGCCTTTCTCTCTGTCACCCCCTAAAAGCTATGTTTCGGGATCATGTCTGGCTCCTGATGCCTCCACTAGTTCCTCTGAAGCTGTTTCCAGCTTTGTGGTTAGTAGCTGTCCCTTTTTGAGTCTCCTCTCCAGGATCTTCCCACCAGGGCCATCTCAGGGCCATCTCAGGGCCATCTTCCCTGCTCTGAGCCCATCAGGTCGTGAGCTCCTGTGAGTAACCAGAACGCTTGCTGCTGTAGAGGAAGCCTGGGTGGGAATTCAAGGCATCCAGGCTCGTACATTGCCCTGTGTGTGCCAACCATGTGGACAGGACTAACCTCTTCACCCTGTGAACCTCAGCCTTCCAATGATAAAGCAGGGGAAGATTAGACACCTGCTCGGCAGGGCTGCTGCGAGGAAGCCAGGGGCTCAGGGGGATGAGCCTGCTCACTCATCCTGGGCTTTGGGATGTGACTGAGAGAGGCTGAGATGAAACCCAGGCCAGAGAAGGAGGGTGTGTCTGGGTAGGGTGAGGCAGGCTGCCTGAGCCACGGGGAGGGGCTCGGCAGGATTCCTTCATCCTCACAGCCTTGCCTCTCTTCCACCATCTCTTCCTACTGAGGACAGAACCCAGGGCCTCAGGCATCCAAGGCTGTTGCTCCTCTACTGAGCGGTTCCTCCAGCTCCAGTCTGATTTTTGTTCCACACTTCAAAACTCACGCACTGGCTCAGAAGGGACAGTGGAAAGAACACTTGTTGGGGGAAGTGTGGAGAGCTGGGTTCAAATCTCTAGGGCCTTCTTTAAAAGTCAGGCCACAGACCTGTAACCCCAGCCTTGTGGGTGGTGGAAGAAGAGAGGCCCTGCATGGGTGTGGGTGCTCTAGGTGCACTGAGGTACCCTGTCATGAGGGGATAGAGAATCCTAGAGGAGGACTCCAGTTTACTCCCCTGGCCTCTACAGATATGTATGGGCACACACACACACACTCACACATATACACAGACATACACACACCACATACACACATATTGTACACATACACACACACCACACATACACCACACACACCACATACACACATACCATATATACACATACACACATACCCCACACACCATACCCATACACACACACACACACACACACACACACACACACACACACAACTGTGGCAGAATGAAAGAGCACATCCAGGATCTAAGATGCACACATAGTTCCCTGACGATCTGATTCCGTGAATTAGCCACTGTGAACATTTTCGGGGGGGGGGCGGGGGGGGCTGAAGGAAAGAATCTGATTCAGTCTTTAGCCAGTAGCCAGTAGGACTTAAGCTAGATTTGGAAGGGACTGACCCACCTAGGAGGGTCAGCATCCCTTCATCAGGTGATGGAGGAAATTGGAGGAGAGATGCTGGGATGGTCTCTGCTGGGCTCCTTGGGTAGTGGCCTTGGGGATATGGTCCTCAGGGTGGAAGAGCATGAATAAGTAGGGGTCATTTGCCCTTAGGACCGGTCTTCAGGTAAGAGGGAGACAAGAAAGGGAGGGAAAGGGGTCAGGAAGCGACTACTGTGCCGCAGTGTGTGGGGTAGGGGTGAGGGCTGGTGGAAGAAAGTAATGAAAATGTGTGTGTCAGCAGTGGGCAGCGCGGCCAACACTGGAGCTGCCAGGCAAGCAGGCACTTTGAGGGTGAGTGGGCCAAAGAGCTGAGTTGAGTTATAAATCTTTGGCAGGACTAACTCCCACCCCCAAGAACTCGATCTCCTCCCATCTTTCTCGGGGGACCCTGCGTCTAGGGGTTCCTCAGTTGCTCTTCTTCACCCCCTCACCATGACCATCTCCCTAGGAATGTCCTTCATCGGGCCCTCGGGGTTCATGTCACCCCACGGAGCGCGGGCTCTGTGCCACTGTACACTTCGGAGAATCATTAGCAGAAGTCATTAGCTAGAATACAGCCTCCTTCATAAATCTCCCCTGCACCTGGATCGTTCGTCCGCGCCTAATTTCCATCTCCCGAGCTTTATGATTTGTCCCTCGTTTGATGAGCGTTTCTCCCATCAATTGTGCCGTAAGTGCTTGCAGAGAGAGACCCCTCGCACTGACCCCATCTCTGACAGACGGGGTTCGAGCTTCTTATTCGGCGTGCGGGGGAGAAGGGACTTCACAGCCCCCTCCCTGCTTGTCCCTCAAAGGGCAGCTTAAAGACACTGTGTTCCCAGACTCCCTTGGGGATGAGAGGCAAGCTGGGTCCAGCGGCTTAGATGATAGGGGAAGGAGGAGGTGGGAAGAGCCGGTGACTGGGAGGGTCACTTGGTTTCTATGTCTGTCCCAACTCATTAATTGACCTCAAGCATGTTGCCTTTTGTCTCCGAGCCTCAGTTTCCTCATCTGACGCACACCTGTGTTGTGCTGCTCATTTTTCGTGGTTATTCTGAGAGTTGAGGTCTTGTTCATCCGTTTGCTCAGGATTGCGGTCGTGCAGTCGATAAGCGCATGCTCACTAAAGGCAGCTCCGAAGGCTGTTCTGAGAGGGAGAGAACGGACAGAGACCCACACAGCTGTGTTGCTGGGGGCCTTGGTGGTTCACAGCTGGGGCCTATGTGCCCGGAAAGATGTGGATTTGATTGAATCTTGAGTCTACCATTGATGGGCAGTATGAGCTCGTACAAAGCCATTTGACCTTCTGGAAGCTTGTTTTTTTGTTTGTTTGGTTGGTTGGTTTGGTTTTTTTGTTTTTCCAAGTGTGTGTGCGTGTGCGCTCATGCACACCCACTTGTGTCCATATTTTGTCATGGTAATTAATACTCAGAGAGGGTCAGTCACATTCCTCAAGCATGTTGCCAAGTAGATAGTGAATATTTAGGAAGATATAGGAAGGGCTAAGATGAGGGGCCAAGCTTTGTGCCTGGGAGAGGGTGCTCCGAGCCTTGTTCTGTTGCCTTCGAGCCTCGGGAATATAGGATGCACCCCAGCTGAGAGGAGGCAGGCAGGACTCAGGATTCTCTCCCCTACCAAGGAAGAATATGAACACCCAAGGAGGTGCCTGACACCCAAGGGTGCTGAGTCCTGGAAATTGGGAGAAACTCCCAGTCCGAATCTCTCTGGAGGCAAATCTGCCAATTTGGAGCTTTCTCCAGCTGTGACGCATGACGGATGTGAGGAAGTTCAGCCCCATCGCCCACAGAAGGGTGCTGGGAGAAACCAGGGCCTCTTGGAGCACTCTTGAGGTGGTTGGAACTGGGGGTGTGGCTGGCAAAGATGCCAAATGCCCCATCAGAACTCGTGGCAGGGGCGGGGGTCATCAGCAGAGGAAGTGTGGTAAGGAACACCTATTTTAATGTTCAGGACCAGTCGGTCCTTTACCTGGAGGGCAGGGGCGGAGCAGGGCCAGCCCCGTGATCATCTCACCTGGCATGTGTAGAGGTGTCCTTAATTTGCACCGTGGGAGGCCGGGGAGCCTGCCAGTTGGGTCTATAAGTCATGTGGCTTCAGGCAAGATACTTGACCTCTCTGGGCCTCAGTTTCCTCCCTTAAAAAAGTGGATAATAAATCTCACAGGCTTCGTATGGTAGTTGGCAGAATTAATTATACCCCTCTGACTACGGCGCCTGGCACAAATGGGAAACACTCAGTAAATGACGGCTTGTCATTGGCCCAAGATCTGTGCTTGTCATGACATACTTCATTTTAATACCGCCTACTTATCCAGGGCAGGATATTTATGTTCACTTTTTTTTTTTCACTAATTAGAGAGGTTTCTGTAATCAATTTACACCCATTTTAAAGGTAGAGAAATTGAAGTCCCAAGGCTGTCCAGAACTGAACACAGTTCCCAGGTGTAGCTGGGAAGAGAATCCAGAGCTGCCTCTTTCTCACCATTCTGCCTGGGCAGACCCTGAATTCCCAGGAGCTAAAAACAAAAGACCCAGGATTTGGATTCGTCAACAAACTCCCACGGGGTGACTCACCAGAGCCTGGGATCTGCCTCAGCACATCACCACCCCCTTCAAGGCTGGCAGCAGCTGCCCTGCTGACCCGAGGGCCTGGGACAGGGGTTCAGGGATGGGGGGTGGCGCCAGAGAGGGAGGCATTTGACCAGCTCCGTCCACCTGGACAGACACTGTGGCCTCGGCAGCTGCCCCATCTCTTCCTTGAGTTCCCTGTCGCTGAGGGTGTGGGCCCCAGGGGTCTCCCAGACTGCAGTGCCCTCCTCTGGGACAAGAGCATGGAGCTGGGGGTGGGAGAAGGGTGTGGGGCCCAGTGCCACGGGCTGGAAGCAGCTTGCAGATTTTACAGGTCATATTATCTTTTATGGGCATCCTAAAAAGAATGTCAGGCTCTAGAGAGCTCTCTCTCTCTCTCTCTCTCTCTCTCTCTCTTTCTCTCTCTTTCTCTGACTTTCATCACTGCAGACACCTTTGAGAGATCAATGGCTTGCACCACCCTCCTGGGAGTTGTCATTGTCCCTGGTGAGTGTGGGGTCCCAGGGGTGGTCGGGTGCTTCTCTGTGGGGTTGCCTGATGGGTAGGATGGATACGCAGTCTCTTTCAGATTGGGAAGGGCCCACATCTTCCTCATCTAGGCAGTTCATTGACATCAAATTTCCATCTGGAGCAGCCCCCTGCCCCAGCCCGGCCCCTTGAAGTCAATGCTGGAGCTTAACTTAGTGTCAGCGATTCTATCTACTCAAACTTGGGGTGATGCTAGGTCTCCCACAGGGATCTTGACCCTCGCTACCCTCTTCACCCTTCCTCTATGAGTCCCAAATTCTACCTTCCAAAAGGACCAGATCTGGGACCCCCCAAACCAGCTTTGGAACCCAGGATCCTGGCCCCAGCAGCCTTGCCACTCTGAGATCCTCCAGACCTCACTCACCCCTAGTGCCGGTGTTTGGGGCTTGGGTTCATTACCTGGAAGGAGAACCCCATTTAGGAACAAATGGGAGAAAGATCTAGAAGACAAGTTTATCTGTGGATCAAGAACAGTCTAGCCAAGAGAAGACACACCCATAGTCTACTTCCATGATGGGTGGCTGAAGGCATTTACTCCTGGTCCCAGCCCTAACGCCTAACCCCCCAGTCTCAGTTTCCCTAGGTGGACAATGGGTACAATGAAAGTCCCAATCTTGTAAGATGATTGGTGGAAATTGCTGAGTTTCCCTAGCATGGCACACAGTAAGTGCTCAATAAATGTCCATGATGGTGGTTAATCTTGCGGGTCACACCAGAATGCTGTCTATCCCAGGGGACTCCAGGGAGAGGGACTGTGGGCTGACACTGTAGCAAGAGTCAGTGAGGTGATACAGCAGGAAGAACTAGAGGCACCCATACTGGGGTAAGGGGACAGAGGTGTGATAGCTCTGATGGTTAAGAAAGAAGAGTGACTGACTAGCCAAGAAAGCAAGAGACGCCCAGGAAAATTAGGCAGCGGGCCTAATGAAAACCAGGCAGCCGGCCAAGTGAGCAATGTGACCTTCCTCCTGTTTTTTCTTACTTTGGAGCCTGAGGCAGGATGGGACAGGGTCTTCCATTCACCTAGGATTCAGGCTGGCCATTCTGTGAGGGCCATGTAGGCGAGTGGCCAGGGAGGGAGGACAAGGTGGGCAAAGGCAAGGGGCCTGTGGGGATGGTGTAGTCTGAATGAAGCTGGACAGTCAGCTCTGGCCTCAGTCAGATAGACTGTAGGGCCTGCTGGATTTCTGAAGAAGTTCCAATACACATCTGTCGTTTTCTGCAGGAGCTGAGGAAACATGAGAGAGGTGCTGTGACCCACCTGAGAGGTGAAAAGAGAGAACCAGTTCCCCAAAGTTGTCTTCTGAACCCCACATGAGTGCCTTGGTATGCACAACCCCACATACAGCATCACATACATGCAGTGATAATAAACAAAAGGTAGGGAATACACTTCATTTAAGTTTAATATATTATTCGAGGGCCGTGATTGGTCGTAGTGCGCGTGCTTAACTGGAGGCCTGGATTCAATCCTGAGCACCCCAGAGTAAAGTAAAAATCAGGCACGATGTATGTGTCTATGGCTCTCCAGGGGGAGGACAAAGAGTCTGAGGCCAGCTTGAGCTATAAGGTTTGAGGTCAGCTTGGGCTATACAGCAAGATTCTGTTTCAAATAAATAAATAAACAAATAAATAAAGCCAAGCATTAAGAAATGACAAAAATAAAATTTAAGATTCCATGGGCTGGAAAGATGACTCAGTAGATACAGTGCCTGCTACGTAGGCGTGAGGACCTAGAAACCATGTAAAACCAAGCACACAGGCTGAAGAGGGCTCCTCTGTTAAGAACACAAACCGTTCATGTATAGACCTGAGTTCAGTTCTCAGCACCCACAGGGATGGCTCAAAACCTCCTGTAATTGCAGCTCCAGAGAGTACAGCTCCAGAGGCCGCTGGCCTCCGTAGGAACTGTGCTCACGTGCGCATGCCCACACAGAGACACATAGAGACACACGTAATTAAACAAGCCAAAACCCAAAGCCTGGTGGGGCACATCTGTAATCCCAGTCGTGAGCTAGGTAGCCTGGCATGTGCCACACAAAAACAAAGAGTCCCTGTCTCATGGTGGAAGGAGAAAGACTGACAATCCAGGGTGCCCTCTGACCTCCACACATGTGCTGTGCATGCACACAAAGATAAAAATAAAATTCCTGACATGCAATCCCATAATAGATTATGTTGCTTAAATAAAAGGCAAATACCTTGGGATGACGTGTCACCTTGATCCTGTGGTTTCATCTTCCTTCAGGATGTGGCAATATCTTCCTAGGGTGGGAGGGACAGTTCCCTCAGCTAGGGTAGCTCAGAGCCCAGCAATCCATTCTGGACCTCGGGCAAAGGAAGGAAGGAAAGAAGGAAGGGAGGGAAGGAGGGAGGGAGGAAGGAAAGAAGGAGACTGAGCAAGCCTTTCTAAGGAAATGATATTCTAGCTGAAGTTGGTAGGAGAGACATTAAATAGACAAAGAGAAGAGACAAGCCCTTGAGTCAGAGTGGGCAACCCACATGAAGGTTCTGAGGCAGGAAGAGCCCAGAGCATTGAAGAATTGAAAAAAATATAATTCCAGCAACTGCAGGATTGAAGTGGGAACACCGTGCGTTCAAAGGCAACCAGAGCTGTGGAGAGAGACCCCATCTTGAGAAGAGGAGAGTTGACCTGAGTGCTTTCTAGCTGTGTTAACTAGGACACGTTACCAGTTCACTCTGAAACTCGTTTCCCTGATCTGTCAAATGGGATAATGATAGTCCTACTACGCTGAGACTGAGAGCGCCTGGAGCCTATTGCAGCACCGAGGCCCTGGCTATTCAGTGGCTCTGACAACACACATTGCTCTGGGTACTGCTGTTCCCAGTGACTTCCCAGGAGCTCCGTGCTTTATTTTCACACCACAGCCACATGCTCTGTCCCCAACCCAGGCCAAGCTGCAGTCCAGAGTGTCCCCTCCCGTCACACTGCTCTTGAAGGTTATCTCTGGTTTTCACTGGATTCTGTGAAGTTGCACAGGTCATAGTCTGGGGTTGAAAGTGTTGCTTTTTATAGCTGTCTCTGATGGCAAGGATGCCTGTGAGGCCTGTCGCAGAATGGAATTGCTGTAGGGCCAGAGACACCTCTGGGGGCTTGGGGCCCCTGAGTCACACTGGCCTGACACCCTAGCAGTCTCTAAGCCAGGCTTCTAGCTCTGCTGGAGCCCCACTGAGGCCGCAGTGTGCTGTATAGGCAGCCAGGACTTCCAAGTTCTCACTCTGAGAGGGGCAAACTATTATCCCACATCAGACCTTGACTCTTACCTCTTTAACATGGATCCTATGGAAACTCTGCTGCTTCTCATAGTATAAAGTTTGGGGGCATATTTCAGGGAACAGAGCCAGAGTCAGCCAGCAACCCTCATCAGCTATCTAGGAACAGCACGGGGGAACAAAAGACATACTAGACCAAAAGTGTCCTGGGGTTGGGTGGTGGCTCCACTGTGCAAATCTAAGGGCCTGAGTTCAATCTCCAGGACACGTGTTATAGAATTCCCAGCACTGGGAAGGCAGGCATGGAATTCCTAGGGCTCACTGGCCAGCGGGTCCCTCAACTAGTGACCCTGTGAGAGACCCTGTCTCCAAACAAAATGCCAGTTTCCAAGGTCATCCTGTGGCTTCTGAGGGATGACACTCAGGGTTGACCTCTGACCTCCACATGCAGGCAAACATACTTGTAATCTACACATATGCACATGACCACACCCACACACCCATAGCCATAGTGCGTTCTCTCTCTCTCTCTCTCTCTCTCTCTCTGTATTTATTTGTAGGGACGGGGATACAGGTGAGAGGACATCTTGCAGGAGTTGGGTCTTCCCTCCCATCATCGTATGGGTCCCAGAGATCGAATTCAAGCCACCAAGCTTTGTGGCAGACGCCTTTACTAGTAACCCTCGTGTCTTGTTTTGAAAGACACATCAAGGGGAGGGCACCCCTGCACAGCTGATACTCCATTATTTCCTCAGATGACCTTGCCCAGCCGGGACCTCTGCCTTTAGAGGTGAGGAGACAGAGGCTGGAAGAGCTCATGGCTTTGACCCGAAGTCACTGGACCTGCCCTGTAGCCTAGCTGAGGAGTCAATCCGGGCCTGTCCCTCATGCCGATAGAACTAGCTGGTGGCTCTGATAATCTCAGCAAGCAGCAGAGGTCAGAATATGTGGGCTGTACCCCAAGGAAAAAGCCCCTGTTCGGGAGGCCTTGACCTTCCTGCCAGCAGCCTAGTGGTCTGGCAGGCCTATCAAGCCCTTCCTGTTTCCAGTGTCCCCCACCAAGAAGGAGGTCAATCCTAGGGTCCCTACCAGGCCCTAAGAACAGGTAAGGGCTTGCTCAGCAAGCCAGGCTGTACTTTGACTCTCACTCTGCCCTCCCCACCCCTGCCCAAGCCTCCTTCCTCTCCGCTTAATCTGGCTCTTATCAAGGATGATAACATTCAGCAGTAATAAACCCAGGTCCACTTTCTCACAGCTGATTGCCCCCACACCCTGATTCAGCCATCACTGGCCCCTGTCCTGTGACACTGGCCAATGTCCCCAGGTACAGCTCCATGAAGCCAGCTCACCCCAGCTTTGCCTCTGGGGGCTTCAGCCCACATTCCTATCACCCCACACCTGGCAACCCCCTCATAGTGCATGGGGACTTGTAATACAGCCATCATTGTGCCAACTATCTCATGGTGGTTGCCTTGCCTTTAGGACTTGCAGAAAGAAGCCAGGGGTGACCTGCACGTCCTCTATCCTAACGACAGCAAGACCAGGTGGCTATTTATTGGACATCTCCTTTGCCCTGGATCTGAGGTGGTTTTTGAGCTTATTCTCAGTGAGTCATGAATGATAGTTACTATTCCTAACCCTGTTTCATTCAGAGATGGGGATGGGAAGTCCAGGGGTCATATTGCCTTCCCAAGGCCACACAGCCAAATCAGATCAAAGACTCATACCCCATGCTGGTGGGCTGAAGCACCCTGGGTCTAACCTACACCCTGTGGGTAAAGACCATCCAGCAGACAGCCGCCATCCTCACATGACTAGAGGCCATCCACCAAAGAGGCCGGACCCACGACCCAGATCTACTCGTGTGCCCCAAAGCCTCAGTTACCGGAGTTGAAAGTGGGGGTTCGTGCTGAAGCCAAGAGCCTGGGCCAACTGCCAGGCTTAAGCCTGGGGTGCCTGCACCCCATGGGACCTTTGTCCCTTTAATAAGTCCTCCTGGGTACAGGACGTCCCAGGGTGGAGGGCGCAGCTGGTGTGCCAGGCCTGGACAAGCCCTGCCCAGGGCACTCCCCAGGCTCCATGACTGGGGGAAGGTACCATTGTCTTTGTCCCAGAGTGCAGCCATTGCTTTCTCTGTGGGAAAGACCTATGGCCCCAGCCACCTAGGCAGAGTAGAGCAGGAGGGTCCTGGGTATGGCACAGCCAGGTGCTTGTTCCTAAATGTTACTTATAGGCAGCACCCTGGACCTCACGCTTACCAACACCCACATCTGTTTTCAGTCTCAGTCCCCTGCTCCTTCTGTCTCTGTCCCAGCCCCCATCACTCCACAGAGCATGTACCTTCTTCCAACTCCTTTGAGCCTCTGCTTGCTCTCAGGCCCTGCCCAGGGCACCTCCCTCAGAAAGCCCTCCTGATCGAGCTGCTCACAGTCCCCTCTATTCCCCACCTGGCCCTTGAGAGGCTCCGGAGCACACTCACACCATCCTGGAGGCCTCCTGGGCCAAGTCGAGCACCGTGCCCTCTAGGGCAGCGTGGGGGAGGAGACCAAAATATTGCCACATGGTTCTAGCCTTAAAGATGCGATAGGACCACGAGGGGGAAGGTATCCCACACTCTCAGAATGCTTTTTGTGGTCCTGTCCCTTTGGCCTCTTAGGTCTCCAGGGCTCTAGTGTTCTGGGCTGGCTCAGGTAGAAGTGCCCTGTTGGTGAAGAAGGGGTTGATGGGTTGATCCGCACGAACTTGCAGGGAGCAGGTATGTCTGACACTCAGGAAAAGCCAGCCTCTGTGAACTCTCAGATGAAGGAATAATAGGTAGTCAAGGATATGCTATGTTCTGTGAGGTGGGGGAGGAAGGGGATCAGGGAGAGAGCATCCTGGAACGGGAGGTGAAGCCAGTCTGGAGACAAGACTGGGGCATCCTGTGTGGCCCAAGGGAGGGAGAGACATTGGCCAGGATGTTAGAGAAGAGAAGAAAGAGAGGGCCAACTGGAGAACGTGGCAAAGCAACCAAGGACGTTGTGACACTTGTGAAGGAATAGGGACATTGTCCTGCTGGGCCTGAGATGGGGCAGAGGGCTCTGATGAGCTTTGAGCAGAGTCCTTAACAGGCAGGACCTGGGCAGGGATGGCCCAGGGCCAGCCTTGTAAGGAGGAAGCTACCGCATCCCCAGAGGCAGGACTCTTTATTCCTCAGCACAGTTTGGACTCCCTTTCTCTAGCTCCTCTAGGGTCCCTTGGCCTTGGGGACTAAGCTGGGGACAGGCCTGCACCAATTGGAGAATGACCTGTTATGAGAACCCAGGTCTCAGACAAGGATCTTTGCCCTACCCTCCCACTGAAAAAATAGGGCAGGGTTGTAGGCATAAGAGGAAAGCCCGTGGACACCTGAGCAGGTGGCTTCTGTTCCAGCCACAGGCATTTGTGGATTTGTGGACCATCCTGCAAGATCGGAGCATTTGGAGTGACCAGAGTAGCCAGAGGAGGCTAGAGGATGAATGAAGTGTTCTCTCTGTGTGTGTGTGTATGTGTGTGTGTGTGTGTGTGTTTGTGTGTGTGTGTATTGTGTCTGTTTGTGTGTGTGTGTTGGGGCAGTTTCAGGAGAACTAGATTCAGATGTCACACAAGGTCCCTGTACTTCTCAGCACCTCGCCCCTGGAGGACCCATACTGCCTGTTATTGCTCTGGTAGCAGACAGTGGCCAATAGCCACAGTGCCCAGTGCTCCTTACACGTCTGTCCGGCACCTTGCAGTAGATGCTCTGCTGCACCTTCCCGGTAACTGCGTGAGGAACACTATTGACCCGTGTCGTAAACAAAGAAACAAAGGCACAGGCCAGTGAGGGGATTGATGTCACCACTGTGAAGGGGTGAATCAGAATTCTATGGCTGGCCTGCTCAGGCTGGGTTGAGTCAGATGGATCTGTTGTTGAACCATAGCTCTGCCATGAAGAGACCTAGTCGTGCCTCACTTTCCCCCTTCATGCTAGAACAGGAGGAATAAGACTTCAAGGGCAGCTGTGAGTCTCTGGAGGAGGCTATATCTGAAGTGTCTGGAGAGCAGGGGTGAGGATCCTTGGGAGAGCATTTGTGTAGTGACTATTTATGCAGGGGGCTGTGGGTTCTCTTCCCAGCATTGCAAAAGTGAGGGATGAACGGAAGTGTCTAACACACACCCAGCTCAGCGCGAGGAACCTGCGACCAGCCCGGATGGCTTGTGCTGGTGAGCCCACACCTGCGTGGCACACTGGATCTCTGCCTTGAGCTCATTTGCATATCAGGCTGCCTGCCCCCGCTGGTGAACTGGGCGCACCACTGCCCTGTCTCTCCTGTGTGTGAAGAGAAGGCTGTGGGACTGTGTGGTCCCCTTGGGGGACTTAACCTTCTCCCTAGTGGGAGAGAGAGAGACAGGGGATGCTGGACACACAGGCCTGAGAGTTCTGAGTCAGCCATTGCATAAGGTGTCCAATGAGCAAACAGTTAAAGAGAAAGCTCATTTCTGGGGTAACTCTGGCTCCCCTGAAGTGTCAGCAGCGATGATCGTCTTTTCCTATTTCCTTGACTAGCTCTGGGTTTGTTGCTGTTATTGGTGTGTGTGTTTGGTATGTGTTCATGTATATGTGTTGTGCAGGCACCTGAAGTTGACACCTACCTGTGCCTTCCCCAATCTCTCTCTCTCTCTCTCTCTCTCTCTCTCTCTCTCTCTCTCTCTCTCTCTCTCTCTTTCTCTCAGCACTCATCATTGAACTTGTGAGCTCTGGGAGAGCCTCCTGTCTCTGTCTGTCTCCCTGTGTTGGGGTTACACGTGCTTGCGGCCACATCTGACTTTTTTACATGGTTGCTAGGGATCCGAACTCACATCGTCATGCTTGTGTGGCAGATGTACCCTCTGAACCATCTCACTGGCTCAAGAGTGGGTGTCTGAACTCTTTACCTCTCCCTTGGAGATTAGGTTGCAGTTTCTATAAAAGCCACAGGTGAGTGGTACTTTGATTCAGCTCAAGTCTGTCCTGTCTTACTCAGTTCTTGGACTGAACCCCCCACCTCTGAGCATCTGGGGAAACTGAGGCTGGGATCCAAAGCTCCTGCTGTGGCCTGGCCTGGCCTGTCTTCAAGGTGAATAGCCTTCCCTTCCCTCTTGAGGCATTTGGACAGCAGAGGAGAAAACAGGTTCCAGTTTACAGTTTTCCTTTTTGTCCTGAACAACGCTGTTTCTAGGCTGATTGCTAAGCAAATATTGAGGGAGGTGGAGCCCAGGGCTGGCACAAACCAGGAGAGGATAGCAAAGCCGCAGGGTCAGAGGAGGGTCTGGGCTCAGGCTTCCATAGGCTTCTATTGTCCAGGACTCTTTGCGTCCTTCTTGTTTGGCCCTTTCCAAACCAGACCACCTCTGGGGAGGATCTCTAAGGTCCCAGAGAATAGAGTCCTGACTCTGAGGAAAAAGGCATTGTGGGAAAAAAAATGTTCTGCCCAACCGTCGCCACCAACCCCTGCATGATTCCTCTGTCCCCTTCGTAACAGGGATTCGGCTGACTGTCCCTATTTGCACTAGCTTTCGAGGGGTTTGCATGACCACAGCATTCTCAGTGTTAAATGTAAGACAGCCTCAAGAAAACCAGAAGGACTGTTTACCCAGCAGTGCTGCAGAGTTCTGAGATGCTGATCATCTCAGCACTCCGCAGGTGGAAGCCAAAGGGATGTTCGAGACACTGGGAGCTATATAGTGAGGGCTGCACGCAAGCAGTCTGGCTACTTACACGACGCAGGCCCTCCCACAAATAAATGTAAATGGGTGTTGAGCATCGACAAACGGGGGGGATTGTTCCACAGTGATGAAGATGGTAGGAGCTGCTGTTAACTCTTGATGCTGTGATAACTGTGGGGAAGACACTGCACATAGGGCTTTATGTGTATCATGGTGTTTTCACAACAACCCTGTAGAAAACTGTTAGTCCATTTTATAGCTGGGAAAGCTGAGGCTCATAAATGGACCCACCTAGGGCATACAGCTAGGAATTCAAATCTAGTGTGATTCCAAACTTTTGGATCTTATTGTCATCTGCCCCATGAGGGGAGTTGACCTCTGGTAACCACAGATGGTGAAGCTAAGGCGGAGATGAGTGGCGAGTGCCCACTTTTAAACTGGTGCTCCTCCGGCATAGCTGTCTTTACAGTGCTCCTTCTGTTGTTCCTGGGATGCCTGCCTGCCTCATGACCCAGTCCTGAAAAACACAAAGCAGCTGCCTGGAGAGAAGAGGCCTTCTTTGGTGGTGGCCTCCCAACTGGCCCTACTGGTGGGGCTTGGCTTTCTTGACAGCCTGAAGCAAAGTCACACAGAGTAAGACTTCCTCATTCAGAGAAAGACACATCCAGGGCCCTTACATGCTGGCAGTTTCCAGAGTCCTAGCCTCTGCACTTTAGTTTCCGAGGGACTTGGAAAACATGGATCAGAATTGACCCAGACACTCTTCTCACCGGAGGCTGGGCCTGGGATCATACAGCTAGCCCCCTCCTCTGTGTCCCCAGGCTTGGCTGGTCCTGGGACTGCACAGCAGGAAGGACACTGGCCCTCTGGAGGTCTGTCTGAGGTTTCCTCCAGTGGCGGATGGCTGCGGGTACCGCTCACTAATTAATTAGCGCTTAAGTACTTAGCATCCTCCTGCATCGTGTCAAATGAGGATTTGAGTCTTAATTCCCTGTGTAGGTGATGGTGGGAATGTGCTGGGGAGAGCGGTCAGGACTGGGAATGAGCCTGTCCCCGTGCTTGGCTGCAGGCTGAGAGCACAAGCTGCTGCTGGGGAAGAGTTCTGAGACCCTGGGATCCCTCTATGCCGATCCTGAAGAACCAGAAGCCCTGTCATACCATGAAGCTGGAATGCCTCAACCTGATGCGATGCTGACGCCTGGGCTCAACCCCCAGCCTGTTTCCTGCTGCTGCAGTGCTCCTGTTCCTGTTCTGAATGAGTCACTTGCCTCCTCGGCCCTTATTTGCATACCTGCAGGTGAAGATGACAGTCCCTGCCCACAGGACAGTTGCAAAGGCCAAGCAGGATCCCCAGGAGAAATCCTGTAGCCTGCGCTGGCGCTGGTAGGGGCCAGTTCATAGGAGTTGTCACCTCTCTGTGCTCGCTCTCGGGTGTGTTTTTATTTATTTAATAAACACATATATCTAGTGTGCCCCGTGTACCTGCTGGGTGTGAGCTTAGGATGCAGGGGTACTGTGCCAGGTCAGTCTCTGGACCTGTGGAAGCCCCAGGCTACCCCTTTTGGGGGCGCCCATGTGAGATGTCCTAGTGATAGTGAGGGAGCTGAGCTTGGAGCTGGAGGATACCAACGAGGTAAGAGATATATCTTGGGCATCAGGTGCTCCTCTCCTCTATGGAGAAGTTCCGAGGCAACATCCAACCTCCATCACCTAGGAAGCACATTCAGACCCAGATCCTAAAAGAAATGAATGGAGTTGAAATTGGCGCTGGAGTGTGATGGGCCTGTGGCTTGGTGGTTGTTGTGTCAAGTCGATTTAAGCTGGAGCCATTTGGGAAGAGGGATTCTCAATTGAGAAATAAACGTCTCCTTAAGATTGGCCTATAGGCAAGCTCATAGAACATTTTCTTATTACGGGTTGCTGGGAGAAGACCCGGCCCATTATAGGTGGTGTTATCCCTGGGCTGGCGATCCTAGGTGCCACAAGGAAGCAGGCTGGGCCTCTCCTGAAGGGGCAAGCCAGTAAGCCGCTCCTCCATGGCTTCTGCATCAGCTCCTGCCTCCAGGGCCCTGTTCTGAGTTTTTGTGATGACTTTCCTCAGCAATGGAATGTAGCCTGTGAGTTGTAAGCCGAAATAAACCCCTTTCCTCTCCAAGTCTGCTCTGCTAATGGTGTTTTATCACAGCAATAGAAACCCTCACTAAGACACTGGTAGATGGAAAAAAAACAAAATAACAAAACAAAACAAAACAACCCTAAAAATAGACACTGGTAGAGCAGTGGTAGTACAGGATTTCCTCAAACCCAAGAGGTTCTAGGTTCAAAACCCAACACTCTTCCTGCCCCACCCCCAAAGAAAAGAAACAAACCAAGAGATTGGAAGAATGAAACTCTTAGGCAACTGGTTATCCATCCACTGCTTGACTGCTCACGTCCCCTCAGGCACTTGCAGTGGCCCGGAAGGGGTGTTGATATCTTCCCATACTGTGTTCACATCCACAGAG
This sequence comes from Mastomys coucha, assembly GCF_008632895.1. Lineage (NCBI taxonomy): Eukaryota > Metazoa > Chordata > Mammalia > Rodentia > Muridae > Mastomys > Mastomys coucha. The sequence continues at coordinate 107,883,817 of NW_022196900.1, forward strand.
ACTGGAGATAGGTCTCTCTGACCAATGGCAAGCCGCTTGTAAGTAGCAGAGCTGGGACTCAGACCCCAGTGTCTTGAAGGTGAGGACCAAATAGCCAGCCCGTCTCTGCCGCCCCGCAAGTCCTTGTCAGCGCAGAACAGTAGTGTGGGAAAGGTGGATGGAGGCTGGGGATGGTTTCAGGCTAGGAAGCTGCTGCCTTTACGCGTGTAGCTCCAGCTTCTAGGCAGCCCCAAGAAGGGTGTGCTGTTGAATCCGAGGGGCCTGTGAGGCCTGCTTGAGCATCTTGGAAAACCTCTCTGTGGGTTCCTGGCAATGTCCTTGTGGGAGCCAGCTCATGTATTTCAAGAGAAAAAAAATCATTAAAGAAGTCCAGCCTACAGAGAGGCCGTAAATGTAAAATATCGGTAGTTTGATGGCGTAGCCCTAGCAGCCACCATCAGAGTTCACGGCAGAGCCAGAACCCCATGCCAGAAATGAATCATGATGGTTTTTCAGGATGGTTCCTGGGATGTCTGCCCTAAAGTTTGCACCTGCCCACCTAACTTGGGACGAGAAGACTGTGTAAAGACACTGGCAGAGTGATGGAGAGAGCGGGGCCCCACTTTTGGAATGGTGCCCAAAGATCCAGTTCTATAAACATCCCAACTCTTCCCTTACCCTGGCTGTTGGCGATCATACTGGTAGCCAGCCCCTCACTTTGCAGCATTCTGGTGGGAGAATCATGTTCTTTGGCTCCTGTCACTGGGTGCTTGCGGATGATGGGAACAAACGTACGATCAGAGCCGCAGACGCCACATCTGCTGGCCCCTTGGCCCAGTGAGTTTCTTATTCTCCTTCCAGTTCCCAGCGGAAGTGTTGTCACACAGCCCGTGGCTTCTTCTCTTCCTTCATTAAACAAGCCACAGAGAAAGGGGTGAAAATATTGAGAACCCCATCCACTTTAAAGTGCTGGGGAACCTCTCCTAAACTCCACCATATTCTAGTTGGTAGCAGCCCAGGTCTGGACCGGGGCCCAGGCAGAGGCTCTAAGACTGGAGAGAGAGAAGATCCCCAAGGCCTCTCCTCCTCCCCAAGCCCCTCACATCCATCCAGCAAAGTACCTGACCCCTCCCCACCTCCTCTTCCCAGCCAGGAGACAGGGAGGGTGACATTGAGCACCAGCTCTGGGGCGTCCTAAGGGTTAACTAATTAATGGTCGGAAAGTGCTTTGAAAAAATAAAGTGCCGGATAATGGGAAGGGCAATTATGTTGGGAGAAACTCCTAATTTGGCTGGAATTGATGTTAATGATAAAGTATCTGAAACATGTAGCAAGCAGGCGTGATTGTATTTTATATGGCGGGGAAAGACACTCACATGCAGGGGACACGGAGAGCGGTTGGTTTGGTTAAATAAAGAGAGAGATGAAAAGAACACAGACACCTTGGGACTCTTTATCTGGGCTTGGCGTAATACTTTGGAACGGGAGCAGACCCTCGGACTTTTATTATTTATTTGTTGTGTGTGTGTGTGTGTGTGTGTGTGTGTGTGTGTGTTTTTAACAGAAGGAACGAGGGAAAGTGCCCAGTACGTGGTTCAGAAAGAGACCTCCAGCTTCGGTGAGGAAACTTGGTACTTCCGGGTAGGGAAGGCCCGCCTTCAGAGAAGAGTTGGTGCTTTTGTGAGAATCAGTGCAGTGGGGGCATCCCCACCCCAGATCGCCAGAGTCGGAGAATTTTAGAGAACAGTGATTCGATTCTACCTTGTAAAGGGAGAAACGGAGGCAGGAGGATGGAGACGGAGAGGGATAGGAAGCAAAGCAGGACTCAGCATTTCCAGAGTACTTCCTTCCCTTTTGACGGCAGAGTGATGGGTAGGCAGCTCGGATCCCGTTCCATCTTTGAAGCCAGCCTGGATATGGCCACCATCTTCACTCCTGCCTCACAGAGGAAGAAGTGGAAGCTCAGGAAATAATGCACAAGGTCACACGGCCAGAAAGCAGTGGACCAGAAAGTTGGGCTCAGGCAGTCTGATGCTGGGAACGAAACTCCACAAAAGTGATTTTGAGACTAATTAAGTGCTCTTGAGATTCATGGCTCTGCATTCCTCTACTCCATTCTGCCTGCTGGGGCAGAGGACTAGATCATGAGCACAGGAGAGTCCTGTTGCTGTCCAGGGGATGCTATGAGGGGCTACACAGGTGTTAAGGCCTCCTGGCCAGGGGCCAGGGCCATGGCAGGACCCTTGGGAGAGTCTAAACCATAGTTTGTGCCTCAAGAGGACAACATGAGGTTGCCCCAAGGAAAGAGAGCAGCCTTGCTTTCTGGAAGGTCTCTGAGGTCCCTGCGGGTCCAGATTAGTATTCAGTATTTATAATATTTCCATAATGGTAAAACAAAAGAAAACAAGCAGAGAGAATGCATTTTTAATCACCAATCATTTCTCTTTGTTTGTTGTGAATGAACAGTGAGGTGAAATAGTATTTCATAATCATCCCATTCGAATTTTCCTCCTCACAAAGCACCGAGAAATCTCTAAATAAAATAAATAAACAAGCCAAGACCTTAAAATAAACTCCAGAGGGCAGAGTGCTACGTGTGGGTTATCACGGCTGTGGGAAGCAGGGACTGGGGGAGGGAGGACAAAGAGCCCAGCTTGTCAGTTACCTGCCACCAGAGACCTCAGGCTGAAGCCCCACATGGCGGGAGAGACAGCTGAGAGGTGGTTTTCAGGTCCACAGAGCAGGAGGCTGCCCATATTTATACAGGACCCACCCTGTATCTTCTCTTCATCTTTCTTTCATCTTCATCTAGAATCTTCTGATTCTCATGCTCTCACTGAAACCCAAAGGTACCCCCCCACCCCCGCTCCTGGACCTTCACATTCTCCTGAATCAAACTCCTCACCCAAGAGGCTTGTCTATCTCAGGGTAGTCCCCCTCTCAATGGAGGGAGAAACCATACCTGAGAGAGAGGGGCCTACCTACGACCTCCCAGTAAACGAACACCAGCAGGCTGGGCACTCAGGCAGCCTGGCAGCCTGGCAGGTCAGCCTTTGTCCACCCTCGCTTAGCTTGAGGAGGCTTTGAGAAGCTTCCTGGGTTCCTGGACTTCTCTGTAATGTGCTCACATCAACATTGACAGGTCTGTCAGCCCTAACACTAGCGTGGCGCCCAGTGGATGAGGCCCTCATCAAATGCTCGTTGGGTAGATCCGAGAGTGTGTGGATAGATAGATGGACAGGTGTCAGAGACGTGAATCTTTGGATGAATGGATGAGAAAAATGGATGTGTGGAACAGAGAATGGACAGATAGATCGATTATTGAATAGATGGGTGGGTGGCTAAAAGGTTGCATTGATTAATGCATGGCAGTTTGGACTTATGGGTGAATGCTTGGAAGGATGGATGAGATGGATGGGGAGACGGATGGATGAAAGGAAGAGTCTTGAAGATGAGAAGCTAATGCTGATCTTTGCTCTGTGGAAGAAGGCCACAGGCGAGCTAGTCAGTTCCAGTTGGGGCACAGTGTGCTCAGCATCAGGGGTCAGCTGCTGCGAACTTCAGTCTTCAACAACCAGACCACCTTCTAACAAAACAAGGGTCTCCAGGAGGAAATAAGAGCCGAGGGCCCCTAGGGACCACATAGACCCCACTTTCACGTAAGCCATGCGGTAGGAGACAACACTGTCTGGGTCAGTGGGCTCTGCTCCCACACTGCCACCAACTCTGCACAGTCACAGGAGCATCGGCAGCCTCACCCTTTGGGCCTCGGTTTCCACCTGGCATTGGCGCTGGGTCTGGCCTGTCTCTGTGGGCAGCACGACTCCATAGCTCTGCCTTGCTATCTAGGTGGCCAGTTATCCAGTCTCCAACTCCTCCATGTCAAGGAGCTGTGCTCAGCGCTGTCCATCACTGCCTCCGCCCTGCTGGGGCAACAGGAATGGGATGGGGGGGTAGGAGAAGCACCAGGAAGCCAGGCTACATAGTCTCTGCAGCCAAAGCCCACACTCCCTCTGAATCCTATTGAAAAAATAATAAAAAGGTAATTACTTTGTCATTACTGAACACTGGTTTGTCTTTTTTTTTTCTTTCCTTAAGCCCTGGCCATAAATAACCAAGCCATTACCTCTCATAGTGGACACACATGTGTACAGGACCTCACTCCTTGTACGGACCACTTTCTCAACCCCCACAGTCCCACCCCATCCTATTCATATACATGGTGTGTGATACACACATGCACACGCATGCACACACACATGCACATGCGCGCACACACACACACACACACACACACACACACACACACAGAGGAGAGCGCACACCTGCCTGTCAAATGATCGCTACTTGCTTGCTTGATATTTCCTGAGCATTGTGCTGGGTGCTGGAGATGATAAAACAGCTACTGAGTGTGAATCCAGGCTGAATTCTGTATGAATTCTTCACACAGTGCTGGGAGGAGGATCTGGTGGTGTATTACAAATGGGGATGTTGAGGCAGAGAAAGGCACGAATGAGGCCATATAGCAAGAGTTGAGCTGAGGTTTTGAATTCATGTGACCAAATTATGAAACCCATGCTCTGATACACAGCTTGTTTTAAAATACACACACACACACACACACACACACACACACACACGCACACACACACATACACACGCATGTACACACACACACGCACAAATACGTGCGCGCACACACGCACACATACACACACATGCACATGCACACGTACACACACGCGCACACATACACATGCATGTACACACACACGCACACACGCACAAACACATGCGCGCGCACACACACACGTGCACACACACACGCACACACACACGTACACACACGCACACACATGCACATGCACAGTTTAATCTGGGCAGGGTGCGGGGAGAAGACCATGACAATGTACTGAAATGGGATAAATAATCAAGGGCTGGGGCAGCACACACTGTGGCACCTAGCTCAGCCCTGAGCAGGACCACATTGTGGAGGGCTCCCCAGAGGAGGTCACTCCTGTTGTTTTGATCTTTTTAGTTGTTCCAGACAGGGTCTTGTGTAGCCCAGGCTGGCCTTGAACTTCCTCTGTAAGGAGGAACCATCGAACTTCCAATCCTCCCGTCTCTTCTTCCCGAGTCCTAGGGTTGCAGGTATTTGTTTCTACTCCCGGTGTTAGATTTGACGTGGTACTTGGGACGGAACCAGAAGGCTTTGTGCAAGCTAGGAGAGCAGAGATGTCTCTTTGCCCCCCTTGGTTTGGTCTTAATGGGTAAATGTGAGGAAGAGAGGTTTCAGGGCAGAGGTAAGGGCAGGAGAGCAGAGTAAGGCTCCCTGTAGCTCTACCTGGCTGGAGCAGAGGGTGGCAAAGGGGTGGGGCAAGGTGAGGCTGGAGAGGCAGGCAGAGGTTCTGCATACATCCAAGCCAGGCCAGCAGAGATGAGAGGTCCTCTCCACCCATACTCAGCTACCTGGCACTCCTGCCCATGTGACACGAGGCACTTCATCAGCAAAACAGCCGTTTCCTGCCTCCCTGGCCAGCCCTGCCCTCTGTGGGACGTGGTGCCACCTCCACAGGTTCTGTCGGGTACAAGCATGGCTACTTCTGGAGTGGTGGGGCGAGTTTCCCTTGCCTGTGCCCTGCCATGCCAACTTCAGGCAGGCTCGACCTCCCGGGACGGAAAAGGCAGGGGCTGTGTTTACAGAAGTTGGAGGTGATCTCAGATGGGCAGAGACCTGGGAGGAAGGAGAAATGCTAAGGACCAAAGATGGGGACATGTGCTACGTAGCAGGGGCCAGAAAGCCACAGGAAGTGTGGTTCTTACTAGAAGGGCAACTAGGGAGAGGGGAGGCAGGTCCTTCTGACTTTTCAATCTTGAGGTTTATCTTGTTCAACAGGCCCTGGTGCCAGGCCTACCCCGCCCTGGCAGGCGTGGGAGTGGCTAAGGTGTTGGCCCATGAGTCTTTGGGTAAGAGGTGATGTCAGCAGGCAGCCCTGCCCCTCACCTGGTTGTCCCTTTGTGTATTCAGGTACCTGCTGCCAACTCAAGTGCCTGCCAGGCTACAGGGCACAGCCATACCTCCAAACCTTCTTTAAAGGGACAACAGGGGCCTGGCCTGGGAGTGCAGACCTGTCTGTAATCTTAGCTACTCAGGAAGCTGAGGCAGGAGGATCAAAAAAATCCAAGACAGTTGGGTATCTTAGTGAAAAACCCGGTACAAAAGGGAAAATAAAAAAACCTTGAAAAACTACAATTAAAAACCAACAGGTCTAGTGTGTAGCTTGGTGGTAGGGACACTAGTTTACTACACACAAGGCCCCAAGGTCAATCTCCCCCTGAGGAAAATAAGAGACCCCACAGCCTCACCAGAAAACACTTGCTCCATCCAGCCCTCTGCATAAGACACTCTGCAGATACACCCCCAGGCAAGCTGTGGAGGTGGCTAAGGTGGGTGTCCCTGTTGGTTTTCCCTTATATCTTAGAGTCCATTCGACACCATCATACTTGACTCTCAAGTGTGACTGTGTGTTCACAGTATGCATTTTATTTATGTTTATACTCTTTCCCCCAAAATTGTCTGCGCTGAACTCTTTCCCTAACCCCCTTTTTTCTTGAAATTTGACACTTTTCTTCTTTTGGTAGATAGTATGGAGGATGCTAAAGCCATGAGAAAATGTGGTAGAGATGAGAGAGGATGGGACCAGAGACTATTCCTACAAGAAAATATTAGTCACCTGGGATTCTTCTCATGATCAGGCGGGGGTAAACACAAATGGCAAAACAAAACAAAACAGAAAACCACAAGCAAACAAACAAACAAAAAACCCCAAACCAAAAACAATAACAAAAACAGAACGTCAGTGAATGAGAACAAAGCAAGAAGGAAGGAGATGCTCTCAGTAGCCAGGGAGAAAAGTACCCGGCTCCTTGCTAAGAGCTGAGTCTGGCAGGGAACTGAAAGCCAGTGAGTACCCAGTGGCTCCCGGAGCTCAGGAAAACAGGTAGTATTTATGGCATAAAAATCCCTAAGGATTTTCTGTCAAGAGGCCTTCTGGAAGGTACAGGTAGATCTGCAGGAGGAAGAGGGAGCTCAAGTCAGCTGAAGCTGGAAGATTGACCCACCCTATCCCCCCAACCTCCTTCCCCCACCCCTGTATGGGCTGAGCATACAGGCTCAGCCCTATGCCCCCACCTCCTGTGGGATGAGCACACTGCCCAGAGCCTGGGTGCTGGCTAGGGGATCTGAAGATGAGAACAAGGACCCCACGTTCAGTTCTGGTTCTGAAGTCCTTCTCCCACCTCTGCCAAGGCTGAGGATCTCAGCAAGGCCGTGTGAACCTTGAAACAGCCCCTGCATGTGGCCAGCTTGGTTCTAATAAGGATTCATGACTGGAATCACACGCTCCTTCACCCATTAAATTAGCAGGGGTTAAAAAGAGAGAGAACATTGAAGGTTGGAGAGAGCGAGGTGGTGGTGGGCTGGTAGAGCCGCCTGAGGGAGGGCAGACCCACAAGGCCCTCCCTTTCCCAAGAGGGCAGTCTGGCGATGGGTCTCGAAAGCTCTGAAATGTATGCATGCTCTTTAACTCAGCAAATCCACTTTAAAGAATTCATGTGATTATTTATGGACGAGGATATTCATTAGGGTTATTTATAATAATGAAAAGAATTGGGAACAAGTTCTGGGTCCAAAATGTTCAATAGTGAAGGATTGCTTGAGTAAATTACCATCTAACGCCGCTGTACAGCCATTAAAAGTCACATTGTAAAGGAATATCTAAGCATGTAAAAAAAAATACATGTTACATATGTGTGGCAGGCTAAGAAAAAAACAGTCTAATGTGTTCTGTGTGGTTCTGATTTTGTGGAAGAAGAGGAGGGAAAAAATATTTTTTTAAAAACACTAAAAATATTCAAGGTGATTAGTCATGGTCAGTGGGATTAAAGGGACTTCCAAAGGGGCTGGTGTTGTAGGTCACTAGGTAATGCTCAACCCCTCCTTCACATAAGCAGGGCATGGCGCACGCCTGTAATCCTGTATTTGGGAGGTGGAGGCAGTGGAAGGTCATTTTCAGCTATTTAAGGAATTCCAGGCCAGCGTGGTGTACAGTAAGAGAAAATTACATTTTCTCTCTGTTTGTGTTTTCTGAATTTTCTATAACAAATATATGTTGTGTACATAATAAGAGACAAATAATTGTGTACTTCGCCAAAGGACTGGGAGTGTACGGGGTGGAGGGAATCGCAGAGCTTAGCAGTCTAGATGGGATCTAAGATCTGAAGTTAGAGTTTAGGAAAAGGCCCCTCTCCCTGCCTTCCCTCCCCGGGACACTCCCAAGAGAGACATTCGTAAATAAAATGAATGAACTCAGCTCTTTTTATTTTTAATTACAACTCGCCCAGTAATCACCATAATCAAGCCTCTGACACTTGTTTATTTAGTCACTAGGCATCTACTGAGTACCTACAGGGACAGCAGCTCCTTGGGATGCAATGAACCCCCAAACTACCCCTACCCTAGGCTAACCTCAAGGCAAAGAACAACAGCCCAGGCAAAATAGGGAACAAAAATAGGATATCCCCCCTTTTAACTGACTCCCTGCTGTGTACAAAATACTTTGTAATGGTTTAGGGGTTTCGTTTGTTATTTAGATGGAATGAGATGCAAAGGAGCCAGATCTGGTAGTGTACACCCTGATCCTAGAACTTGGGAGGCTGGGTCTAAAGGATCTGTCTTTAGAGTTCCAGGCCAGCCTAGGGTGAAATAGAAATACCAGACCCATCAGGGCACATAAACAAGTGGAGCACACATGGAGAGACAGCCATGGTCTTCTCTCCCAGTACATCTCATATCTCGTCTCATCTGCTTCTCATGTTCTTGTTGCACCAAAGTCAAGGAGTAACTATTGTCAATTTGTTGCCCATGTAGCTGGTCCTGGGGACTCAGACTGTCTACTTCAGTCTTGGAGAAGTTGTTCTTTGTGTCCCCATCTGTATAATGGGTATTATGTTCATCAGCGTAACTACCTCTTACTGCTGTTGTATGGGGTTGGTGAGCCGGTCCAAGCCTGCCTCTGTGACACATAGTAACCACTCGATAAACACTGGCTACTCATGTAAGGTCAGGTTTTGCTTTCAGTCCTTAAAGGAGGATTAGATACCAAAAAGCCAGGAGGTGAGCTAAGCTGCTGTATCTTCCAAGGCTTTCCTAATCATACCAATAGAGGCTGGCTTAAATTTGTTTGTTTCATAATCAATTATTCAGATACAGTATTTGGCTCCTGAGCTCCAGAGATAACGACACTGTCTGCATTCAGTGGGGGCAGTGTGCGTATGGAGGACGTCTCCCTAGAGGCTTAGAAATGAGATAGGCTCTTGACTACAAGCATTCCACGCAGAGGCAGGGGACTGTCCAGTTTTCTCTGCTAAGATACATGCCTCTAGAGACACCTCCCCCTCCCACACCCCCACCCATTTTGTGGAGCCAGCAAAATGCCAGGGAGTAGAAAGCCAGGTAAGATCACTCTTCCACCTGGTGTCTCCTAGGCTGTCACTAAGTCAACTGTCACTTGTCTGGGCTCTTTCTGGTCATTCTTCCCTAGAGTAGACACTTCAAGACACCTTGATTCCAGTGAGGGCCAAGCACTGTCATAGGTGCCCGGGACACCAAGAGCCACCATGTCCCCATTGTAGGGTGCTTCCTCTAGCAGGGGCAGCCAGAAAGGAAAGATGAATCAATCAATGTACAAGCAAACTCATTGTATATCCACAAACAGGGTAAAGTAACAGAAAGGGCTAAGAGCTGCGGCAGGAGGAAATGGTAGGAGCAGGTAAATGGAAGTCTCCTTATCGAGATTTTCCCCTGTATCAAGTTAGGCATTGGAAGGTATTGGGGTTCAACAGGAGCCTTCTCTCCCTTAAGCCTGTCTCAGACGCTAGTCACTCACACAGGTAAGGTTCCCACTGAGGGCAGTAGAGGTCCTGAGAAGAAAGTGGAGTGAAGAATAAATGGGTTAATGAATGTTTAGTGGGAGAGATAGGTTGGTGATGTTGAGGGAAAGGTGGAAAGGAATATGTGTATGTGGGGTGGACAATTTTATTGGAAAAGGGGAGGGTGAGCCTAATAATAGGAATGGAGGTGGATCTGATGATGATGTAGGAAGAAATCTGTCACCATCCCCTTCCTGGCCAGGCCTCATTCGTTGTCTAATTCAGCTCTGTCTCCCACTGTGGAATACTGGGCTCAGCAAATACATACTCAGTGAATGGAGGAGCAAAGAACTAACAAATAAAATCAGACAAAACAAAACCAGACAGAGGATAAGAAGGGATGGAGAGAGGACAGGAAAGAAGAGTACTGGATGTCCCCAGGAACAATGACAGTTACTGGCACTTCCAGATCAATATCTTGGCCCAAGCTCTTTTCCTGCATTAACTTACGTTAGTCTCACAACACTCCCAGGCAGCAACACTCTTATCATCCCCATTTCACTGTTGGGCCAACTGAGGTACAGGGAGGTCAAATGTCTCCTTCAAGGTCACCCAGTTGGTGAGTGGCTGGCGCTCGCTCCTGTAGCTCAAGTTGTTAACTGCTTGTCTTTATGCTGCAGCCGCAGCAGCGGTGAATGGGGCCCTTGACAAAAGTGAGAAGGCCTACTTTGCCACCTTTCTGGTGATAGTGACTCAGTTTCTCTCTGTGTGGGCTGGCAGGATTGAGCTTGAGATCTCCGGGGGAGGGGAGGACTGAGGGCATGTGTTCTCCTGAGTCACCAGGTTCAAGTATCTCAGAGGTACTTGGGGGAGTAAAAAGCCTGAGAGCTAAGGAGCCCCTAGGATGGGAGAGCAAAGGGGAGAGGTAGGCCCAGGGTCTGTTGTGGCTGCACATGACTCCTGTTAATTCTTGGAAAAAGGAGGAGAGACAACACAATGAACTGGTGGATTTGGGGGGTGTCCAAACCCTCAAATCTGCTCTTTGTGGGCTGACAAATCTGAGTAGTGGGGGCGGGGGATTTTTTGTTGTTGTTTTGTTTTTGTTTTGCTCCAGTTTATTTTCCTGCAAGTGTGACCAAACTGTCACTTACCATAACATCTAAGGACTGTGAGATGCCTCACAGCACTGACCCAAAGGCTTTATTTAAGGATTCTACCACCTCAGGGATAGAGAGCCTCAGACTCTGGTCATTTCCTCTGGACCAATGAACTTTGAGCTTGCAGCAGGGCAGGGAACACACCCAGCAGACTGTCCCACCGCTTGCCAGGCGGGTGGGGTCATGAAGCTGAGCTTGCTTGAGTAGGCCTCAATGTCCAGCCAATAGCACAGTTGAGCAGCGGGTAGGCATTTTCTCTGAGCAGAACTCACAGTGTAAACCGCATCTCGAAGTTGGGTCATGCTTTGCATTTTTGTTCATTTATTAAATTAATAATTTGCCTATTTAGTACCATGGTGGTCAGTTTCTCACTCATCTTGCCTGGGGGTCCCTCCTCCTTTTCTTTTTGTCTCACATCCTGAATTTCCATCCTGAATTTCGGCAGTAGGAAAAAAAAAAGGGTATCATTGCTGAGTCTATGCCAGGGTGTGGTAGCCTGGCTGGAAAAGGCAGGACCAGGCTGTAGGGCCCAAGGACCCCCCCCCCCCCCCCCCCACTTCATGTCGACAGCTAAGAGGCCCTGCCAGGGTGCAAGGATGCAAAGTGTCCTTCAAGGGAGATGAAAGAGGCCTTCACCTCCCACCGCCAGGCCAAGGGATCGGCTCTCCCAAGACACTCTGCTTTCCCGTGGATCTTTCACTTTGCAGCATTATCGTTTTAATGCACATGATTTGCCCTCCTCCCACGCACAGAGTAAGGTCATTCTGCGTGGCCTGTCTTGCTCACTTAAGGATTTATTTCTTGCATAAGGGGGGCTAAATGAAAACTCCCCTTTGCAGAGAATAAGAGCAAAGAAAATATCAAAGAGGGAAGATTTCATTCGACCCTTCTAACTGGCTTGCAAAAAAGAGCCAATTTTCATTGAAAAAGTGGGAACCAAACTCGGGGTGTCAAAGCGTTCAGAATAGCTAGAAAGTAACGCACCCTCGTCCCTTTCGTCTGTCCCAGCCTCAACTCCATTCAGAGGGTGTAGAAACCTTCCGGAACCGCAAAAGGGAGCAGCGCTCTCTGATGCAGCTTCGCTGGCCGCTCTCGCCGCGCGCGCACGCGGAGCCCAGCCTCGGCGGTGGGTGGGAAGAATGCTAGAGGGGAAGGTCTGGGGGTGTGAGGGTGGAGCGGAGCCCAGCCCCGCGATCCGGCCCGGGTTTTGCATGCCACCCACTCGCCCGTTCGGCCGCGGAGAATTCCATAATCACAGCGGGCGAGAGCGGAGACTGGGAGTGAAAAATCCGGGATCCGGCAACTTTGGTCGCGCATGCGCGCCCGCGGCGCTCCATCCCAAACACACACACATTTTTCCCCGGACTTGGAAAGTCACCCAAAGCCGCCCCAAGTGCAGGTAAGAGACTCGGCGCTCTTTCCACCTCGGCCCCCTCAAGCCCTCCACCTCTGCGGGCCTACTGGGGCGCCTCCAGGCTTCACCCCAGTCCCGGTGCAGCCCACTACCCCCGGGGTTGCCGCTTGCAGCTGGGAGCGGGCGAACGAGCGAGCGAGCGAGCCAGCCAGCCTGCGAGCGGCGGCTGCCACCCAACTCCGGCCGTACTGGAGGTAGGGGGCACAGAGGGCTGGCACCCCGGCGAGGGGCGGCGCGGCGCCCGCAGTGACCAGGGGGAATGCCCGGCGAGCCGCCCCAGTGGAGAGAGGGCTGCAGCTCTGGGGGTCACTTACTCCAGCTGAGGGGTCGGCGGGGTAGGGGAGAAGAGGGGGAGGTGCCAGGCATGAGCACAGGACTTTGCAACTAGGGTGGGGGCGCTTTCCGCGCAGTGGGCTGGGGGCGCAGGTACTTGCCAATACTGGGCGATCGTTCCATCTCCCACGCCCCCCTCCTGCTGCAGGGGGGTCGTGAGCTGTCTGGAGGAGAGAAGGGGGCAGGGGTGAGGGGCTCCTGGGGTGACTTTGCAAGACTTTGCCCAAGGGAAAGGGTGGGTGGGGATCTCCTCTGGCCAGCTCTTGTGCCCCGACACCCGGGTGTGTGTTCTGCCAGCAGAGGTAGGCAGTGTTCGCGTAGGCGCAGGGTGCCAAGGGGAGCTCCGGGTGGGAAAAAGAAGGCAAGAGGGTTCTGGGATCGGGGGAGCGGCGCCCCCTTTTCTCTCTGTGCCTGGGAAGTTTATCTCAAGTGCGCCGCTCCAAGCGCGGCAAGTGGCGCTTCTCACTCTCTCTCCCCACCCCCCGAGTGTCCCCGGGCTTCGGCTCCCAACGCTGGGTACCGGCTCCGACCGCTCTGCCGTCGGCTGGAGCTCGCCCTCGGTCTGGGGAAAAGTTCCGGGGGAGTTGTGGAGGCTTACTGTGTGCGCGGAGAGAGAAGTTGCGCCCGGGGACTTGGGACACTGGGTCGGCAGGCCCGATTGCGGGTGGAGCGGTGAGCTCCAGTGCCGGAGGTGGGGGATCTCTCCAGGGATAGGAGAGGATCGGGCGGGGTCTGTGACCCTAGGTGGGCTCAAGGGGACCTAGGGACTTAGCGTGTGGAGAGGACACGGGGCTGAAATCGGCTCCTGGTAGAGGACAGAGAGGAGAGTAGCATGTAGGGGCACAGGGGACAGTAAAGGGGAGGTGACTGGGCCACCGGGACACTTGAGTCGACCTTCACTACACAGGAGCGTCAAGTGGTAACTGACAGAGAGTCAGGGAGCGGGGCTCTGAGGGGCGCTCTGTGATCGGGGGACCCTGCCAGGCAGACCCACAGCAGTGGACCTCCCAGGACAGGGGGCTGAGTCGTGCGCCCGGGGTGAGCCGGCCGGGCGGAGCGGCGGCCGGTTTATTTTTACTCGGTGGCATTTGCAGAATGTGCAGCTGATGACCGTCGGCCGCCAGGAAGTTTTGCTTTCTGTTCTTTCTCTCTCTTTTCGAAGCCAGCGCGACCGGGAGCGGGAGAGCCGGGGAGCGGGGCCTGGGAGGGGAGGGGGCAGCCTCTTGGGGTGGAGAGATTCGGCCAGGGGAGCACTGGGGCTGCGGGCGGGGGTGCCCAGGCGCGGGCGGGCGCTGGGCGGCCGAGGAGCGGTTGAGCGAATGTCTGTCCCCAGCGTTTGGACTCTCCTCCGCGAGGGGAACAGGTGTATGCGCCGTCAATCACAGCGGGAGGGACACTTTGGGGGAGTAGATTAAGATCACAATAATAGATTTTTCTCTAGGGGGTGGGCACAGATTCTTCTTCCAAGTCTTCCCCGACCGGGGTCCCGAGCTGGGGGAGGAGAGGAGTGAGGCCAGGGACGGCTTCCCCTGCAGACAAGTTTCTCCGGATTCAGCTTCGGCTTGGGAAGCCGGCCTGGGTGCGGCGAGGACCTCCATGCAGTCACGCTGGGAAGGGTGAAGATGTGGGTGCCTGGGTGGAAGATGCGCCCAGCAGGGATAAGACCCCTCCTCCGAGCTGGAGCTCCCCTAAACCTGGCAGAATGTTGGGGAGACTGAACATGTACGTCGCTTCTCCAAAGGAGTCTGGGGGGCGCGGCCCTCCCTGTGTGCGTAACTGTCCAGCCAACGCTTAGTGCAGTCACAGGGTTTGGGGGTGGGATGGGGTAAAAGACCGCAGTAGACTCCGGACAAAGTTGGGAATTATAGGCCGCCTCCAAGCTGGTACTGGCGCGCGGTGACAGCGCACAAGGGAACTGGAAAACAGATCGTCTGGTAACGTTGGTGA
>NW_022196900.1:107898620-107907548 GCF_008632895.1 Mastomys coucha
ACACACACACACACACACACACACACACACACACACACACTCCGCCATCCTAAAGGGAGCTGTCCGGGCTGAGCAGGAGCAGCTGCGCCAGGCGTGGGGCGGGGGGTAGTTGGTCCCCCGGGGCTGCGCCCTGACTGCACTCCACGTGCCCGGAGGGGGCGCTGGGCAGATCCGCGCCCAAGCGCAAAGCACTTAGCTTGAGCCCCGGTGGCGGCCGGGCCGTGCGTCCCGGGCGGTTCTCGCGCCCCGCACTGTAGCACGCCATCGGAACCACTTTCACACTTCCCAAACTTTGGCTCTTTGTGCTTTGCCCCTCACTGCAGCTCCCAGACCCTTTCCTGGCCAGAGAAGGGGAAAACTTCTTCCACCTCCGCAGCGTCCAGCGTCGGCCTTCCGGGAACCTGGCGCATCCGAAAGACACCCCCTCACCCCATCTTGTTAGCCACCTTAGAGGCGGTTAACGAGGGTTTATGGGGAATATTGTTGAACTTCAGTAATCAGGTTTCCAGCGATCTTATGCCTCCTGTTTAATTTATTAGACTAGTTATTTATTCTGTTGATGATAATCTGTTGCTGGTTTCTATGGAGATGTTAAACTGATCTCTTTCAGAAATCAAACTCCATATGCACTAAAACGTTTAAAGAGCCAGTGCCTCCCTCTTCCCCTCCCTCCTTGCCCTTTTTGTTTTATTTTGTTTTTAGACTTTGCACCTTCGTGTCTTGCTCTGAGTATCAGCTCATTTTATTTCCTTCTGACGAAGGAAGGGAGCCCGGGAGACTCCCGCTTCGTGGCGAGTACAGCTTATTATGGCTAACAGAAAGAGAAGGCTTTGATCCCCAAGTTGCGTCACCATTTAAAGCAGATCATCTCACCACCAAGCCCTTCCCCCCCATCATAGAAGAGCAAAATTCTTTCAAGATCAAAGGGGCCAATCTGAAAAAAAAAAAAAAACTATTGTTTAAAAAAAATAGGAAAGTCAGTTACATAGGTGCCTCCCCCTTTATATCTGCTCCCTTATGCTTAAATGATTTTTTGAATAAGAAAAACAAAACACAACCCATTTCTCATTCCTATTAATAGTTTATCTTGCCCCCCCTTTATTTTAAAAAGAAGTTCAAAGTTAGATTTCTCTGCCTCTGGGGGTTGAGGTATATTTACTTTCTTTGAGATCCTGACCATCTGTTTTTGGGAATTTTGCCTCTGGGAAGAAGGAAAAGGTTTTCACTCAGAGCTAATAGGATACTTTAATTTTCCCCCTTTTGGGAAGTAGTCATCCCAAATTTTTAACTCCTAACTTTTTTCTTGCTTTTCGAGAGTATTATTGGTCCGTGGTTGGTGTCTAAAAGTATATCAACTTTTTCTTCTTCTCAGGTCAGGTTTGTTTTTTTTTTTTTTTTTTTTTGGTGTGACTTTGGTGGTCATGGTTAGGGGGGAGTCAGTGAATTAAGACAATAAGGCAGAAAAATCATCTTGATTGGTGACATTCTGAAAAAAAAAATGCAAACCTTCTCTGGCTCCGATATTTATCACGCTGACAGATATGATACAAAGTGATTGCATTTCGTAATGATCCTTGGGGACTAAGTTGTAGGTAAAACCATTTAATGCATTTTTAATATTAAAGTAAGACCCAGGCTCCATTTTCTTGGAGGTAAGGGATGGAGGTCCCCTACAGAGTTGCTGCTTTCGGAGCAGGCTGTTTAGCTTTTTCAACTACAGCCCCCCCTTACTTTTCCATTTACTTTGGTGGGGTATGAACCACATACAGGGCATTTGGCTTTCATAAATAAATTTATATCTGGCCAGAAGGCCCAATACTAAATAAGAGCTCACTTAAAACACACACATGCGCGCACACACACACACACAAAGACTCCACCCCTGCTAGGAAAATACAAACAAGCAATACTTGTTCACTCCCCCCCCCCCAGTCTTATTTTGCAGCCGGGTGGAGCGGTTGTTGCTTGGTTGTTGCTTTTCAGCTCACGGGAAGGGGGGGGGAGGAACTGATCCTGTTATTTCCCTCTTTGCTATATTTTAAATTTTTGTTTGATTTGGATTGCAAACAGAGCAGAGGCTTAGGGGTAAAAAGAGCACTGTGGCTTTAAACTCAGGAGTTTGCATATTCTCCTTGTATCTTTCCCCTTTGCTAATTATTGTGTTGTTTTCAGAGCAAATATGTCATATCCATGGCGACCGGGCAGGTTTATTGTCTTTCTGAAGCAATAGCTCACATAAGTAATTAATGACTTTCTTTTTTTTCCTCTGGCTTAGGTTAAACAGATCATTCAAGGAAAGTCATCTCTCTCTCTCTCTCTCTCTCTCTCTCTCTCTCTCTCTCTCTCTTCTCTCTTGTTTGTTTTTTCCTTTTTTCTTTCTTTTTTTTTTTTTAAAGCTCAGTAACATAAGAACATGAGTTAGAACAAGAAAATACTTTAGCTAAAAAGTCAACAGTTTATTTTGCTCGGTTTTTCTTTTAAAAGCTGAAATGTCAGCTTCAGCCCTGGGCACTGCCATCTCCCACCCCTGTGTAGTACAATCCCTGCGTGGGCTGGCAGCCTCCTGCAAGGTTGTGTGCAGGGAGGCCTGGAGGTGTTGGCACTGGGGGTGGGGGCTGAAGGCATTTGGTTTTGAGGCTGGGGGACAGCAGTCCAAAATGAGTATTTCTCCTGTATTTAGCACAATTTAATTAAATTGTTTACAGGAAAGAACTAATGACTTGGTAGTGATGTGCTCACTCCCAACTCCCTTCTTTTTTTCTCAGTCTGGATAATTGGAAGGACCAAGTTTTCTCTTCCTGTTCACCTTCAGCTTTTGTCTTAAATACTTTTTACTGGAAAAATAGGCTTTGGAATCTCTTCTGGTTAATATTTCCAGCATGTTAGTAGAGTTTGGGTTTTTCTTTCTCCTCCCCTCCCTTTCTTTCATTCTTTCTTTCTTTCTTTCTTTCATTCTTTCTTTCATTCTTTCTTTCTTTCTTTCTCCTTTAGACTTCCAACTTGAAGCTGATTCTTTTTCAGGAATCAACAGCTCTGACTGATTGGAAGTCAGATATTGTAACTTTGTTTTTCTTGGTGGCGAGAGAGGGCCCTTTCAGCTTGTGATTGTGTGGTGACAAAGTTCCCTAAGGCACACCATGACAGTGTGAGGAAGGTGGGGGCCATCCTTTTTCTTTCTTCAACAGTCACCTTGTATCTTCTGCCTGTTTTAAATGGACCTTGCTAGCGAGAAGCCTTATGATGTCAGCTTTTAACTTTAGAAATGTGTTAGGTTTTCTACGTGCCAGCTGCTCTTTCGCCCTTCCCAGTAACATTAAAGCTCACTGACACTGCCTTCCCCACCTCTTTTAAAGATTTCATAGAGAGCCAAGGTTTGGTGTGTGCCCTTCAGAAGGGGGGGGGCAGAAGGACGGAGAGAGAGACGTTTGTGTTGTCCTCAGACACATTTGAAAGAGCACTTGCCTCCTTCAGAACTAGTGCAGACGGGCTGGGAGTCCGTGGCAAGAGTCTTTAGGCTTTTGGCATTGACAATAAAAATCTAAAGAAGAGAGATTTATTTGGCATCTGGTTTCTGAAGAAGGAGAAGAGAAGGCAAACCTAATGCGGGGACTCCAGTAGAGCTATAATTGAGCCCGTAACCTCCTGATGTCTATATCAGAGAAACAGACATGAGCAGAGGGAACAGGCTGAGGCAAACAGGCCTTGCTGGAGGAGCTGGGGCTGAGGCACAGGGAGAGGGAGATAGATTTAATTTATAGACATTTTAAAAACTGTAATTTCATTAGGATCTGCTCTTCCTTTTCTCTGAAGGGCAGCCCGGCAGACCGATAAGGCCAGTCCCTCTGCCCGGGATTCGAGTGTGTTTCCTGGGCGCAAGGCTCCGCGTCCTTGCCAGTTCTAAGCTCTGCTTGGTTGCTTCTCTGCCCACTGGCTGCTGCCTTACCTCTATCTCACATGAAACCCCCCAGTAGCTAAAAGTCAGGCACGGCCCTGGCGGCCCTGGGTTCTCCCCTCTGGTCTTCAGAAATCAGGCCTGTCTACTGCCTGGGTAGGGGGCATCTACCCGGCTGGCTGCCTGTGGTTCCGGTGGCAAGGGTCCGCTGGAGGAAGGGGACCAGCCCTGTCTCATTACCTCCTCAAGTTCACCAAGCTGAGTTGCTTTGGTCCTGAGGCTACAGCTTGCAGGGGACTGGGGTGGGGGGGACTAAAGCCTGTCGTAAATTCTGCAAAGATTAATCAACCGTTTAAGAACTGCATGTTAACGAGGTTTTTGCAGGCCAGCTGCCCCCACTCCTGTCCAAAGTCCGGCAGAGTGAGGGGTGGCTTGCCTCGGGAGAGATTCTTCTAAAATCATAACAATTGTAGACAACCAGAGAGAAGCCAGAGAAAGATGAACTATGGAGTATGAATCCTCAAGTTCCCTTCATCCAGGTTGCTCGGATCCCCCCACCCCACCAACTTTAGTCTGGATTTGTCCTGTGTGTCTTCTGTGAAGAAGACACGTAGAGAAAGAAGGCAAGTCGGGGGTGGGGGGGATGTAGAAGGAGAAAAGGAGAGAGAGAGAGGAGAAAGAGAGAGAAAGGCTCATAGCTCCTTCGGAACTCATTATCATTCTTAATAAGTCTTAAGGAATACAGAAGAGCATTGAGTGTAAACGCTGGGTAATCCTTACACTTCTCAAGGTGAGAGGAGTCCTGAGGACACCGAGGAAAGAGACAGCAGCGGGGGAGCGAATCTGAGTGGGGGCCCAGAGACCATGGGAGGGTAGAGGCCTAGTCCTCACGAGGCCCGAGGAAAGAGACAGCAGCGGGGGAGCGAATCTGAGTGGGGGCCCAGAGACCATGGGAGGGTAGAGGTCCAGTCTTCAGGAGGTTCCTCACGAGCCTGGAGCATCCCAAGATTCAGAGGTGGGAGGGGTGGTCTGAGTGGGCACAGTGAGGATCTTCAAGATAAGCTGGCTTTTATTTTATTTTATTTTATTTTATTTTATTTTATTTTATTTTATTTTATTTTATTTTATTTTGAGGGAGAACAGGGATGATGAGGCCAGCTCTGTCTTGCTTGGAAGGTGTCAGGGTGGGGGCACAGGCCTTTGCTTCCTCCTGGGCTATATCCCTAGTACTCAGGCTCCTAGAGGTTCAGGCTGGGGGTGGTGGCAGAAGGGGCTTGTCTTGTTCTGTGCTCCCTGCTTCCAGTCCCTTAGAATTCCCTAGCTGCTCTAGAGAGCTGGATGGGCCGAGTGGTGGCCAGAGATCAACTCTGGACACTAGGTGGCTTAGAGGATCTGTGAAGCTCGCCAAGCAGGGAACTGGCTGCTGGCTTTCTCCTCTCAGCTGGTGGGCTCCACTGTGCAATTGCTCTGCCCGCTCATTGCCAGGCAGCTCTGATGACAGGCAAGAGGGCAGTGGGCACCAGCCCAGGGGCACAGCCCAGCTCATGGGCTGGCTTTGCTCTGCTCAGTTCCCAGTCACACCAAGGATAAAGCAGGGGCAGCTTCCAAAGGAAGCCATGAGCTAGAGGCACAGAAGGAAGAATGTGATCCTTCCTCAAGACTGCCTTGGTCACCAGGCACCCTGAGCTTGGGGATGGCTTTCTGAGTAGTTACACACAGCCCTTATTGAGAATCCTCTTTAAAAAGAAAAAAAAACAAAAAAACCAAAAACCCCTCATAATCATTAATATCACTTATACTTTGAGGGGTCTCTCAGATCTTGTAAACCCACAGTAAGAGCCCTTTGGTCCCGTATGATGCTTTCTGGTTCTTAGAGAAGGAGGCAGAATAGTCCTTGCTAAGTCTCCCACCTGCCTGCCTCAGCCCTGGGAGAGGAGAATGCTTCAAGCTGTCACAAGGGGGACCCTGTAGATGAAGCCAGGCCAACAGGCAGGTTGTCCTTTGTGGAACCAACCTGCACTTGCTCAGGCAGATGCCCCAGGACGCATCAGGAGCAGTTTCTCCTTATCCTGTCTACATTGCCTGGGCTCCCTAGGCATTGCAGAGGGGTCTTAGCCAAAGTCATGTACCAACTGGAGATGGTTTACTCTGGGGAGAGAGATGTGTCTGACAGCGAGCACAATAAAGGTTTGACTTCTCATAATGTGTTTTAAAAAATTAAAAAAAAAAATTCTCTCTTTCTCCGGAAACTCCTGGGGAGCTTATAGAGCGTGCGTGGGAGTTTGCGGTGAAGGCTGGTGACTGAGCTGGCGCGAAGTCCACAGGGAGCAGGTTGGGTTAATGGTGGGTAGATTCTGCCTTTCTGTTGTTTAAGAGCACTAATGGCCAAATTGCATGCCCTTCGCGTGCCTTGCTGACGAGAGATTTACTGAAAGGAAGCTGAGCTGTGTCTCCGGTGCTAGCTGGGTGAGTTTGTTTGTGTGTGTGTGTGCATGTGTGTTTATGTGTGTGTGTGTGTGTGTGTGTATGTGTGTGTGTGTAAAGTGGATGTATATGTGGTGTGTGTGTATACGTGTGTGGTGTGTGTGTTTGTGAGTGTATATGGTGTGTGTGTGCGTGTGTGGTATGTGTCTGTATATGTGTGTGTATGGTATGTGTGTGGTATATGTAGGTATATGTGTGTATATGCGTGGTATGTGTGTATGAATGTGTGTGTGTGTATACGTGTGTGGTGTGTGTGTGTGTGGTGTGTGTGTTTGTGCGTGTATATGGTGTGTGTTTGTGTGGTATATGTGTTTGTGTAGTGTGTGGTAGGTATGTATGTGTGTGTGGTATGTATATATGGTGTGTGTGTCTATGGTATGTGTCTGTATAGTGTGTGTAGTGTGTGTTACATACGTATGTATGTATGTATGTATGTATGTATGTATGTGTGGTGTCTGTCTATGTGTGTGGTGTGTATATATGGTGTGTGTGTGTGCGTGTGTGGTGTGTGTGTGTATACGTGTGTGGTGTGTGTGTTTGTGAGTGTATATGGTGTGTGTTTGTGGTGCTAGCTGGGTGAATTTGTGTGTGTGTGTAAAGTGGATGTATATGTGGTGTGTGTGTGTGTGTATACGTGTGTGGTGTGTGTGTTTGTGAGTGTATATGGTGTGTGTTTGTGTGGTATATGTGTTTGTGTAGTGTGTGTAGTGTGTGGTATGTATGTACGTGTGTGTGGTGTGTATATATGGTGTGTGTGTCTATGGTATGTGTCTGTATAGTGTGTGTAGTGTGTGGTATGTATGTATGTATGTATGTGTGGTATCTGTGTGTGTGGTGTGTATATATGGTGTGTGTGTGTGCGTGTGTGGTATGTGTCTGTATATATGTGTGTGTATGGTATGTGTGTGGTATATGTAGGTATATATGTGTATATGCGTGGTATGTGTGTATGAATGTGTGTGTGTGTGTGTTTGTTTGTGGTGTGTGTGTATAAATGAGAAGAAGGGGTGGAGAATGTGTTCTGCCAGGCCTGGCACCCGTCCCCAGCACTAATTGCTGGCAGGGTACCCACAGGGGCTGTGCCAGCATCTCAGCCGCCCCCTTCGCCCCGGGGAGCTCAGCTGTGCAGCTTGCTATGTGAGGGCCATTTCCGGGCCCACTAGTCCTGGGGTTCCTTGGGAATTTCAGAAAAATCTGATTCTTGGGGAGATGGTGGGTAACACGGGTGCATGTTTGGTTGAGGAGAGAGAAGAATGAGGTACCTGGGGTCAGACTGTCTACTTCCCTGTTGTTCTGAGCTCTGAGTCTCCACGTCCACTTAGGGTCTCCTGAGGTAGGGATGGGTGTGTTAAGCATCAAGAGATTCTGTCCCAGTTCTGGCATTATTCCACATCACCATGACCTTGAGTGAATCTTTTGATCTCTTTGGGCCTCAGTTTCCTGTCTTGTCAAATAGTCTTTGACAGTACTGTCTTCCTAGGGTTGTCTTGACAGTCAGCCGGGTTCCTAGCTGTGAATGTCCTTTGAAAGTAATTAAATGTAATGAAGAATTTATCATGGTCATGTTGTCAAGTGAAGGATGTCCCCAATGTCAGATGAGCCGGTTTTATGTAATCTGGTATGTGTCTCTAAGGGGACTCCTTTTGAGTTCTATTCCACAAAGGGCCGGGATATAGACTGTGGCACTGAGGCTGTGTGTTTGTGTCAAACTCTGAGTTCTTTTACTGGGACCTTGGGACTGCTTTTCTAGCCGTATAGGAGATTCCATTGAAGATTTGGGGTGGGCCTTGTTGTTTCAGCCTGTGGCATCCCTGGTTGCTGTGAGGAGTCATGTGTATTTTTCCAGCTGGCAAGACTGGGGACCAGAGTCATGTGATTTTTACATCAATGACTTAACTAGCCTGTTCTCATCTGTGAAAGGGGGAAATCTGCCCATTATGTATGTGCTAAGAACCCTCAGGTTGCAGGATGATGGAAGGTTGATTGGAAATCTGAACTTTCTCTCACTTCTCTGGATATTCTGGATGGGGTCAGTAGGCCCATGTGTGATGTCCTAAGCTGGGACTAGGACCATTAGTTTCTGCTTCCCATTGTGGTTGGACTGGGTATTCAGTGAGATGGCTGAAATGGGTAAGAGCCAATTGCAACAGGACCCGGGAAATGGAAGGCTAGGGCAGACTTTGGAACCGGCCTGGGTACCTGTGGACTCTGCTCTACCTGTGGAGGGAGCTTGTCCTTGAGAAAATGGGACTTAGCTGAATGCAGATCCTGCTTTTCCTGCTTGGGCAGATTAATGTCTGCTGTTTGCATGTTCTGTAAAATGGGACTGGGATTCCCTCTCTGCTTCATGGAGTTGATGGCTAGGAGACAGGAGGGTGTGTCTGCTGAGGTTTGGACCTGGAGCTTTGGACCCCAGCATGTGCTCCGTGCAGTTTTCCTACCTGCCCTTGAGTGGTCCTGCCGAGGAGCACTCCAGTCCTAGGAGGAGACAGGAAAGGCCAGGACAAGAAGACAGAGGGGATTGTGGCAGTGACCTCTGGAGGCCAGGTGTG
>NW_022196900.1:107907558-107917670 GCF_008632895.1 Mastomys coucha
GAGGGGCGAGGGGCACTCATGGAAGATGAGGTGTATGACACCCCATCAGCCTCTCCCATTTCACTGTGCTACGCCAAAACACCCCGGTCTTGTTTCACTATCTGAGATCTGGAGCAGGTTAATTTCCATGACGAACTCCAGACCACAGGCTTGGAGGATTTATCTAATTAAACTGATGCTTTTTGCTAAGAAAGGAGGAGAGAGAAGGGAGAAGCAGGGAGCGGGGAGGAGGAAGCACACAGTAGGGAGGGAAGGAATGAAGAAAGGAAGGAAGAGGCAAGTGGAAGGGAGGGAGGCGGGGAGGGCTGAGAATATGCTGTGGGAAGATAGGAGCCTGGCTGACAGGTTACACTCCTTTTTTCTTCTTGTCTTCTTTCCCTTATTTCTAAAATAGTTTTGGGCTGGGAATAACTGGAGGCCTTGGGGTTTGAGGTCCGTAGTGGCTGATCAAGTACTCACTGCTCTGTGGACATTTCAATTAGATAGACAATCTAGCTCAGCTATTCCTTAGTCACACTGGCCAGTGCTACTGGGCTGGATTATACTCACACACAAGCACACAGACACAGACAAATACACACACTGCTACACACATAGACACACATACACACTGACACACATACACACAAACATAGACAGACAGACATACAAACATACATATACACACAAACATACATAGACAGACATATAAACACACACACATGCACACACACACATGCACACACACATGCACACACATGCACACACACAGAGAGAGAGAGAGAGAGAGAGAGAGAGAGAGAGAGAGAGAGAGAGAGAGAGAGAGAGAGAGAAACACACACACCATTTACAACATCCCAGGAAGTTCTGTTGGGCTGGATCCCTCTGAGCTAGGCCTAAGTGCAGGAACCCCAGGGAACAGAGTGAGGGGATCTTTAGCAGTGACATTCCCAGATGTCTGAGAGGCCTCTGGGGTGGGACCACCTTCTCTGTGATCCAACCTAGCACATTCCTCTCTCATATGCTAGTTTGGAGTGAGGAGGGTACAACCTCAAACTCTTCAACTGCCTAGCATCCTTGTGTTCTTGGAAGGGCCTTAACTCTGACAGCACACAGAGCCCACCTTCTTAGGTTCTTGTGGCCACTAGCTGAGGTCACCTCGGAGGTGCTTTAGGGAGCAAAGCATGTGGTTAGCACTTAAAAGCAAATGGGGGTCATGGGCTCGCAAGGCGGCTCAGCTGGTAAAGTCACTTGCTGCCAAATCTGACAAGTGAATTCAATCCCCTGCATCCACATGGTGGAAGGAGGGAAGCAAGCCCTGTAGGTTACCCTCTCTCTTCAACATATGTCTTATTGTGGGCTTATGCCCTTCCACAAAACAATGTAAAGAAAGAAAAAGAAAGGCTCCGTGGTAACCATATTCATTATCATGTTCATAATAGGAATTGCAAAGCTATGTGACTGCCAGGTTCATCGGGACATTTCCTTCTCAAATACTGATTGATTTTGCTAGAAATACTTTAAATAGAGACCCCCCCACCTCTACTGAGTCCGTGCTTCCTGGGACCCTAATTTAGGTTCTTTCTTTCCATCCATCTCTTTCTGCTCTGTGTAGAGCAACTTAGAGTTGACTAGAGTTAAACCCAGTTTCTGTCACTCGAAAGATAGTCTCTTCACTTGTAACATACTAAGCATGCGTGTTTGTGCATGTGTGTGTGTGTGTTTGTGTGCTTAAGCATGCGTACACACAATTTTCCACCACCCAAGCCACATTAGAGGAAAACAGGAAAAACCCACCCCGAAGAATTAAAATCCAGGAGCGTAGATGTGACTGACCCTGGCACTGCTGGACGGGTTGCTTCAGATGGCGGTGGGGGTCAGCGGCCTCAGGAGGGATGTGTGTGTGTTTATTCCCGGACATTGCCCAGTGCCCTGTGTGCTAATGTGGAGCTGAAAAGGCCCCTGCATTGTGCAGGCTCCTTCCTCCGTGAAAAGGCAATTGAGTCAGTGAGTTCCGAATGGATTGAAGCTGGATTGAAGCTGACAGTAAACGAGGATTTGGCAGGGGTAGAAAACAAGCTACCCCTAGACTCCACCCCCTCCACCCTGACCTCGCCCCGGCTCACTCATCCCGCCATCAGTTCCCAATGCTTGTTTGATTTTTAGAGGGATTTCGCAAAGAATTATGATTTTTTCTGTATGTGTCCATATTTGCCACTGGGATTATGTCCAGACCTGCCTGTCTGCCGGGGGTGGCTTTCTTTGTGCCCTTAAGTTGCTGTCTCTCATCCCCCTTGCCTCCTCTGTGGCTCTGCCAGCGATCCCGAATGAGTTAAAGGCTGAATCCACCCTAGACCCGGCTGTACGTTTTACCCTGGGTTTCTGAATGAAGCCATGTGCTGTGCTCAGCATGTTTGGAGACTGTCTGCCCCAGTGACCCAGCAGCCCCCACCCTGCTGGGTCCCATCTTTCGTGG
This sequence comes from Mastomys coucha, assembly GCF_008632895.1. Taxonomy (NCBI): domain Eukaryota; kingdom Metazoa; phylum Chordata; class Mammalia; order Rodentia; family Muridae; genus Mastomys; species Mastomys coucha. The sequence continues at coordinate 107,910,014 of NW_022196900.1, forward strand.
GACCTCCTCCCAGGCAAGCCGATAGCCCGTACTGTGGGGGTTTTGTCTGGTGGCCTCCCTACCTCCAGCCTCCCATTACAACCCTATTTGAATTTTAAAAGCAAGGGTGCACCATGTTGAGCTGGCATCATCCCTGGTTTGCAAAGAAGGCTTGAAGCTTTGAGGGTCAGTGTATGCCAAGGGTCTGGGTCTGGCCTCTGCCACCACCCGTCTCTTCTTCATGATGTCTAGACCCATCAATCAGCCAACACATACTTACATGTCTCAGCCCTCAACAATGGCCCCACATCCCTGGATCTGCCCATTTAAGCCTTTCCAGAAGCCTCAGAAGGGAACTATTGCCACTCCACACATCCCCTTCCTCCACCCCAGCCATGTTCTACGCGTGTGCAGCGGCATCTCTTAGCTTTCCCATCCAGCCTCAGAGGTGGAGAAACATTTATTCCTGAGAGACAAGAGATGACAAGAAGGTCTCCCTCGGACAGAATTACAACCTACTCCTTCCTCCTTCGGGGTACATTTGTCCTCCTGTGGCTAGGGATGCCTCTCAGTGCTCCTTTCTGAAAAGGCCAAGTAGGATCTCCTTGCTTTAGGAGCTGGACTGGAGAATAGTAGATAAGTCCGTGGGTTCAAATCCCTGGCCCTTTGTTTAGGGAGAGTAACTTTGGACATATCTAATTATTCTGTCCTCATTTGTGTGAGAGAGGAGGTAGCAGTGCTTATGGTATGGGTCAGATGAGATAGCCCTGGCATAGGCTTGGCAGAGGCAGCCTACGTGCACATACCTTAGTGCTCTTGCTGTGTCACGGGGAAGGCAGGAGGGCAGTGGGCTCAGACTTGCCTCTGTGTTTTGACTCCAGGACCCTCAAGGCCAAGCTGGAGCTCCAGTCCATATCACCATCAAAAGCTGGCTTAAATACACTTGCCAAAAAAGAAGGGCAAACATATTTATCCAGTCCAGAACTCTGGAGCAAGGAACAAGGCTCTTGAGGCCCAGGGCTGTGCTCTTGCGTGTCCAAGCAGGAGTCTCTGGGCTAGCCTGGACTGTCTGCCAAATGAGTAGATGCTACCACCATCTTGGTTCTCCTTCACCTCTCCGCATGGAGGAGAGCCTGGCCCTTGCCCTCCCCCAGCAGCAGGTGGCCTATGCAGCCTGGCACCTGTTCCTGGAGGGTGGCTGCCAGGAAGGCGCCAACCCAGGAATCTCCCTCCTGGTGTGTCCTCCAGAGTCGTTGCATGAGGGAGGTGTCTGTGCTGCCTGGAGGGGTAGTCCTGGGCCTGTCCTAGTAGAGAGGGTGAGAGTTAGAAGAGGGCCTTGTTCTCTTGAGACAGAGCCCCCACGTCCCCACCCCTCAGGTGAGTCACAGAAGAGCTGAGGTCTGTGCGCCGAGGGCAGGGTGGGGGTGATGGATGAGAGAGAGGATGCAGAGGAAGGGTCTTGTTCTGTCCCCAGGGTGCGGCATTAAAGCTGAGTTGCTTTTTCATTTCCACTTTACTAAAAGAAGAAGGAAACGGACATTTACTGAGCGCCGACTGTGTGTCAGATCCTGTACCCTGACTTTTTGTGGGATTGAAGGGCACGAGGCAGGCAGTGGATCGATGGCCACTGTACCTCAGGAAATAAGGCTCCGAGAGATCACAGGGGTCAGTGAAAGAGGGCCAGTTGGTTGGCTTTGCTTTTATTTAGATGGGGTCTTCGTTTGTAGCCCAGGCTGGCCTTGAACTCTCCATTGATTCTCCAGCCTTAGTCTCCCGAGAGCTGGGATTAGAGGTGTGTGCCTCCCACCAGGCTTGGTTACGGTGTTGAGTGTAGGTTGATCTGCCTGCGAAGTGTACACTTCCCCTTCTGAACAGAAACTGTTAAAAGAGGTAAAAAGGAAGAAAATTGACCCTGATCTTAATTATTATGACATACTCTTTCATGTTGTAATACCTAGTGTATTTCCATCCAGCATTTTTTCCTTTGGTCACTGTGTCTATTTATAGAATGTGTATTTTAGGAGGCTGGCAAGATGGCTCAGTGGTTAAGAGCACTGGCTGCTCTTCCAGAGGTCCTGAGTTCAATTCCCAGCAGCCACATGGTTGCTCACAACCATCTGTAATGGGATCTGATGCCCTCTTCTGGTGTGTCTGAAGACATCTACAGTGTACCCATATGCATTAAATAAATATATATATATATCAATTAATAAATCTTAAAAAAAAAGAATGTGTATTTTACATAATCGTGATCTTTAGAGATTATGGTCTAAGTGGAAACCCTGGATGAGGTAGCAACGAGCTGAGGCCAGCGCTGGGTGGTTGACTCTCTGCAAAAAATGGGAACTTGTGTGTGATAGCCAGCTACCAGTCAGTCACAAGACTCTTGAACTCGGCTAGAGAAGCAAGCCAGGCCAGTGGGCGAACGAGCAGGCTCTGTGTGCTCTCCAAGGCTGGTTTTGCCTGCTCGCTTCACTGGTACAATGTTCCTTTTAACTCACTTGCCTTTTGCTTTTGACAAATGGGCATATTTGTACCATTTTCCCGAATGACCTTCTCTCCTTGGGGTAATGAGAAAATGAAGGTCTTAGCTAAGTGCTTTGAGATATTCAGATATAAAAACGGAGAGCGGAGTGTTGTCAAGGGCCTTTGGCTGCCGGGGTGCTTTATAGAGAGGGTGAAGGTCGGCTGGAGGATGAGGGCCAATCCCAGGACCTGTGCCTGGGTGCAAGGGCAGGGGAGTTCGGGGCCTGGCTCAGGTTGGGGCGAGGTTTGGGTGGGGCTCCAGACCATCTTCCAGGTACACTTTCCAAGGCTAGGCACCCACTGACAAGGTGATCTGGGTCACTCAGGCAAAGCCCCCCCAGCCTGGGTTTAGCTCTTGTGGATACATGATCTGATTTAAAGATATTCCCGTTTGCCATCATAGCGTCCTCCTGTGATAATGTAGGGAATGAATCCTGCCTTGCCTATGCAAATAGCTAAATAGAGGATGATTTTGAAACATAGAAAAAATATTTATTATATGTATTGGAGAAAACACCCCCTGAATGTCTGGTGTTGTGACGGCCACCAGAGAAAGTCTATGAAAGCTTGAAAGATGTCCCCGAAATGACAGCATTAGGGAGGAGGGGACTCAGGCCGATTTGTTTTTATTTCATAACATTTTATTTAAATTCCCCCTATGATTAACAGCCAACAAAGCTGAAGTGCCAGCCCAGCAGGGAGCCCTGGCAAGGGTGGGGGGCGGGGCCGCGCCCCAAGAGGGCGCCTGCACCCACGGCCCCCGCAGGGCTCTGAGCTCACCGGCTCTGCCAGCCGAGCAGACCTATGAGCTCTCAGGAACCGAGGCGGATCGGTGACTCAGAACTCCGTGTTGTGCTCTCTTCAACAATAGCTTTTGTCCTTTGCCCAAAACCCTGGGCCAGTGTGTGAAAAAAAAAAATTAGAAAATTATGAGATAGTTTGTTCTTTCCTTACCAGCTGGTGCCAGGGCTAGGAGCTTTATTTATTCAAGGTGGGGAGGTAGGGAAGGCAGGGTGGAGGTGAGGGAGAAGGAAAAAGAAAAACAAGGTAGAAACTCGGACAAGGCCCAAGAAAGGTCTACACCTTGACAACAAACTTTCTTTGTTTCACAGTGGGGAGGGAAAGAAATAAGGAAAAAACTGTAGAAGGCCCGTTGGAACTGAATACAGCTCCCTGCGTGGCATCCATGCGCGGGACTGCCCCTGCTGAGTCCCACTGCCCAGTCTTGTATTTGTGGAGCCGGGGAGCTGATTTCTCTGGGGTGCCCACAGGGGCCCAGATAGAAAGACAGAGCTGGCAGCTGGACAGGGTAGGGGAGCAAGGATGACCCAGTGGTCACTGGTGTTCTGGCCGATGATGCCTGGCGGTCAGTAGCCTGGTCCCTCACTTCCAGCGAGGTTTTCTTTTCCTGAGAGCCAGGAAGATGGCTCTGTTGGCGAAGCTCTTGCCTTGAAAGAATAAGAATCTGGATTCAGATCTCCAGAACGTTGGTAAAAAGGTGAACTAGGCAGTGTGCACGGGGAACCCAGCACCGGAGAGGCAGGGACGGAAGGATCCTGGGGTTCTGGAGCCTGGTATTCTTGGCAAACTCTGGGTTCAGTGGGAGATCTGGTCCCACAAATAAGGCAGATATAAATACAGAAAGACATGGGACATTGACCTCTGGCCTCCACAAACACTATTGAATGTGTACGTCACATACATACATACATACATACATACGCATAGGCAGGCACACACACACACACACACACACATACACACATGACTCTTCCTGGAGTCTCTGCTACTGTATTCATTTGGAATCTTAAACAGCATGTAGATCAGAGTTAAGCCTAATGCAGCCTTATTTTATTTATTGAGACTTTATTCATTTTTATTTTTATGTATTTGAGTGTTTGCCAGAATGAGTGCATATGAATTGTGTGTATCCTGATAGCTATAGAGATCAGAAGAGGGCATTGGATCCCCTGGACCTGGAATTATGTATGGTTGTGAGCCACCATGCCATTGCTGGGAATTGAACTCAGGTGTTCTGGAAAACCAGTCAGAGCTCAGCTCATAACTGCTGAGCCGTCTCTCCATCCACCCCCCACCCCCATCAGTTTAAACTGGAACCTTCTACCCAATGTCCTCCAGAAGAGTATGAGAGTTGGGATGGGGGCGGGTTAAGGTTAGAAAGTGTGTGGGATTGGGTGTCAGGTTAGGCGTGTAAAATGTGGTTGTGTGTAAATGGTTGTGTGGGCGATGGCATGTATGGGACTGCTTGCCTGTGCGGTATGTGAATGATCGATCGGGTAAGTTTATGTGCATGGATGATTGACTGGCTACGTGTAAACGGTTGCATATCCGAGGAGCTGCATACAGGATTGCAACTGTGTGTGTGTGTATGAGAGGCTGTGATTGGATGAGGCCGTGTGTGTGAGTGTGTGACTACGTGTGAGTGATTTTATGTAAGTGATTGTGTGGGAGGTTGTCTGTGATGGTGTTGCGTGGGCAGATGAGTCTCTGCCTGTATGGATGACTGTGCGGTTGTGTGTGTCCCTTTAATTTTAACCACTTTCCTCCCCCCACCTCGGTTTTAAAAGCCAGGTAGATTAAAATTAAGGGAGAGAGGTTTACAGCTCTTTTATCAAGAATCTCTCTGTCTGCCTTGCCTTCCCCGGACCTGCTATCTGAGTGCTCCCAGGAGGTGGCCTGGGGCCTGGGCTCCGTGGCTGGGCTCCGTGGCCTGGGCTTAGTGGCCTGGGCTTGGTGGCTGTTCTTGCTTCCATTTTAGCGCTAAAGATATTGTAGGGACACTTTGGTGTCTTCTTTCCAGAGATTGGAACAGGAAAGAAAGGCTGTGGTTCAAGGTGAAGTCACAGAGGCCAAAGGTCTCCTTTCCTGGGACTCTGTGGCCTGTGTTTATGGCCCTGGTAGGACCTCAACCTCACACACTTTGCTCTTGGCTCAAGAAGGATTGCCCGTGGGGCTGTGAGGCTCCCGTGACTTTACTGTGCCCCCTTGATCTTTTTGGTCCTTGTGAGCTCAGGGATTATTATCTTTGTGCAGATGGAGAAACTGAGGCTGGGGAAGGAGCAGCTGTGAGCCCACCATCCTGTAGCTAGTCCATGGTAGTTCTGGAATGTGGGCAACATTTGGGCTGCTTGGAAACACAGGAATGTGCTACAGTGGCTTGGAACAAAACTGGCCGGCTCTACATTTGAATGTATGTGCTGCTAGACTTGTCCCTTTGGGGGATCAGATTTTATGGTGGTAACTGGGAGAAAGGGAGCCCGGCTGAGGGAATATGTCTTTTGAAGGAAGAGCCCTGGACAGGGAGACATCTGAGATGATTTTTAGCACGGCCACTTTTATCCTAAGACTTCGACTTCATCCCCACGTAGAAGGACGAGACCCATCGGTTCTTCCATTTCTTCCTACGTTAGTGTGACTGGAGCTTCCTGCCACCCTCTGGAGTCCCCAGCTGTGCCATGTAGCAAGTCCTCTCCCACAACCCGTCAAACCAGAGATGGCAGTTTCCCTAGAACTTCCAAGAGCTTCCGCCTCTGTATCGTACCAGCCAGCGCCTTTAGCAGACTCGGCGGGCAGTGCCCCTGGCCTGTGCCCTGTGCACCTCTCATTGATAACCGTTGTGTCTGCCTGTGCCTCAGGTCAGAGCCCTTTGGTCTGAACTCGCCTCATACTGAGAGGCTGAGACGTGAGAAAATTATGAGCAGGGGAGAGGAGTGGGACCTTGTGACAAGTGGCAGCTGTGGAGAAAGGGGCAGGCGCTGTGCCCAGGGTGAGCGCCATCTGGGCGGGAGGCCTGGCTTCCAGCTGTGGGGGCTCTGGAAGGGCAGAGCCTGGGAGGAATGATTTTGAAGCCACTACTATGGAGATTAAGGGGATGAGAATGTAAATCTCAAGTAAAAAGGTAATTGAATGTAATAGCAAACACTGCTCGCTCTATGTTAATTTTAGCTCTTCCCCTGGATACAAGACGCTGTATTAGTGTTTTATTACCATTTTGTTTGCACTAATAAAATAGTAAAATTTATTTCAAGGAAGTTGAAGGATGGTTTTACAATGCAAATTTGAAGAAATTGGACTTTTCATTTATGCTTCAGCTATTTTAAACCCTGACGGGTGTAAATTAGCTACAGGGACCAAGCAGACCCCACTGATGGGGATTTTGGAGTCGGGAGCCCTGGCAAAGGTTCCAGACTAGCTGAGTGCAGAAAGTACAAAGCACTCTTTAGAAAGGGCCAAGGCCACTGAGGTGCCTGACTGGGTGGCACAGGATGGTGGGTGAGGGTGTGCCGGGCATGATCGACTGTGGGTGTAGACAAGAATATCACACACATGTGTAGAGAGACACATGTGACCATAGATCTCAGATCTTTGCCTTTCCCCTTGATCCTTTGGCCTTCTTCCTGTCCTGACATTGGCCTGCATTAGCCTAGTGAACCCCTAGGGGAGCTGAGCAACTTCTGTTTTGGCTGGACATGACAGGTAGACCAGTTGTCCAGACCACACTTGCCCTCTGAAAAGAGACTACAGATTTTAAGGAAAGGAATCCTTGGAACTTGGAACCTAAAAGCAACATGAGAAAGACAGGCTAGAAGCCAACAAGACAGAGGTTGACAAGCACATCTGTCCTTCCTTGTTCTTTTTTCTAGCCCAGGCTATGTTGAGAAAGTAGAACAGGACTTCCTTAGTGAGCCAGCATCCTTTCAAGTAGGGACAAATGACTAGCCAGTGTAGGTGTGGTAGTGTCTATAAACCAAAAAGGTTTATTTTTTTTTTTAAAGTCAAGTGACCTGAATTTCTTGGAACTAAAGGTAGGTAGAGAGGGAAAGAAAGGGAAAGGGGGGTAGGTAAGGTTCTTTTTGAGTTTTGGGTGAAGAATTCAGGTTGGATCTTGTTTTATCCAAACCGGTTTGTTTATCTCTGAAAAATTATCAGCAGCAATGGCCCAAAGGGATGCATTGAGGACCCACTTCCAAAAGGTAGGGAGCCGAGCAAGCATTCTAACGTCTGGCAGAGTCAGTGCAGTGTATTGCCCAGGGATTTCTGGATATCTGCCTGGCACAGGGGAAACAGTGAGTTAATTTAGCTTGTTTCCAACTTCAGATCTCTCTCTCTCTCTCTCTCTCTCTCTCTCTCT
>NW_022196900.1:107917708-107945208 GCF_008632895.1 Mastomys coucha
CCCCCCCCCCGTGTGTGTTCTAGTATATTCTCTCTCCCTTGCTTAGGTGGGGTGTGTGTATGTATGCATACTGTCAATGGTAGATGCAGTTAAGGAGAAGATTCGGTGTTGACACTGGCTAGATCAGAATGGAAGACACTAGAGAGATTTGTCAAAGAAATTGGAGCAATCGCTACACAAAACCCTTAAGGATGATGGTCTTGACTGAAGATTTGGCACTGGAGCCAAGAAGGACAGGACATGACAGGCCCCTAGCTTCTGCTGGTGGCTAATCTGGAGCAGAGAGTACCTGCTCTGACTTAGATGGTGGGGTACATCTAAGGGTCAAGCTAGCCTCCAGCAATAGGGCTGGCATTCCCATGAGGGGAAATCTTTCCATCTTGACCTCCTTGGAACTCTTTCAGATGAAGAAACTGGGGATGGGTTTGTGGGATCACAGGGTTTAGAATGTAAAGGATGAACATTAGTAGGCCAGGAACCTCCTCCTCTCCACACCAGCACACTTGGGAGGCCCTGAGCTGACAGCTGAGGACCACAGAGGCAAGGTCTGCACAGCTGGAAGGAGCCAAGGCCAGAGCAGGGAGCAGATTTTAAAGCGAGGGTTTGCTGTTTGGCTGTGGAAATGGTCTGTAGCTCTTTGAAACAGGGAGATGCCCCGCTGTGTACCCAAGGATTTAGACAGGGCATCAGGCAGGGGGTTACACTCCAAGAAGATTTCAACCCAAAACTGTAATTACTCACCGAACAGGCAGAAAGAGGAAAGAGGATTAGCGGGTGTCCTGCTGAGCCTGGTGGTGCAGGTGGCAGGAGGAGTGCCTGGCCTGGGCATGGGCATGGGCATCTGTCAGGTCTCTTCACTTGGCCTCTGGACTTGGGTCAGAGCCATGGTGGTCCTCCCTGAGGATGACCAGGACCCCCTCATCAGGTTCAGTGCTACCCCCCCCCCTCATTCCCCTTCCTAATGTGTGAGTATCCTACAAACAGAAGGACATTCTTTCGCAATGGGTTTGACTTTGGGCCCTGAGGAATGTCTGTGTGAGCTAGGGGCAGGTGTTCTGAAGGACACGAGCCCACTGTTCTTCTACCTGGCCACAGTAAGTCCCGATCTGTGTAATTTGGGTGAGCCTATGCTCTAGTGCCCAGGCTATCCCAGGTTCTACTTCTGTCTGAAGACAAGGAGGTTAAACTCTGATATCTTTTACCCACAAGACTCTACCCTTCCTCTCATTCCCCCTCCTCCCCACCCCCACCCCCAGGTATAGCACCAATATGATCCAGTATTCTAGCCCCCTGACTCAACCGCCCTGCTTTCCTGCACCTGTCAGCTGTCTCATGGACTGTCTGGCTTGGCTGCCTCTCATCCCATCCTCCCAGGCCAGCCCCACCCAACTTCCACCCCTCAGCCCCTTCTCCCCCCTTCCTGTCTTTTCCTACTGCTGTCTCTACCTGCCCATAGTCGCCGCCGCCGACACACCTGAAGAGCCCCAGCTGCCTAGTGGAGTGTGGGCACAGCTTAGGGTGTTTACCAGACAGCCCGGATAAGGTGTTAAGTCCTGTTGCTGTCTTCCCAGGGCCAGCTTCCTCAGATGGGCTTCCAAATCTCTAATCTTGGGGTACATCCATGCCCAGCCTGTGTTTGATGGGAGCTTTCCTTTATGATTGAAGCTCAATTCAGCAGGATCTGTCCTTGGGTTTGGTCTGGGTTCCTAACCGGTGTGTAACGACATGGGGTCCAGCTTCTTCCTCTCTTTGGTCCTTCCTTCCTCCCCTCCTTCCTTTCTTTGGAATCTTAGTTAGTAGTGGTCCGGATGGTCCCCAAGCCCCTCACCACTGTGGTCACAAAGCTGTCTCTCACTGGGGCATGGGTGTGTCAGGCAAGAAGGTCTGGTTTAAAGAGTCTGAAAGGGATGAAGGAGGAGGTGGCTAGCACCTCCATTGCAGTTCTTCAGACTGGCACAGTGGCCAAAGTGGGGTTTGGTTGGATATCAAATGCCCTGGCCGGGTCTAGGACAGCTGGTCCTCAGTGATGTCCCTCTGTTGGTTTGGGAGGGGACAGTGCCAGGGAGAGACATGCTTCAGTCTACCATGTCCTCCTTAATCTGGCCAAGTCCTTGGGGTAATTAGGAGGCCTAACCCTGTTCTCAGTAAGCAGGTACACTGAGGCAGCCCTGTGAGTTTCTTCTTAGTGGGCAACAGAGGGTGGCCGGTTCCTCTGTGCCCTCAGCCTGCTCTGTTCCTGGAACTGTAAGAGGCTGCCCACGCTGAGAGGCTGGGGAAGGGAAACCCTGGAGACCCCTGAAGTCACCTGAGCAGTTCTGGGCCTGCCCGGATCACCTCTGTGTGCCTCTGGGAGAGATATCTGTATCATGTGTCTAAATTGACCTAGGCAGAATCTTCTAGTTTCAGCATTTCTCCATGGCCATAGATGGCTTTGTCTCCCACGTCCGCCAATATTTCCCCTCTCCTCCCCCAGGCAGCTAGCAGGCTTTCAGGTTTCACATCAGCTCAGCCTCCCTCTCTCTAGGTTTCCTCACCTCCATGGCTCCGCTCTCCCAGTCTTGCCTCGGTCATCACTGATCCCAGCTTTCCTCTCTGCCCTCTTTTAAGGTTTGTGCCCTGAGAGGAACACAGGGGTCCCCTGAGAGTCAGGGCTAAAGAGACTTCCAGCTTCATGCTTTGTCCACAGCCAACTTCAAGGCCAAGGCTAGTAACCTATGGGCCAGGGCTCCCTTGGGCTCCCTTGGGCTCCCTTGGTACTAGACTTCCTAATTTTATTTGGACTATGTGTCATTGAGCAAAGATAAAGACGGGATAGAAGACAAAGAGGGCACGGGGCAAATCTGAGAGTGATCATTGTGTTGGTGAGGGGGAGGAGGAAGAGGAGGAGGGAGATGAAATTAATTCATTAGAAAACCTTGTTTACTGGTTTTGCTTAGGCGCCTCCATTTTAAAAGTCTACGTTTACAATAAGTCGCTAATTAAAATATGAAATTAAGCAACAGCTCTGTTTTTTTTTTCCCTCGTTACACTTTAATTGCATGATTTTTTGTGATGTAATTTCTGGAAACACCCAGTGTACCTCATAGGACTGATGGTGTGATAAACTAGAAGCACCTGAAACCAGCCCCAAAAAATCAAGATCCAAATTCAGGGGACCTTAGGATAGTCTGGAAATGACAGAGAACCTCGGAGAGCCAGGACCCAGGTGTACACAACAGTGGCGACTTCTCAGTAAGAATGTTTATCTTTACCTCCCCACAGCAGTCGGCCTGTCTCAGAGAGGGCGAAGCCAAAATAAAATCCAGGCTAGGTGAGGCTGTCAAGTTGTGTCCGCTGGCCCCAAGTTGATGTCCTGGAAAGCAAAAATACAACTGGGAATGTCGCTGAGTCTGTTCTGACTTTGGCTCAGTCTGTCTAGGCTGCCCACATCCATCCCTGACTCTGAGAGGGATTCTCTTTGCCCCCTTCATTCTGAAGCAAGCCCAAGAGTAGGCAGGCAACTAGGAAGAGTGGCTGCCCTTGTCCCTGACCTTGCTGGCCCTGTGTTCCAGACGCCACCGATGAAATGTTAGGTTCTTGCAAGAGGAGGTGGGAAGCCAGAGCCCAAGGTGAGAAACGAGTGCCGACTTTCCCAGTTTGCTCTCCACCACTCCATCTTCCTCCACCCCAGCATCCCCATCCTCTCTCTCCTACCCCTCACTCCCTTGCCACCTCCTTTGAGATAGGGACCTAACTAGGATCTCCAAAGCATTAAGGACCTGCTCTGAGTGGTGAGGGTAAGGGGGATGTGTGTGCCTGGGAGAACTCAGCATCACTGACGGTGGTGGCTCTTCTGGACGCAGGGCATGTGGGGTTTGCTTTCTCTACTTACCATGCGTCTTTTAAAAAAAATTATTTATTTTTATTTCATGTGTGTTACTATTTTGCCTGCATGCATGTCTATGTAAGGGCATCAGATCCCCTGAAGCTGGAGTTACAAACAAGTGTGAGCCACTGTGTGGGTACAGGGAATCGAATGCAGGTTCTCTGCAGCCAGCGCTCCTAACCACTGAGCCACCTCTCCAGCCCTGCTGAGCGTGTCTGAGGAATATATCTCTGGAGATGAGAGGTAGTGGAGTCAGTGGCGCACGCCTTTAATCCCAGCACGGGAGGCAGAGGCAGGCAGATGGATCTCTGGGTTCAAGGCCAGCGTGGTCTACAGAGTGAGTTCCTGGACACCCAAGGACTACATAGAGAAGCTCTGTCTTGAAAAACAAACAAACAGACAAACAAACAAACATTTTGGGAGGCTGGAGAGATGACTCACTGGTTGAAAGCCCTTGCTGAGGACTGAGGTTGGGGTCCCAGCTCCCACATGGCAGCTCACAAAGGTTTGTAACTCCAGGTCCAAGGAATCTGTCGTCCTCTTCTTGGGCACCAGGCAAACATGTTGGCACGATCCACATGCCCCACATGTGGTTGCCGCACATACATACATACAGGCAAAACACTCATACATATAAAATAAAATTAATCCTCAAAAATACATTTCCTCTATTAGTACAATTTAGACTTGCGAGTAAATATAAAAATTTTTAAGTATTAAAGAAAATAATTTAAAAATAGGCCGGATATGGCTAAAAGTAGTTTAGGGAAATGCCAAGATTCCATTGAGGCTCAGCCGTGTGACACTGGGTAAATGACTTGGTACTTTTGAGCCTCAGTTTTCTCATCTATAAACTGGGAATAACAGTAACCATATACTTGGTTAAGATTCCATATGACAACCTATCTGAGATACTTAACACTGAGCCAGGCATGCCGCAGCACATTTAAATATTAACTATTATTATAGTTAATAACGGTTATTCCTGTTGCATTGGGATAAAAGGGTTTTTAATTTTTTATTAAGAAAAGCTATTTTTACATCAATGAGATTATTCCTCTAAACCTGTCTTGTTCAATACAGTTACTCTCTGGTCACATGTGGCTATTTAAATGTAAATTAATTAAAGTTAAATAAAATTAAAAATTTAGTTCCTTAGTCAGATTCACCCTATTCCAAATGCTCGGTAGCCACAGAGTCTCAGAGTCTCTTGGTGTCCAGAGACTGCCATATTGGACAACACTGGACGTTCTGCTACGAGGCCTTCAAAACGGCACTATTCGAAGATTTCCACCAAATCTAAGGTTTTGTTCTGGGATTTGTTTGTATGTTTTGGATTGTTTGTTTGTTTGTTTTTGGGTTTTGTTTGTTTGTTTGTTTTTGTTTTCGAGATAGGGTTTTCTTTTTCTTTTGTGTCGCCCTGGCTGTCCTGGAACTCACTCTGAGAAGATTGTCCTACAGCCTGTGTATGTAGTACTCCATCATGTGACTGAACCACACTCTTCTTATTGGTTTAAGCTCTCTCCTCTCCCCCTCTCTGGATTAGCACAGAGTCACCTCTTCCTAGCACTTACTCTGTGTTGTTCTTTGATTGATGCAAGACAGTGAGGGATTCTGGGAAGAACAGGCAACCTGCTGATTGACTTCCAAGTGGGAGGAGCCAGGACGAGAGTCCAGGCAGTCTCCTCAGTGTCCCCTGCTTCCCTGGGACTGGCTTGTCCACTCTTTTACCTCACAGGGTGGAGACGAGAGACAGGAAGGATTTGCTAGAGCTAATAAAAATGAATAAAAATGAACAATAATGCCCACCCTTCACTGACCAGAAGGTCCGAGATATAACTTAGAGCCCAGGATAAAGAGAGGCAGTCTGTCTCCTTTCTCCTCTCCCTCTCTCTTCCCTCCATCCCTCTCCACTTTTTTTTCACTTTCTTAGTAGTGCCTGTGTGTGTTTATATGTTGTGCACATGTGTGTGTGCACTTGCGTGTGTTCATGTTTGTATATGTGTGTATGGAGAGTGTGTCTTTCTCTCTTGCTTTCACCTTAGTTTTTGAGACACGGTCTTTTACTGAATATAGAACCCACAGACTAACTAGACTGGGTGGCCATTAAGCCCCAAGGATCTATCTGTCTGTCTCCACCCACTCTAACCCCTACCCCAGCCGCACCTTCGCCCCAGAGCTGGGCTTGCACATATGCAGCACCATACCTGACTTTAGTGCTGGGTCTGAACTCAGGTCACCATGCTTACACGACAAGTACTTTACCAATTGACTCATCATCTCCCTTATTCCTGAGGCAGCCTCTCTTGGTGGGAAATACCACCTAGGAACAATCTGGGGACTTCCAGAGGACACGGAATGAAGGTGTGGAGCGCTCCTGGGGTAGGAGTGCCAGGGCTTCAGGTTGGGGGCCGCTCCAGGAAGGCCTGTGACTATCTTTGACTGGGTTGACTGAGGAAGCACAGGGGTGATACCAGGGTCGTGGCCCCGCTTGTGTGAGCTCTGGGTGGAGGGCTGTGGGCATGGCCGTCAGCGCAAGCAATCCCCGGGCAGTAGGCAAGACAGATAGGGAAAGCCAAAAACGGACCTGCTGATGTGGCCCTTTCTGCTTGCAGCGGATCATAAAATATGGCTCAGATTTTCATTACGGGCTCTATCGATTATCTTCTGGGATGGATGAATTATAGAGAACATTAAATTTTTTTTAAAAAGGCAAGTGAGAGGAAATATCTGAATGAGTTTGGGTGGTCGATTGCAGAAAGGCTGAGCCACCAAGCCTGGTCTTCAAGTAGGGTGAGGACCAAACCTTTCAGGGCAGACAACTTATGCTTCCAGCTTGGCTTGCAGGACTCCCTGGATATGGTTTCCAATGGGGAAGATCCGTGCTCCTCCTGATTCCCCTGGCCTGTGCCCTCTCCTTCCCGGGGATCTGCCTAGGTTCCAAGAACGTCAAAACTCAGGTTCTCAGTGGAACTGCAACGTGAAAGGATTTTTCTCAGGTTGTCAGGTCCATTGCTGTTGGTCAGGTAGCCTACACTCGCTCTCCAGGGATATCCTGATTCTGAGATGTCACCTGGGCAGAGAGAGGTCAGCAGGCAACATTGGTCTTGTGGGTTTGGCCCTGGGTAGAACCTCCTGTGGAATGTGGATACCCAACCCTGTCTCCCAGTCCATCTTCCCCTGTTCCTTCTGCTGCAGTCACTGGTACAGAGGGGTTCTCTATTTTGTCATCTGGGAAAACAATCCTGGACCACTGTGCACCTATCCAAGTCAGGTTGGAGCGAGCCTCCCTCCCTTGTCTGTCCTCTCCTCAGCCTGCTCCTGTCCCGTAGCTCTGAGTTCTAGTGCTTCTGTTTGTGTGTGACCTTGGCCGTGTCCCAGCCTTCTTCTGAGCCTTACTTTCTCACATCTACCCCACTGGATCCTCAGGGTGACTGTATATGATGGTGCTTATAACCCCAAGAACACAGTACACAGTCATTATGAATGACCATTATTTTCTCCCTTCATTGTAGCCGTGTCTAGGTATGCTCTCGTCCACCCCCTCTTTTTGACTTATAAACTATTTCATGTTTTCCGTCCTTTTCTTGTTACCCATAATAAATGATTAAGTCCTCATGCTTAGATTCGGGAGTAACTATTTGTATCTTCATTTTATGATGGAAAAACTGAGACACAGGAAGATCAAAGTAATTTTTCTCCAGGGCCACACACCTCAGGAGTATCAGGGCTTGGATTCGTACCTGGGCAATCTGGTTCCAAAGCTTGTGCCCTTAGCCCCTATGGCCTATTGCCCAGTGACCTGGTACAGTGGCATATAAAGTGTGTGTGTGTGTGTGTGTGTGTGTGTGTGTGTGTGTGTTTGCGCGTGCGCAAACAGCCCTGCCTGTCTGGTTGACTTTACTTCCTGACTCCATACTGTCTCTGGTCATCTCAGTTGGTCAGCCACTCCAACCTTTCCCAATGCCACGTTCTGGGAGGAGCAGATTTCTGTACACCCCCACCTGGTCCACCTCACCCAAGCTTCACCTAGGTCTCTGAGAAAGGTGGTGGTTTCCATGGATATCCGTCTCCCTCTGGCGACACACCCTTTTCTGTATAACTCTGTTCCCCAGAGTTGATTGTTTTTGGCACAGTGCTCTGTAAATTCATCCAACAATTAAAAGGGGGAGGGGCGAGACAAGAAGGAGACAGACAGTAACCGTGGGGTGAGTGATATGTAGGCAAGGGCTCAGTGATGTGTGGGCCCCATTTCTTTCTCCTGTCACAGCAGGGTAGCCCCATAAGTATAGGATACCTCCCCCAACCCCCAGTGGGCTGGCTGGGAGTCAGGCTCTCCTAGTTCTGCTCCCTTCTATTTGAGCTGTGTTCTGGTCTCCTGTGTCTCACCTCCTAACGTCTACAAGGGCCCTTCTCAGAGTCAACGCAGCCAGCTCCAGAGGTCATGTGAAGCCACAAGATGCCAGTTTGGAGTGATTTGAATATTTACTGCCCTTGTTTTGGTTAAACGTGTGCGTTTGCTCTGAGTGTGTACCATCAAATACCGGCCGTGCTGGGCGTACCCGTCGTAGGCTGTGTGAGGTCACGGAGGAAAAATGCAGTGGAGAACGCTTTCATGCCACAACACATCATGGAGGATTTTTGTATTTAAGATGTGGATTTTTTTTATTGTGTTTTTTTCTTCTTCTTCTTTTCCATACAACCCTGAAGTTGGGCAATGTGCATGTCTGTGTTTTTGTTTTCGCTCCGGGTGGCTTATGAAATCTGTTCATTAGAGCTCCATCCTCTCCCCACCCTGGCGGATCCTCCACCATCTCTCCTGGCTCATGTAGATCTCTCCCCGCCATCTATGTGTCTTCTCTCCTTTGAAGAGACGAGGGGTGCCTCCCTCCCTGTGGTGCACACACTCACCTAAGATAAAAACCAAGGGCACATTAGCCCTGCTCCCTGAGTCCACGCCCCTGAGGCAGGTGTTCATTATGGTGGGAGAATTTCTGCCTCTCTCTGGAGGAGAAAGCTCATCAGTGGTCCCCCCTCTGGGGAGGAGCAGAAGCTGCCTCACTGTCACAGGACCTCGTGAAGTAGCATAGCTCTGTAGTCATCATACATAGCAATGGACAGGTCTACAGCTGAGAGCCCGTTCACCGGGTAGATCCAGGTGCCCCTGTCGCTTGTCTGGTGTGCTTTCGTAGGCCTGCCCTTCCTTCCCCTGTTAAGCTTGCCCAGTACACTTGAGCACAGATGTTGCCTTTGACTACAAGGTCCAGATGTTTGTTTCCAGGCAGGGAGAAGGTAAGAGTTAGGAGGGGCACAAACGCTGGACAAGGGTGAGTGCTGAGGTCATGGGGAAGGACAGAGGGAGAACTCTTGGTGGGTCACCAGCCCTGCCCTGGTTTCCATACCTGTGAGCCATGTAACCTTTGGCTGGTCACTTCATATCTCTGTGCTTACTCTCTCTAATCTATCTGCCGGGGCCATACTGTCCCTCCCTTTGTGTTGTAAAGACTCATCGTGACCGTGTGTGTGGAACACTTGGCACTGTGCTGGTCAAATTAATCTACTTAGCTAATACCATCCGTCCTCATGTAGCCGATTGGCAGAGGACAAAAAAAAAAAAACCTTACCCACTATGCCCTCTCCTCCTTGGCACCTAGTAGGCGCTCGGTCCTTTTTGAGATAAGTTGGGAAAGGCTCATGTAAGCAGCAGTCTCTTCAGACCTGCGTGTTGTGGGTTAAGCGGGTTCGTGGAGGAGGAGAGAGACCAGCAGGCGGGTTGGGGTCAGGGACCAGAGTGTGAAAGTGGCCAGTCAAGCCTTCTGCTGGGGGAGAGGAAAAAGCTGCACCGGGCTCATCTGGTTGTGACATGAAATCAGGGACTCGTTCGGTTCCACCAACACTTCTGCCGCCCACCGTGGGCCAGCTGTTGTGCTAAGTGCCGGAGACGTAAGATAATTAAGACCTGGGCTTTGCCCTTGAGGAGCTGAGAATCTGGTCGTGGAGACAGGCTTGTGAACAAATTACTCCAGTTCTGTATGGAGTTTAGTGTCATGAGAACGGATGGAGAGCAGAGCAGAGGGGCATCCGGGTCCCGTTGGGAGCGGGTCTGGAAGGATCTTGATGAGGGTTAGAAGAAGAGGGTAGTTATGACCTGAAGACTTCTGGAGCCCCATTTGCTTTTCCTGCTGACTTGTGCCTGTTGGGTGGGAGAGAAGATGGCTTCCTCGTCCTTCCAGATTTGTGAGGAACCCAAGCCTTTAGAGGCCTCCAGGGAGGCCGCCAGAACCCTGGCCTCACAGCCTGGTTTGGGATCTGCATGTTAGGGTTGTCTGCCATTGTGCTTGGCTTCTCATCCCTTCACCCGGGCATCTGGTTAGAGATCCATGAAGCTCTCTGCACCTCCTGACCGACATTGGAGCCTCAGCCCTGGGGCCCATGGTGTGGGAGGGCCACGGTGCTTGGAAGGCTTTGGGGCCCATGCCTTGGTTTGGTAAATGGGTCAGGCCACTTGCTTGGGGAGTCTTGGAACGAGGTCATGCTGCCCTAGCAAGGCAGGACAGCAATGGTAGGAACGGGGAAAATGGAAGAGGAGGTGGCCTGGTCACACCCTTGACTCAGTTCCTTCTCTCCTGGGCAGGCCCCTCAGGGGTCTGGAGTAGCCTTTCCCACCTAACTGGAACCCTTCCTGTCCAGAACATGGGACTCTGGGACACCTCTGGCATGTGGTTGAACTGTCTGGGAGGTGGATGCTTCTCCTGACCTCTTGCCTGGGCAAGTGTGAATGTTCCTGTGTGTGAGACTGGAAGGGGGTGTGTGTTAGCCCTGATGTTAGACACTGAGTGTTGGTAGGATACTGAGGTAGAGACCCCCACAGGAAGGTGGTTTAGGGCGCAATCTGTCTACGATCCAAGGCACCCCTTCCTCTGGCCCACAGCCATGTTTTTTTGTTTTGTTTTTGGGTTTTGTGGGTTTTTTTTTTGCCAGGGTCAAAAGCTACCTAGGCTTTAGGCAATTCTGGACTCACAGGCAAGGGAGTTCCAGAACCCAAAGGAGTAGGTCTCCCAGTGGCCCTGAAGTTCCCATTAAAGTGTTTTTTCCTCTTTTTTAAAGAAAAAAATATTCCCAAACTGGAAAACAAAGGAAATCCACTTCCCCCAAATCACACGAAACTCACATTAGGGGCCTGGCAGGAATCCATGGAAACCAGGAAACACACTGTTAACCCTGTGTGATGCTGAAGGGTGGGATGGGAGCCAGGCTGATCCAGCCCTAGCTTGCTGTCACCTTCCAGCCCAGTTTTCCCCCCCCCAGGGAGTCCTGAAACATTGTTGCAGCAGAGAGGGTGGTCTGGTGCTGAAGCAGGCCTTCAGAGAGCCAGCCCCTTTCTACTGACCTAGTCTTGGGAGTCAGGAGGGGAGGGGGCTCACATACCCCAGGGAGAGCCCCCTGAGAACTTCAATGGTTGGGCCACGTTAGAAAACTAACCAGGTGGCTGCCTGCTCCATGCCAGACCATGCAGTCAAAGATGAGCCGCTCAGGGAACACACACAGCCACTATGTATGGGAAGTTGCTAGCCCGCAGCAAGGAAGATAGGGGACCTAAATTTCAGTGTCAGTTCTAGACACAGGATGGGTATGAGGGTGGATAGTGCGAACACTCTCGGGGTTCCGTGGCCCACATCCTTATGTGCACAAAGGCAGACTACGCCTGAGAAGTTGTGTCCTTGTTGGTGTGCTTGCATTTGTACGCTCTTGGGCTCTTTCTTTTTTTTTTTTTCCTAAAAAGGCTGAAAATATTTACAGGTTTCAAGTTGAAATGCAAACAGGAAAAGCCCTTTAGAAAGTGAGCGAAGTGGATATTCAAAACAGGAATCACTATGGAAACGCCACAATATTTGCTTAAATTGACACAAAGGTTGGCGGTAGTGGGGCTCCGACTTTCTTTAGGCCACTGGTTTTGGCCCAGCACCTATCACAAAGGAGTTTCTCCAGCAGCCTCTTTTGGGGGTGCCTCTTTTGGGGGTGTGATCACACCCTCTTTCCTGTCTATGAGGTGAAATAGTACCATAGCGGAGCAGAGAAAGAAATGGAGAAGAGATCAAATTCACCATGGTGGGGGGAGGGCGGGGGCTGCAGAGCCACCTGTTAAACCTGTTAATTCTTTAGATTTCCATGAGGCTGCTCAGGGGGTCCTGGGAGCAGCCAGGAGCCCACCAACAGAAACCTGGAAAGAGCAGGGGGCTGGGAAGCCAGCATTGGTTGTCTCTGTTGCATGGGTCTGATCTGTTGCCAGCGTTGGCCTGATCCATTCTCTTCTCAGGCTGACCTTTCACCCCGGCTGCCCAGCCTTGGGTATGATCCCTCCATCGTTACCCAGGGTGTCATCTGATTAGCCTAGTATGGTCTCCCCCTGTTTGGTTCCTTTATTAGGTACGACACCTCATAGAAAGTGACTGATAACTGTGCAAAGGGCTCACATTGGCTACGGAGTCAGGCATGGCACACACCGCAGCCATGCCATCTGCTGATTGGCAAGGCGGGTCCAAGAGTCTCCTGCTTCACTGGCTGGTTACGACACAGGGTGTTGGGACTTTCCCAGTGTCCTCTTGTGCAGTAGCTTGGTGGGATCCAGCTGTAACCTAATCATCTTTGAAAAACTTTCATTATATTTATTGCTTTGTGTGTATTATGTGCATACACATGCGCACATGCACACACCCTTGTGCACGTATGCCATGGTGAAAGTGTGGAGGTCCAAGGACAGCTTGTGAGAATAGATGCTCTCCTTCCATCAGGTGTGTCCCAGGGATTGAACGCAGTCATCAGATTTGTCGACAAGTGCCTTTATCAGCTATACCATCTTGCCAGTCCAGAAACCTAATCTGCTTCCCTTTCTCTTCTCTGGCAGGCACACAGACCCTGGTGACCGAAGGCAGACCCTCTCCATCCCACCTGCCCTCCAGCTGCCTGAGCCACCCACTCCTCCTTCTCTGGGGGACCCTGCAGCTCCCCGGTGGTGTGCATTGGAATGGACTTCGGACCTTGGCTTCTTGGGATGCAAAGGTACCTCTCTTGGTTCCCAAGGTGCTCTGGGAAGTGTGGGTTGCCAGTTGGAGGATGGCCACTTCAGTCCTTAGACTTAACTCTCTCACTGGACTGTGCCCCAGTAGCTCATATCCCATAGACGGGGAAAGGTCACACGGACACCTGCATTTCAGCCTTGGCTTTGCCATAAAACGTGTTTCTTGCCCACCTCTGTGTCTCGGTTTCTTCACCCATGAAACAGAGAGGTTGGACAATTGACCTTGAAGAGTCCTTCCAGTGACCCAGTGATGTGACCTTGAAGGGGACAGCAGTGGGCAGATATCTCAGGTGATGTCCTTACCCCATCTGATGCTACTCCAAGATCAGTGTTGAGTCATTCTGAATTTCACTGTGGGGGCAGCAGGTGTGGCCTTTGTGTGCACACCAGCTGGCATGCACACAGACTCTCTGGCTGCTCTGCCCTGACTTTGTTTGTGGGAGGGGCTAGCCTGGGAATGACTTGTTAGGGCTATCTGCAGCCCATTCTAGACCTTCCTTGATGGACAAGATGTGGGTACCTTTGATCAGGGCATGAAAATAGCCCTTTGCCTATGACAAATCACTTAGCCAGCCACAGAGAGTGTCTGCCATCGTACTCTCAGATATCTATTTGCCTGTGAATATCAAACCCAGCAGTCTTGGGGGCACATTGGTCATTAGCAGTATTCTCAAGAAAGCCAGCCCAGAGAAGAGGTGTCCTCACAATTGGTGGACATGGTCTTCAAATGGAGCCTGGAGTAGAGAGGATTAAGATTGACTGACTGGGGAGGGCAAGGCTGGAGGGCACTCCTCCTGTGTGTAGCAAACGGAGACTCAGCCTCCCTGGCTTCTCCATTTGTATGTTCCGACTCAGTAGGCATCTGCAAAGGAGGGTCCTTCCTTCCCCTCTGCAGTCTGGCTCTGTAACTCGCTTTTGTCTGTCTGTCTGTCTGTCTGTCTGTCTTTGTTTTGTCTTTTGAGACAGGGTTTCTCTGTGTAGTCCTGGCTCTCCTGGAACTCACTCTGTAGACCAGGATGGCCTCGAACTCACAGAGATCTGCCTGCCTCTGCTGGGATTAAAGGTGTGCACCACCACAGCTTGGTGCACAAGACTTCAAAGAGTTGGGAAGATGGACGGCTGAGCACCTGGTGTTCATGGAGAGTTTTGCAAGGTCCTACTTCATTTCAGGCTGGGGTTCCTTGGGGATGAGCAGAAATCCTGAACTTAGCTTAGGAACTTGCAAATCAGATACAAATGTAGCCTTTGGTTGCTAAAGTGCCTGAGACTCTTCTTCCTGGCACAGGAACCAGTCTGTACTCGTGGTGTGTTACTGCCGTCCTCCCTTCAGCAGCATCGGGTCTGCATAGACTATTGCCTGAGAAGGGCTGTCTGAAGAGTTTGACGTTTCAAAGACTTCTTTGGGTCTGGTGCTAGCATCTTGATTTTTTTTTAATTAAAAAAAAAGATTAATTTTTATTTTATTTTATTTTATTTATTTTATTTTATATGCATGCCTGCCTATATGTCTGTGCACTGTGTGTGTGCCTGGTGTCCTCTGAAGTCAGAGAGGGCATCAGATCCCCTGAGACGGGTTGTGAGCTGCGGCATGGGTGATGGGAATCAAACCCGCGCCCTCTGCAAGAGCAACAAGTGCTCTTAGCTGCTGAGCCACTTCTTCAGCCCTGCATATGGATGTCATTGCCCTCCTCAGATCTTCTGGCCTGAGTCTCCTTCCTGGGAGGAGTAGAATACTGGGAAGGCAAGAACCTTGCATGTCCTGCCCCAAGGCTTTGTGGTGTCGGAGCCCAGCCACCAGCGGGCTGCTCAGGTACCTGTGAAGCCCCTTTTTGGCGCTAATGTGCGCCTACACCTTTCTTCGCGATATGCTTTTTGTTTTCTTCGTCTTCTGGGCAAAACATGCCCATTAATTTTTCCCTTTCCGAAGTTTCCACTCACTGTTGACTCCCAGGGGCCGTGCCCGCAGGGATTAGCAACCCGGCAGAGTGTATGGGCCCAAGAGGCCCAGCAGGACTCCTGCATCCTGGCATCGGCTGTCTCCAGCTTTGATAATGAACCTTGGGAACTCTGAAGACTCGGAGAGGGAATGTCAAGGCTCAGTCCCTTGCTCACTGATTCAGTCCTTCTCAGCAGACTTGACCATGGACTGGGGTCCTCTAGGGCAGGGTGCCTCACGAGGGTGTAGACCAGGGGAGAAGTCTGCATGCTCTGAGGTCCATAGACCTCACCTGCCGCTGGCTCTGGCTCTGGCCTAGATTTCCCCCATTTCTAAAGGTTTTGCAGAAGATCTGGTTGTATTTAATATCCAGAGATTGCGTAGTGTCGTCTTCAGTTCACTCCCCAGTGGATGGCGTGAGCAAGAAGCCTCCACTATCATAGGTTGCTGACAGAAGGGGTGATAAACACCACACTCAGAAAAACAAACATGGCAGACTTTGGGCCAAATGGAAATAAGATGAGGTGATGAGATCTAGACCTTGGTGGGGTGGGATGCTTAGAGCTAGACTGAGGGACTGGCGGTAGAGAATAAAGATGTGAAGTGGACAGCTACCTGAAGGTCAGGCAGGAGGCTACTGCAGAGAGAGACCAGAGGTGATTTAAAGGACCTCGGGTGGGAAAAATTAACTACATCAGTGACCAGATCATGTGGCCGAGAGTGGCTGGGGGAGGGCCAGGATCTGCAGCACTCGGTGTGCCAGGGGACACGTGGAAGGATGCCCCTGGGGAAATAGAGTAATCTGGCTTGCTTTAAAAGACAGCAGAGGGTGTCTTGGGGACAGTGAATCACAGGAGCAGCAATGGAAGACGTCAGGAGTCAGGGGGAGCAGTGGCTGCAGCCACTGGAGCAGGAGGATGACGGCTGGGGGGGTGGGGCGATAAGGAGAAAGTGGGGAGGCTGGCGTGACTTAGCCAGTGCACTGAAAGGAATGGGCAAGAAAGGTCCCCTGGATGCCCGGAACGTGCTGAGCTCCGCCTGCACCGGTGTCTCTTCTCCGTCCCTCAGTTCTCAGGGTCACCTCTTGTACATCAGGAGTCAAGCTGGCTGCTAGAAATTCCACTGTCGCTGTCCATTTGCTCTAAGGCTGCACAGTGTAGCCGAGTCAGACCTTGTCCACCATGGGTTCTGTGCAGGGCTTGAATGTCCTTCCAGTTTCCTTTCTTGTGGCTTTCAATGTGATCTGTGTCACCAGAGCTGAGCTTCTGCCCTTTTCCTGGCCACACAGATCCTCAGATGAGTGTCTCTAAGGACTGATAGGCGTGTTAGCTAAGACTGACATAGACACAGGGCCAGCTTAGCCTTGGCCCAGCCTGATGGCGAAGATCCTAATGTTCTTTCCACATAGAAAGGTGTAGATTGGTGTGGGCATGCTGGGAGACTTGAACCCAGATCTTCTCCTGTTTTCTGAGGCCTCTGACACAGAGCTTCCTCCCCAGTATCCTGACATTACATGTATAGTTTAGATTGGCTCCAGTTCTCCTGGCTGTGACCTCTGACACCTGTGGGGCTCTGCGCAGCTCTGGGTGCTTCCATGTAGCCCGGTAGCAAGCCAGAGGTCTGGCTGGGTAAGTGGAAAGCTGTCATTGCAGGCTCCTGGGTCCCATAAGTACTTACCAGTGTCGGAAGGTAACACATCCCCAGCCGTGTGAGCCATGCGAGAATCCCTGAATCTGGGTTCAGCCCTCCAGGAAAGCTCGGGAGGCCTGACCTCCAGGGGGAGTGACAGGAAGGCCAGGCTGGTGACATCTTGCAGGGGGCGTAGGAGGGTGTCCCAAGTGGGCAGCAATATGTGGCACAGCAGCTCAACCTTCCAGGAAGCTCTAGAGGCCTGACCTCCGGGGAGAGTGAAAGATTGAGCAGAAGGCAAGGCTGGGGCTGGTAGGGGCTGGTGGGGATACCCCAGGCCCACAGCGGGTGCTTCTGTCTGACTCTGACTGGGGTGTCAGCTGGTTGTCCTGGGTGTGTCTGCTTGCCTTAGGGGAGGGTGGATCTAGGTGGACAAGCCTGTGTCTCTGCACGAGTGGGAGGTTTCTCTGCTTTCTGCCTCTACAATCTGTGCTAGATCCGTGACCTTCACTCCTAACTGGACTGGACAGTTCTAATGGCATCCTCCAGGGCTTTGATCTGACGGGAGGCTGGCAGCTCTGGAGCACACAGTTGCAGTGCAGGATGCAGAAGGGTGGGGTTGGCAGGGAGAGGTACCTGGGAAGGGAAGTAAGGTGGTTCGTATCTTCACTGCCCTGGGGAGATGTGGTGCTCTGGGGGACCCCCTTAAGGGAGGGTGGGTGTGTGCCTAAGAGATGGCTCAGCAAGAGTCACTGGTCTTTGTGTTTCCACTCTGGATAAGAATGCTCTCTTATCCGTAGGGATGCTCTTATGATGCAGGTACCCACTGACAGTCCTCTTCCTCAGTTTCCCCTGTGCGCCTCCTGCCTTCCTGTGGAGAATCCCTGAATCTCGGTTAGCACTGGGCTAAGGGAAAACAGGGAAGTCTGGCAGTGTCTGCCCTATTTAGAAATACCCTGGAGGGTAGTTCTAGTCTTGTGACACGGGTGCTTCACAGACAGATTGTAGGAATCGTCTCTCCTTCCCCTGCGTCGGTCCCAGGGCTAGAACCCCGGTTGTCAGGTTCACCTTCACCTGCTGAGTTATCTCGGAACTGACAGAAGAACTCACAGAAGATCAGCCTGCCTCTGCCTCCCGGGTGCTGGGATTAAAGGCGAGTGAGCAGCACCAGCGCCCAGCTGTGTTTTGTCTTTTTAAGATAGGCTCTCACTCCACAGCCCAGGCTGGCCTCCAGGCTGAGGTCTTCCTGCCTTGGTTTCCCACGGACTGGGATCACAGACATGTGCAACATGCCCGTCCCCTTGTCTTACCTAATTCTGGAATCTACAGAGGTACATCCTGGTGCAGGTGAAAGTCCCTAAGTGTGGAGGTCTAAGCGGGACACTTGCAGTCAGTCCATCTTCCAGGTCCTCGGACAGCCAGCTGCATGCAGTTCACTCCCATCGGGTCTAGTAGAGGTCCTCACCCAGCGTTCTCTTCAATTTTGTCCCTTGGCCTCCCTCAGAAATGAGGGTCTCCTCTGACCCTGTACCTTGCAGCTTAGGGTTGGGACCCCTACAGCCAAAGTGGGTGAATGGAGGGGAATATATTTACATATGACTTTCTCCTCCAGAAATACTAATCGGGAAAAGCAATTAAAAGCAACTTTTTTCCCTTAGTAATCTATGTTAAGAGCTGGTAATGAAGTTTCGGGCCGCTGTGACTCAATATTTCAGCTTCACCAACTCAAGCCAAAACAATCCAAGCCTGGGAATTTGCTAGCAGCTGAGCTGGGCTCTGGCAGCAGCTGGGAGACCTGATGTTGTATCTTGTCACTAGTGGCCTACCCTACACTGCTCACTGGGCAGAGAGGAGTGGTCCCAGCTGGGAAGGGGTCAGTCCTCCAGGGCATCTGTCAGAAGACCACGAGTGCACGAGAGCAGGAAGTAGCAGCTCCATAGTGCGGGGCGAGAGCCGGGAAGAGGGAGATCAGAGGAAGTGGGTGCTACCACAAGTGGGAGACCACAAGATGGACCGGTGCTCAGCCCTGGCCTCTGACCTTTGCTCACTCTTCTCCTGTTTGCAGTCATTCATTCAACCGTATTGAGTAGTTAGGACCCCTCATTTAAGGACGTGACCAGAAGGATCAAGAAGTCCTGTCTTTTTCATTTGGCAGAGAGAAGCAAATAGTAACGACATAAACAAAAGGATATTGGCATCAACATGTGCTAAAGGGAACACTGGAAGAAAGGGGGTGGGGGAGGCAGCTGGTGCATAACTTTAGGTGTGGCTTCTAGAGAAAGAGTCACTGAGATGGAGCCAAAAGGGAGGCAAGGTAGCCATTCATGCTGACTAACATCTGGGGAAGAGCTGTTCAGTCAGAGGGAGTAGTAACTGTGATCCTAGAGGTAAGAGCCTGTCCCCACTCTGCCAATGGGAGGACAGTCAGTGCTGCTAAAGTGCGTGAGGATTCTACAAATTTTGCGCTGTAGTGAGAATTCTGTCTCATTCTCCATTTTCCAAGTGAAATTTGAGTCTTTGAAGAGTTCTGAGGGACATGATCTGATTAGGTGGTGGCTATTTATTTATTAAGACGAAAGCCTTAACTGTTGGACTCCTCCTCTCATGGTCCCCTGGGTAATGAATCTCTCATGTACCATCATGCGCTTTCAGGGAGCGACACAGGTGTCTGTCTGCCCCACCCCCATCTCCAGCCTCCTCCCAGGAAGCAAGTTCACAAACAGGGTCTTGTCACTTTAAGTAGCCCTCCAACAGGCTTCCCTGGCCTACTTTATCTGGAGCCCAAGTGCATGTTGTTCTAGGACCGATCAGCTTTAGCTAATTAATAATCTGACAGGAGACACCCAGGGGATTAGCTGCCGAGCTGAGCTCCACCAAGCCTTGGCAAACGAGCCCTGTGCTCCTTGGGGACATGGAGGTGACTTTGAGGGGTACGAGCAGAGGGGACCCACCGTAGGTGAACAGTGACACAGGGCAGTGTAGTAAGGGGTGGGGACAGTTAGGTAAAGAGTCTCTTGAAGGGAGTCTGCTGTCCCAAGATGGGCAGAGATGAGTGGATGCGTCCACTGCCCTTTGAGATCTTGTCACACACCAGAAGTCATCACCATCTGTCAGACGTCCCTGCTGAATCGATGGATTGCATTGCTAGAGTTAGCCAACTAAGATACAGGACCGCTAGTGAAATTTGAAGTTTGGGTAAACAGTAAATGATTCTTAGCATAAGTATATTCCCTGTGATGTTTGGGATAGACTTAGACTTAAAGAGTATCCATTGTGTATTAGACTTTCGTGTGTCTCTGGGCATCCTGTCTTTCCTCTGACATCATTCAGCCTGGAAGCTTTGTGGCTTCCCCTCACGGGAAGCTTGGGGTTCCACCAGAAAGAGGGGACACTCCTTGGGGAGCGGTCTGAAGACTAGAGTGGTACTGGAGTCACTGTGACTTCCACCGCCTTTGTCCAGGGAGAGGACGTTAGAAGCAGAGGGTTGTCACTTGGTGGAATCTCTCATCCTGTGTCTAGATCCAGGTGACCCTTGGATGTGTGGACAGTAAGTCCCACTGAGGGGCATCTTGACCCCTGGGCAGGAAGCAACACTCCATGGTCACTTCTCCCCAGAGAGAGTGTTATCTAGGAGCAGACTTCGGGCTTCCTTTGAGGGTAGTTATGCCTGGGGTTCCTGCGGATAATTTGTATTGATGCTAAGGGCTCTGCTCTGAGCCCAAAAGAGGTGGGCAGACATGGCTAAGCCCAGAAGCCCGCTACGTAGGGCTATCTCCATGTTCCGAGGCCTCTGAGCGCCGAACAAAAATACCCATCTTCAGACCTCTGGATACCGGCTTTTCCAAGATCCTGGAGCAGCCCCTGTACCAGCTTCAGGAAGGGAAGCCATCCAGAGAGCCAGGCTGCCTAGAGTGTCATTCTAGGTGCCAGAATTGAAAATCTTTATTGGAAAACTCGATGGGACCTAACTGCTCCCTCCTGTGACCTCTGTCACCCTGGCTCTGTTCCCCGTGGTCAGGGAGCTCAGTGTAGTAAGAAGGGCTTGCCGCCAGCTGGTGGGAATCCAGCTTCCAGCAGCCAAGGGGCCTGATGCCAGGAGGGCAGTGCCCGAGGTGGGAGCTCTCTGGGCTGGGCTCTTTTCTGCAGGCCTTTTCCGAAGGGTTCCCCTCCCAGGCCCCCTGGGCAGCCTCCTCCCAGCTTTTCTCGGCAGCGCCAGCTTCAGAGTCTTGCGGTGGGAGCAGAAGGGGCTGGGGGGTGCCAAGCTGGTGGGAACCTCTTCCGCTTCCCGAGCTCTCAGCCTCTTCCCCAGCGTGCCCAGCGGTTTGGCCCCGGTTCTTGAGCCGTCTGCTGCCCGCGCTGCCTCTGACCGACATCGTTAGCATGGGTATTTATATTTCATTAACGACATTAAGCCCAAATGGCATTAAAAGCAAAGCTGGTGATAAATAGCTTATTAATAAACAGGGAGTGCTCCGTGCTGCCTGGCCTCTCCCAGCCCCAGTGTTAACCCTTGCTGCCCTAGATAAATAGAGTTCACCCCAAAGATCATGCTCCCAGAGATGGGACCAGGAAGGTCCCATCACGTGACCACCTTCCATCTGGTGATGCTCAGGTCCATGTGTCTTGGAGCGCATGGGGCCAGCTCTAGGTCACTGGGGTTCACACAGACTGGTCAGGCACCTCACAGTTTCTAATCAGGTCTCCCCCGCTGCCCTCCTCACTCATTTATTTCTCTTCGAGGGAAAAAGAATTTAGAAAATGTAGCTTTCTAGGCCACTAACCAACCTTCCCTCATTCCCCAGAAGCCCAGTCCGACAGAGAGTCTTCTACATTGTGTTTAGAGTTGTAAAGCCTGGGAAAAAGAAGCAGCCCTGGCCATGTAAATCTAACTAGCGTAGTCTGCATGCCATGAGCGAGCGAGTGTGGCAGCCCCAGTCATGTCTGAGGCATCCCACTCGGCTCCTCGATGGCTCAGTCAGGAGACCGGTTTGCCTAGCACGCCTGAAGTTCTGAGTTCCGTTCCCAGCAGCATGGAAATGGGTGTGTGGTGCATACCTGCAGTCCCAGCACTTGAGAGGTAGAAGCAGGTACATCTCAAGTTCAGTCTCATCCTCAGCCACCATAGCAGGTTCCAGGCCAGCCTGGGATACTCAAAACCATCTCAAGGTGACAAACTAGGAAGACAAACCTGATACCCAGGACAGCAGGCTAGCTTCAGCAGCGGGGGCTTGTGGCACACTGCTGCCGGGCCCCCTCCTTTGGTACACTCTCCCCAGAGACATCCCTGGCTCCTGAGCCTTAGAGATGCCAGGGCTTCGCTTAGCTGAGGCTTCCATCTTGGCTTATCCTTGCTGGTTTTTGAGCTCCCTGCCTCTGGGGCCCCGCCACTTTATCAGTGTGACACTCCTGTGTAGGGAAACATGCCTGCGAGAAGGCTGGTGATCCCTTTGCAAGTCAGCATCCTCCTACCACTCTGAAGTGCCATCTGCTAACCACGGGAGCCCTCCTGGAGGGAGGAGCAGCTAGGCCTCGGGGGCTTGGGGTTCGTGTCAGCAAACATGGCAGCGGGGTCACCCTTAACATAGCTGATCAGCAGGGGCAGACTCCCTCCCTGATGCTCACGGAGCGAGCTCCTGCCTCCGCCAAAATCAATTGAACTTGAACGTAAGAAAAGAAATGAGAGCCGCTGAGACCGTGTGGGCCTGCCCATTTGGGCTTGTTTTGGCCCCATCTGCCTAGATCCGAAATGGGGTTTTCTTAGAGTCTTTTAGTGTAGGGAGAAAAGAAGGGAAGGGTGCAGAGGAGGAGAAACAGAAGCTTCCACATGGTCCCACCCCGAGGACAGGGTGACAGTCCCATCCCTACCTCCAGTGAACGTGGATGGAACAGGCCGTATGGTAATAAGCCAGACGCCCGCTGTCTGCCAGGAACTTGACTCAACCAGGCCGGCCTTGAATTCACAGAGACCCACCTGCCTCTGCCTCCCCAGTGCTAGAAGGCCTGGCTCACCCATTTCTCCTATTAAGTCATAGCAAGTAGGTCATGGCTGTCACAGCACGGCTTGGTGAGTGGCACAGGGAAGCCATGACGGTCACCCGAATTCTACCTCCGCTGAGCAAGGCACATACATTCTAGTCACCGTCAGAGAACCAAAAGACAGGGGCCACTAGTGGGCAGGAGGGATAAGGGGAAAGATGGCTTTAGGACTGGCTGCTCTGTGTGGTCACTTGGCTCTGTTGCCCTCCTCTGTGAAATGGGCACAGTTGTTGCTTAGTTGCAAGGATGTGTTCTCTAAAACACCTGAGGGAGGGCTTAGAAGACACCGAGTGAGGGATGGCTGCCACCCTGACTCCCGGGAGGCCGCCTCCTTAGCTGTGTTTGACTCTCAGCCCATCTCACCGTCCCCAACTCTGCAACACCCAAGGCTGGGCTCTAGCTTCTGCCACGGTGTGGCAGGCACTAGACTAGCCCATTTAGAGCCCCATCTGTAGGACTGGCTCGATTTCCAGGAGAGACGAGAGCATCCACGCCTCTCCTCTCTCAGCAGCCCATTACCTTCCCAAGAGCAGCGTCTTTCTTCTCAGTCCCACTGTGTTCTCCAAGGATGGGGTCTGGGCAGGGATTTGGAAGCAGCATGTCTGATGTGAGGTTGCCCTGTTTCAATGAAGTGGCCTAGCCTATCACTTGGCCTCCCCGTCAAGCCCCTTGTCAGCTCCAGGATTGTTGAACATTTGTATTTGCCTGGGATGGATCATACAGGAGAAGCCAGAGGGTTACCTGGTTTGTCTATGTGTCCCAGAGCCACCCAGGGATATGAAAGAACTGTCAAGATATCCAGGAAGAGAGAAAACGTGGGAATGAGAGACAGAGCTATGGATGAATAGGTCCATGGCTAAAGAACTGGGCCCGTGGGGTTGATACGCAGGCTAGCAAGTGAGTCAAGACCACTCCAAACTTTTCCCCCCTCTGTCACATGCAGGGGCAATAGAAGCCTCTAACCTTCCCCGGAGGCCTAAGGTGTCCAACAAGAGGTCAGCCTGGGATATAGATAGACAGGCCCTAGGAAAGGTATAGAACAATTTGGTTCCTCCATATCTGCCTCCAGCCATGGGCACTGACATCTGGTTTGTGGGGCATACTTTCCTGATGTCAGCCAGCGCGGAAGGCATTTGGGCTGGGGAAAGCAGGAGGGGTCTGTGGTCTTCTCTTCTGGAAGCTTCTCTTACTTTCAGTTTCTCTTTGCAACTGTTTTCCTTTCTCCTTGGGGTCTAATTAAAGACTTGGAGCCGTTTACAGCCTGTGGTTGGCTTTTTATTTGAAGCCTTGGCAATTACCTTCTGCCCTAAAATAAGTTTCGATGGAACCGGGATAGGATTTTCCTAACTGGCTAAGTTCTCACTTTAATTTCACTCCGTGTGTGTGTGTGTGTGTGTGTGTGTGTGTGTGTGTGTGTGTCTGTGTATGAGTGTGTCTGTGTCTGTGAGTGTGAGTGTATGTGAGTGTGTGTGTCTGTGAATGTGTGTGTCTGTGTGTGAGGGTGTGTCTGTGAGTGTGTGTGTCTGTGTGTGTGACTGTATGTGTCTGTGAGTGTGTGTCTGTGTCTGTGTGTGTGAGGGTGTGTCTGTGAGTGTGTGTCTCTGTGTATGTGACTGTATGTGTCTGTGTGTCTGTGAGTGTGTGTCTGTGTATGAGTGTGTCTGTGTCTGTGGGTGTGAGTGTTTGAGTATGTAAGTGTGTGTGTGACTGTATGTGTCTGTGTGTGTATGTAAGTGTGTGTATGTGTGACTGTATGTGTCTGTGTGTGTGTGAGTGTGTGAGTATGTAAGTGTGTGTGTGTGACTGTGAGTGTGTGAGACAGAAGCTCACAAGGCCTGCCTTCCCCACTGTCCCTTTCCAGTTCCTCCCTCCTTGTCGTTGTCCCCATCTCATCCGTTGGCCAAGGCAGAGACCTGGACAGTGGGAACAGTATGTTCTCAGCTTTGCTCTGCCTTAAGGGAGCTCTGTGACAACAGGTAGGTCATCTGTTGACTCTGTCCCAGTTTCTTCATTTGTGAGCGGGGAAGGGGTGGGCATGCCCGAGGCTCCTCTGCTCTTTGTAAGCATATGTCTTGCCACAGCTCCGTGGGGTGGGAGGAAGCCACCAGCGCCAACCCTGGCACCGTCCAGCCTCATTTCTGCTCTTTGCTGACATACCTCAAGTTCTCCCAGGAGCACGTGGTTAAACTCCCAAAGCTTTTTTACCCTTTTCCACCTTAATTTGCCTCGCCATTGTATGAGTGGCCAGGTCGGCCCACTTCATAGCCAAGCCCTCCAGCCAGAGATAATTAGTGGCTTTTTTGATGCCACTTCTTAGAGGAGACAGAGCCTGGGGATCCAAACCCAGGTCCTGAGGCTTTAGGTCATTCAGAGACGAGGAAATCAGAAATGGACAAGAGGACTGACTGGAAAGAAGTGTTTTCTTGGGGTAGGGGGTACAGCTTTGGGGAGTCAATACCCTAGTCCAGGCAAAAGCTGTGTGAGGGTTCTCTCTGTTAAGCCAAAGCAAATGGTGACCTCCAAAAAACAACCAGGTCACAGCAGGT
The DNA here is from genome assembly GCF_008632895.1 of Mastomys coucha. Taxonomy (NCBI): domain Eukaryota; kingdom Metazoa; phylum Chordata; class Mammalia; order Rodentia; family Muridae; genus Mastomys; species Mastomys coucha. Next base: position 107,942,800 of record NW_022196900.1, read on the forward strand.
TTGATTGCTGTGTAGAAGGTAAGACGACTCATTCTCTGAACAGATCTAGAAATTTCTTCGATTGCTTTGTAGAGTCTCTATACACTATTATAGAGTGATGGGTAGGTGAGTGGGTAGATGGATGGATAGAGCCTGGGCCAGACGTTATGTAGTAGGGTGCAGAGGAGGCAGGCAATGGATAGGGTTACACACCCACCCAGGAGGATATGGCTCTGATGTGTGCCTGGCAGCTGTTTAAATAAGAGCTGTCAGGATGGATGGCACTTGTTGGGTTCCGTGGTTAGAGTGAGAACATGCTTTCTTGTCACCACATACCTGTCCATAGTCTAAGAAACCCAGGTACCAGAGATCTGGGCCAGGACCATACCTTGTCTCTCTCTGATATGCCTGACACCCATTTCACACACACACACACACACACACACACACACACACACACTTCTAAATTCTGAACCTAGGACACGCATAGGGACAGAATACACTCTAAAAGCCAGAGTAGCTGCTTTTATGTGCTGGGAGCAACTTTGTGTTACTTCGGGGACAGGGTGGGAGTGGAAGCCCCCAGGTATAAGGTCTGAGGCAGTTGGAATCATGGAGGACAAGAGTGCCTGAGTTTCCAAGGACTGATTAGATGGTATGCCAAGTGTATTAAATTTTGCAGACATTTTAACAGCAATATGCTAGATAGTTGGGTGTCCCCTGAGGCGGCTGGATTTTTTATATCCTTCACAGAAGGTCAGAACCCTCTTCTGCCTGCCTCTCCCCCTCCCCCTAGGCCCTCGCTCGCTCTGCTCCTCTCTCACTCACCCTCCCTTCCCTCGGCAGTTTCCCTTGCTTTTTGCTCTCTGCTTGTGGGAACCTAAAGGGCAACTCTGGCTCCTGTCACAGAAAACACTGGGTCCCTCCGGCCCTGCTGCTGGGGGCGCTGGGGGGCTCAGGAGGGGTGTAGAGGGGACTCGGCTTCTCTTTTAGTGCCCCCACCCCTTCTCCCCCCATTTCAGAGACTGTTGTGAGACCTGCTCCCCCCCTCCTCATTTTTATAGAAAAAAGGCAGGAAAAGAATCCATCTGGCATATGAATAATTGAAATGCTCAACTCTCTTCCTGTGGCTGCCGTTTGTTCTCTGCTCCCCCGGCCCCCGCCCATCCCCTTGAGCTCGGGTCTCCAAGTGGAGGCTTGTGGGCATCCTTTGGAGGAGCTCTGGTGAGGCTTGACGCTCTCCTTAACCTGGAGCCTTTTCTCTGCATCGATAAGCCTGAGCGGGCCATTTGGTTGTGCTGTTTCTTTCTCACAGTCTACGGGGACAGCCAGCCCCTGGACAAAGTCTCCCTAAATATCAGTCAAAGTCACATGGCTCACTTGGGCCACCAGCTTCAAGGAATAGTTTCCCTTAACCCCCCGACTGCTCCCCGTGCTCCCTGGTTTCCCTTAACCCCGACTGCTCTTCCTGCTCCCTGGTATGCTCTGGTTTATACCAGGCTCCTACTGTCCCTCTGCCGGAGGGATCAGTGCACTCCTGGAGCTTCAGGGTCTCCTGTTAGGGAACTTTGGCCTCTGTGGCACTTAGTGGGTGCTTTCTCAGCCCCTCATCCAGGCTTCTTTAGATACTCAAGACCTTACACAGTTCTCTGCCACCTCGGCCTAGCCAGGGTTCACCCACTTCTCCACAGCTATATTCAGCCTTTGCTTTGTAAATCCATGAAGATAAGAGCTTCAGTTTTAGTCTCAATGTGTTGGAAGAGGTGATGGGAGATCAGGCCCGGGCTAGGGACATCACGGGCTCAGGCCAGCCTGGAGCAGGCTCCCTGTCCCATCTCTGAAGTTGGTACTAGGTACAGCCTCGAGCCTGGTGTCCAGGTGGAGAATTCACTGTCTCTTTAAAACTGCTTAGAGGAAAAACAAAAGAACTTCGGTATGTTAATTCAAGATGAAGAGGGGCCTGCAGTGACAGCTTGAGCTACATAGTTCCCTACAAGCCAACTTCCCCTGACCCCTTGTCCCCTCCTGCCTTCCTGTCCCCTTCTGCCCAGCTGTGGCTCTCCACCCTCATCCTTGATCCTTGCTTTGTGAAAAGCTGACCCGGGCCTTGTGTAGCTGTGTGAGCATGGGCTCTGTGCTTGAAAACTCAGTACTTTTGTTTGTCTGTTTGGGACATGGTGTTTGTGTCCCAGTTGAAGAAGTAGTGACTCAGAGCCAGCCGTGGGTCCTGTGGTTATAAAGGGTTCTGGGGGGGGGGCACTGGCACAGATGGCACTGCAGAGCAATGAGGGGGACCCTTATCCTGTGCCCTCTGGGTTTTGGTACATTGTTTCTCAGAAGATAAACCCAAGAAAGAGGGTGCCTAGGAACAGCCCCAGAGCGTTCTAGCCTCTTCAGAGGGTGCATAGGGACAGCCCCAGAGCGTTCTAG